>NC_053396.1:204142469-204507469 GCF_905171765.1 Bufo bufo | reverse complement strand
CCCCCAATACTTTGTAGGAACACCTTTCATTGCAATTACTGCTGGAAGTCTTTTGGGGTATGTCTACCAGCTTTGCACATCTAAAGGCTGAAAGTTTTGCGCTTTCTTTACTGCAGAAGAGCTCGCGCTCAGTCAGATTGGATGGAGAGCGTCTGTGAACAGCAATTTTCTAGTCTTTACACAGATTCTCAATAGGATTTAGGTCTGGATTTTAACTGGTCAGTTCAAACACATGAAGATGCTTTGTTCTAAAACCCTCCATTGTAGCTCTGGCTGGATGTTTAGGGTCATTGTCCTGCTGGAAGGTGAACCTCCGCCCCAGTCTCGTCTTTTTTAGCCTCTACCAGGTTTTCCTCCAGTATTGCCCTGTATTTAGCTCCATCCATCTTCCCATCAACTCTGACCATCTTCCCTATACCTGCTGAAGAAAAGCATCCCCGCAGCATGATGCTGCCACCACCATGTTTCACTGTGGGCAGAGCCGTCTTTAACGCGGGACAAAAGGGGCAGCTTCCCAAGGCCCAGTTGCTCCTGGGGGGCCCAAGGCAGCTGCCTCTTGTGCCCCGCTGGCCACTGCCCACAAATTCAATGAGATCGAGTGGCGTGCCTAGAGGGGAAAGGGGCGGTCCGCGGGTTTCAGGCTGTCAGCTACACAGGGGGGTGCTGCCATGCCTGCCTGCGTGCGGGCACTCCAGGCAGCGAACTGTGAGAGAGTGAGAGCTGTGATTTTCTTAGGCTCCATTCACACGTCCGCAAATGGGTCCGCATCCGTTCTGCAATATCGGGAACGGGTGAGGACCCATTTATTCTCAATGGGGCAGAACGGGATGCGGAGCGGGGCCCCGAACTTCCGGGCTTCGGCCCCGAACTTCCGGGATGCGGTTCCGCAAAAAAATAGAACATGTCCTATTCTTGTCCACAATTGCGGACAAGAATAGGCAGTTCTATGGGGGGTGCCGGCCGAGTGTATTGCGGATCCGCAATAAACCACGGACGTGTGAATGGACCCTTAGGAGTAAGGACCTTAGATGACATCATCACCATGTGACCAGTAACATAGCATTATTACTGGTCACATGGCTATGAGGTAATCAAAGGTCCTTTCTTTCTACCAGGAGTGTTGCTGCAGGAGAAGTTTGCCTTAACTGTGGAGCTTTTTTTTGCGAAGGTTACATCAGGAAAAGGTGACAGGGGCTGTTATACTAATATACTGTAAGCTACTGTATACTGTGGGGTGCTATATAGTGTGGGCTGCTATAATGCTCTACTGTATACTATGGGGTGCTGTATACTGTGGGGTGCTGTATACTATAGGGTGCTACACTGCATACTGTGGGGTACTGTATACTATAGGGTGCTTTACTGCATACTGTGGGGTGCTGTATACTATAGGGTGCTATACTGCATACTGTGGGGTACTTTATACTATAGGGTGCTTTACTGCATACTGTGGGGTGCTGTATACTATAGGGTGCTATACTGCATACTGTGGGGTACTTTATACTATAGGGTGCTTTACTGCATACTGTGGGGTGCTGTATACTATAGGGTGCTTTACTGCATACTGTGGGGTGCTGTATACTATAGGGTGCTATACTGCATACTCTGGGGTACTGTATACTATAGGGTGCTATACATGCATACTCTGGGGTGCTGTATATTATAGGGTGCTATACTGCATACTGTGGGGTACTTTATACTATAGGGTGCTTTACTGCGTACTGTGGGGTACTGTATACTATAGGGTGCTATACTGCATACTGTGGGGTGCTGTATACTATAGGGTGCTATACTGCATACTGTGGGGTACTTTATACTATAGGGTGCTTTACTGCGTGCTGTGGGGTACTGTATACTATAGGGTGCTATACTGCATACTGTGGGGTACTGTATACTATAGGGTGCTATACTGCATACTGTGGGGTGCTGTATACTATAGGGTGCTATACTGCATACTGTGGGGTACTGTATACTATAGGGTGCTATACTGCATACTGTGGGGTGCTGTATACTATAGGGTGCTATACTGCATACTGTGGGGTGCTGTATACTATTGTGTGCTATACTGCATACTGTGGGGTGCACTGCAACACTAGGGTGAGCCGAGCCCCGGTCTCCTTCCTAAATTGCAGAGCGGTGCCCACTTCCAGCCCTGAGCCCAGCTGCCCAGAGCACTGATCCTGAGGGGCCGGAGTCTTCAGAACTGGAAGTATTTACAGTCATTCACTGGACTCTACCAGGTGTGTGGATTTTTTTTTTTTGTGTGTGTGTTGTGGTGGAGGGCGTTATTGCCTGCTAGGGTGTGGGAAGGCGGGATCCAGGGGGCCCAAGTAAATTCTTGCCCAGGGTCCAATCAATATTAAAGACTCGTGATGAGCGGCAGGGGCAATATTCGAATTCGCACTATTTCGTGAATATTTGGTAGAATATTCGTCATATATTCGCAAATTCGAAATTAATGTAATATTCGCGTAATGCGTGCAAAATACAGGCGTGGGTCACTTTTGCTACATTTCCCAAGCTGCTAGAAGTTGCCTGAGACTGGAGAAAATGGTTGGCACGGCAGAACATTACAATAGATTTATATGCAGATAGAGTGCTCCAATATATTCGCGATTGCGCTAATGGACACTAATGATGCGCATATTTTGGCGCAATACGTGCAACTTCACATTTTAACAGGTCTGACTGCATATTAGTGATTCGCTATTCGAATATTCGCGCCCAACACTATTAAAGACGGCCCTGACTGTGGGGATGGTGAGTTCAGGGTGATGTTCAGTGTTAGTTTTCCTCCACACATAGGGGATCATTTACTAACTGATATGCCCCAGTTTCCTTTTTACTTTTCCCTCCTTAGGCCAGGTCTAAAAAAGGGGGCGTGTTGCAGGCATTGAAGGGGTGGGCCGACAGGCCTGACTTATAATTTTCTACGCCTGTTTTAGGGTAAAAAAAAAAAGGTTCTAAATCCATTCCAACAAGGAACCTTTAGATCGGCGGTGGATGAGCTGAACTTATGTACAGGCTGGCACCTCTACATAACTTCGGCGGATCCACCGCCTGCGCAGGGGTTATTAAGACCAGTGTTTAAAACATCTGCCTTAGGCTACTTTTCACATCTCGTAGTTTTATTCCGGCCGCCTCTCGTCATGTTTGTCGTGCTGCGGCCGGATCTCTGGCCCGCCCCCATTATAGTCAATGGGACCGGAGCGGACCTCCGGCAGCACGCGTGCACTATTGGCAGCACGGATCCGGCAGGCTGCTCACCCGTCGGAACAGCCTGCTGGAGAAGGCTTCCGCTTATGTGAAAGTAGCCTTAATAAGTAACCCCCATAGTGTTTTACATTTAGGCTAATAGTTTCAGTTTGGTCTTATCTGACCAGAGCACCTTCTTCCACATGTTTTCTGTGTCCTCTCCATGGCTTGTGAGAATGAGAAATTGCAAATGGGTCTTCTTATGGCTTGCCTTCAAAAATGGCTCTCATCTTGCCACTGTTCCATAAAGGCCAGATTTGTAGAGTACACGACTAATAGTTGTCCTGTGGACAGATTCTCCCACCTGAGCTGTGGATCTCTGCAGCTCCTCCAGAGTGACCATAGGCCTCTTGGCTGCTTCTCTAATTAGTGTTCTTCTTACATGAGCTGTCAGTTTAGGTGGACCGCCATGTCTTAGTAGGTTTGCAGTTGTGCCATACTCCTTCCATTTTCGGATGATGGATTGAACAGCATTCCGTGAGAAGTTAAGAGATTGGGATATTTTTTTATAACCTAACCCTGCTTTACACTTCTCTCCAACTTTTTCCCTGACCTGTCTGGTGTGTTCCTTGGTTTTCATAATGCTGTTTGATCACTAATGTTCTCTAGCAAACCTCTGAGGCCTTCAAAGAGCAGTTGTAGTTATACTGGGAATACATTGCACACAGGTGGACACTATTACCTAAGGAGGTGATTTTTGAAGCCAATTGGCCACACTGGATTTTATTTAGGGGCATGAGAGTATAGGGGGCTGAATACAAACGCTCGTCACACTTTCTAGATTTTATTTAATACAAATTTTGAAAGCCATATATAATTTTTATTTTGCTTCTCACATACTTGCTGCTTTGTGTTGGTCTATCACATAAAATCCCAATAAAATACATTTAAGTTTGTGGGTGTAACCTGAAAAAATGTGGAAAAGGGTCACGGGGTATGAATACTTTTTCAAGGTACTGTAGATATCACATAGACACATATAAGATTAATAACAGATAGAAAGGAGATGTCCAAAAGGGACTGCAGTGTGAAGCATGGTGGATGATCCGAGAATGGGTCTGTCTACGTAGGTGTCAATGGCCACTGCTATGTACATGATGATTTTGCAGTCTCTGACTCGTTGAGTCAATAAGTAGATGATAACTAATATCTGTCAATCTCTAGCAGCCAATGAGAAGAGTAACTGGCAGAAGCAGAACTTCCGGAAGCCGGCCGCCCATCTGATCGGTGAGTTTGTAGGTGATCTTTAAAGGGTTTTTCTAGTATTTTACATAGGATAAGCCATCAGTGTGTGGCCTCAAGGATGAAGGCCCCTGTACACATTTGTCTATTTTTGGCCAAACCCGGGACTGGAGGACAATCTAATATGTAGGAAAGTTTTTCTGATTTCAGTGGGAATCGTGTAATGCTTCACTCCACCTGTGTTGGCACTGCAGGAGAATTGAATACCTGCTTCAGGCCCCCCTGCCGATCACAGCTGATCACTGGTGGTTCCAAAAATTATTAATATTTTCATTTACCCTGTGATTACCCAATAATTAAGATGTCATCCTCTCTCTACAGGGAAGAGTCCATCACTGAATAATACCCTGAAATGGAGGTCCGAGGCCGAAGTGGCATTTACCCGGAAAATTAAGCACCCTACCAGTACAACCCTAGTGATCCCCAGACAAGGCCTTTACTATGTTTACTGCCAAGTCGGATTTGAAGGGTCGGACAATATAACATTGCTCAGCCAGGTCACCACCTTTCATGACTCCCTCAATGCAAATGTTACGCTGATCCTTGGCACAGAAAGTATCTCGGGTCCACCTTTACCTCAAAAGACATGGCATGCCAGCCTTACCCTGGGAGGGTTGGCAAATCTCCAGAAAGGTCAAAGGCTGTACGTTCATGTTAGCCATCCAGAACTTGTAGATTATACTGAGGGAAAGACGTTTTTTGGGATAGTCATGGTATCTTGATGAGCTGGAGATGGGTCAACTGCTCATTAGGTCAAGGTTTGGGCAAAAATGTGGAAGTTCTCTCTGAACTGGGCCTTCAGGCTCCTCACATATGAAAAGCCTGTTTATGGTGCATACCTTCCATAGACCATTGATATAAAAACTGTGCTAGCAAAGCTGTATATGGGTTGGGGCTCAGTTGGACAACAAGGCTGGGCCAACATGGCTTGGCACTTTTACAAAAGTAGGTTATAGGGGTGCAAACACCTATGTTCAAAATATTAAATATAGTCCCCTGGCACGTGGTGCCTTCTTATGTGTTAGAGAGACCTTTGGCCCTCTCATTTTCCAGGGCTCAGGTGCAACGACTACCCCTACAACCCTTATACCTATGCCCCTGTCTATGAGAAGGGTCGGACAGGGATTCCTTGGGGTACCAGTGGAAATTATTCTCAGGGCCCAAACCACATATAATCAAAACAGTCTCATAGCTTTTGTTTCAAATAAATAAACCCTATTGTCAATTTACTGTCTCCAAGTGTTTTTGTTTCTCCTGGGCCTTTGGGGCCCACTATGATATCCTCTGGTGGGCCAGTCTGAAGCTGTCTATGGGTTAAAATTAAATTCTCTTAAAGGGGTATTCCCAGTGGGGCATCTATGTCATATTGGTGGGATGTGCTAGCTCTGGGACCTGCTCCTATCTCAAGAACGGGACCCAAAAGTGAATGGAGAGAAAGTTGCGCATGCACAACCACCCCTTCATAAACCACTATGGGGCCTTCAAAAATAGCAGAGCACTGGTGTGGCTATTTTCATAATAGGGGTGGCTGTGCATACACGGCTTGCTTTCCATTCATGGCCATTGAACTTTTGAAAATAGGCAAGCACGTCCACTCCCATAGGAGCGAATATAGAGGACAGTGCGTATGCACGGCATGCTCTCCGTTCACAGCGGGACCCATGGTAGCAGGTCCTAAAAAAGGTGGGAAATTTATGACATATCCTATTGATACAGGGGCAGCGCAGTGGCTCAGTGGTTAGCCCTCGTAACTTGCAGAGTTGGGGTCCAAGGTTCGAAACCGAACAAGGTCACCATCTGCATGGAGTTTGTATGTTCTCCCCATATTTGCGTGGGTTTCCTCCCACACTCCAAAGACTTACTGATAGGGACCTTAGATTGTGAGCCCCATTGGGGACAGCTTGATGCTAATGTCTGTAAAGCGCTGAAGAATATAGTAGCGCTATATAAGTGTGTATAAGAAATAAATATGTTTGTACATTTGTCCTGTATTTGTGTGACCTGCCCATGCTTAGTTTGGTACCTCCCAAGCCTTAAAAAAAATACAGATTGGTTTCATTATCTCCTCAACGTGTATGGAGGTGTCAGATTGCAGCTGCCCCTATATGTGATCCATTTACTGTTTCAAGTATTTGTAATTTGATTTTAAGCTGTCTTCACCACCTAATGTATATTTTCAAAATAAATACAGAACTGAAACTGAATTTTTTTGTGTGAAAAAATGTCTTTTTGGTCAGAATAAGGTGCATCCAACAGAAAGAAGTCATAAAAAGCTGAAAGTTCAAGAAACTCAATGGTAATCTTGAAAAACAGAAGGGCACACTGTCGTCCACAGTAAAACACTTACAGTGAGGGGGCAGGTCCAAATTGAGAGTAGGTGGGGCTAACAGAAGTAGGTGGGGGTCTGCAATACTGGAGTGAAGCACAAGATACCGCCCCAGCAGAACCAGCAGTGCTATCAGTCAAGTGCACAAGAACCTGATGCTTCTAAATTAATCAATGCTGAGAGCATCACATCGTTATGTACCCGGCCGGCAGCCATGAGAAAGAATCAGGTGGCCCCCGTGGGCATCAGCTCACTGGAAAATTTCTCTTTAGGGTCTATGGATAGTATGGCCTAGCACCTAGAGAAGCTCTCAGTTCTTCCTTATAGAAGGTGATCTTAGTTGAGGGACCCTTCATTTATGATGTCCATATACCCTAATAGGGCATACTTGCTAACTCTTCCGGAACATCCGAGAGGCTCCCGGAAAAAGGAGAGCCCTTCCAGACTTGGAGAAGAGTTGGCAAATCTCATGGGGGCCACATGAACTTTAATTGTGTGTGGCATTGGGATGTTGTGTCATCAGACTCGCTCCAAACGTCCCCAGGGCCGTCACTTTATACCTGTTAGGTCATACCAAAAACCAATACAAAATACTTTAGATTTTATAGAGCACATTTGTAGTAATATAACCACCACATATTTGGTATCCCCATAACCGTGGCTACATGTGCTATATACACTTACCTTACGTCAGTGATGGACAACATAGAAAAATTTAAAAAATAATAACATGGTGGACTGGTGGATAGAACCTAGCTTACATAAAATTGATGGAGGTTCCTTACTTACCCAAGATCCCAGGGTTGGACTGGGAACTTAAAGTTGCCCTGGAGAAAAACCTAAAGGTGGCCCCATGTTGTAGTCAGGTCCAGATTGATAGAAGATAGGGTAGCACAAGCAGACAGGACAGACACAAGTAGCCAGGGACAACAAAAGTAGGTGGGGCCTACAATATCATACTGAAACTCAAAACACCGCCCCTGCAGAACCAAGTATCATAGTGCAGCACAAAATACTGCTTCAGCAGAACCAAATACTACAGTGCAGCACAAAATATTGCCGCCCTCCAGAGTACGGTGATACAGTTGACCTCTGGAGGACACCTGCCACAGCTGGCCAAGTGCATAAGTACCTGATGCTCCCAGAATTAATAAATGCAGAGAGAATCAGATCATTATGCACCCAGCTGGTGGCCATGAGGAGGGCTGGGCAGCTCCCCCAGGCATCAGCCCACCGGGAAATTTTCCTATAAGGACTATGGCCTGTCTGCCCCTGGAAGATCATTACCATCCTGTGGTAATAGTGAAGCCGTAGAGGTTGTCACAGGCCCGTCCCCTTATTAGTAAAATTATTTAGCAACTTCATTGGTGACCCCAGTGGAGGAGCAAACATTTTTTGTTCTATCAGCTTCCAAGTTGAAGGACCCTACAATCAGCCTCTGTCCAGCTTAAAGTGGCTTCTTGCAGAAAACATTATGATGACATCATATGTGTATTAAACATAGACCCTCCTTTTAAAGGGCCATTTACAGAGTGCTGCCTAGAGATGGACAAGTCCTTTAATTATCTTGTCAAGGGACTAGCCCTGTAAGTTGTCTTATGGAAGAAGCTATTATGCACTTGGACTTTTGGGGAATTTTTATAGTGTGGATTTTTAAATTTTTTTTTATTTTTTTTTAGCAAATATTAAAAAAATGAAGGCTCTGTGGAAACTGTATTTCTTTGCACACAAGCGTTTGGGCTATAAAGCACGTAACACTGTCTCATTTCCGACCCACTTAATTGAAAGGCATGGCGAGGAGTCGAGGACCACATCCCAGAGAAACCACATCCCAGACTGAAGTAGGTCAAATACCTAAATATGAGACATCAGAATCGAGATGTTTGCACTTTACAAAAAATGTGTTTAGCATTTGACATAAAATACACCAAAGTTAAAGAGTACAAAAAAAAAAAAAGATTTTTTAGCAAATGTCTATTTTTTGTTTCTAAATAATCCCGGATCTGGAATGAGATGTATAAGAGGGGGCATTAAAAGTAAGTTGCCCCTAAAGAATAAAGGGCCCACCACCACTGCTTATGTATAAATTAAATATACTATACACTACGACTTTGCGGTTAAAATAGGCATATTTAACACATTCAGGCTACTTTCACACTTGTGTTCGGGGTTCCGCTTGTGAGCTCCGTTTGAAGGCTCTCACAAGCGGCCCCGAACGCATCTGTCCAGCCCCAATGCATTCTGAGTGGATGCGGATCCGCTCAGAATGCCTCAGTCTTGCTCCGCTTGGCCTCCGTTCCGCTCAGCAGGCGGACACCCGAACGCAGCTTGCAGTGTTCGGGTGTCCGCCTGGCCGTGCGGAGCCAAGCGGATCCGTCCAGACTTACAATGCAAGTCAATGTGGACGGATCCGTTTGAAGTTGACACAATATGGTGCAATTTCAAACGGATCCGTCCCCCATTGACTTTCAATGTAAAGTCAGGACGGATCCGTCTGAATAACTTTCACACTTAGGAGCGGATCCGTCTGTGCAGACACCAGACGGATCCGCTCCGAACGCAAGTGTGAAAGTAGCCTAAAGTGGGTTCTCCGGGAATCTAAAAGAAAAAAAAGGCCAGCTTGAGAAAGGCCTCATTGTAGTGGGCTGAAATGTTGCAGTTGGGGTGAATAAAAGCGGGTCCAGCACTCTTCACCATATTTGGAGGCTACTATCTATCTATCTATCTATCTATCTATCTATCTATCTATCTATCTATCTATCTATCATCTATCTCATATCTATCTATCTATCTATCTATCTATCTATCTATCTATCTATCTATCTATCTATCTATCTATCTATCTATCTATCTATCTATCTATCTATCTATCTATCCCACCACTCCTATCATTAATTCCACCCAATGGAAGAACTGGCATTTAGATAGTCAATGACTGGACTGACTGGAAATTGGAAACCAATCCTGTTTTTTAAAAAATATATATTTTTAAAATTTTCAAATCTCCAGCCCAAAAACTATTATCTTCCTCCATTATCCGGTTTATCAGAGGAAGCATATGCTTTTTTTTTTTTTTAAGTTTGTACCTGGCAGCCAGGATGATGAGGAGAACTGTCCATTGGCACCTCTGTAGCTGGGATAGAATGGAGGCTTCTGTGACCCTTCTCCTCACACATGATGTCCCGCTGCACTGCGGATACACAGCACACCTCATTCTATGTATTACCTGTATGTACTCCCACATCACAGTAGAGGTGAGATCCTTTAGCTGTGGTCTTTCGGTGCTTCCCATACATGTCATCCAATGCGGAGTGCTTCTGAGGGTCCGATCTTTCATGCGCTTTATGTTTGGCAGAACTAAGCGCGTTTACGCTGATGGGATCTGTGAAGAGCCGGGGTGGACTAAGTATTACTGGACTTAGAGTGGACTCCACAGCTCCGAGACATGCATACCTTTTCCAGCATGGAGCCCCGGTTACGTTGACTTTTATTGTTGTGGTTTATCCCTTTTCTGGTATTTGAAGGTGCACGTAAACTTTATTAATGGGTCGGGAGGGGGGTGCACCGTGGGAGCCACAGTCCACACATACACGCGCATTGCTCGTCCAGACCCCGAAACCATGAGGTCAGACGTGCTGGCCGGATTGTATGTCCACATAAGACCAGGCACGAGATTGTAATTAGAGTTAATCATCCCATTAGCCTCGTTAGTGTCTCGGGGGCCTCAATTAAGCCATTGTTCTTCCAGCCCCTACTCCCATTATGTGGATGATGACGGGTAGACCCAGTGGTGTCATCTCCACAGGGGGTCTCACGTGTAGTCTCAGGTGAGGGGCTCGGCCTCAGGGAAATACAGCCACCAACGCACAGTTAGCCTTGGGGGAGGTGTTCCCAGAGGGATGAGCTGAAACCCGGGGGCGACATTGGGGTACCTAGGACATTGACTAGGGGATGATGAGGTTGCTGGTTGGAGTTGGGTCCATGCGCTTCGGTTGTGACTGCAAAATATATCGGCAGGTGATACTAAAGCTGTGGGCCAACCTACATCTAATCTCAACCACAACCAGGGGTGAATTTGGTGACCACACAGACCACACATTTGCATGGGGCCCCAGAGATCAGAGGAACCACTGCTGCCCTCAGGCAGTCTGGTTCCTTGGGTAGCGGTTCCGCATAAGGGGTCACTATATTAGCGGTGTGATGGGGGCAGACCTTAGCTGTGCTACAGGATGGAGCTTAGTGGTGCGACAGGTACCCCCCAGACATAACTTTACGTGGCACATCTTCCCTTGACCAAGAATTGTTAATTTCACAGAATTGTGTCCATTCTGGAACAAGAAAATGTGTTGTGCCCTTCTGAGTAACCACCACGCCTGAAGTGCCTCTTTTGGAGTAAAATTGAACTGAACTACAAAAATGGTGACGTTCTTGTGTTGTGCTCCCTGTGCCATGCCTCCTGAGAGCCAGTAATGTCCCCCGCCTGGCATCAGACCCAGCTTCGGCCACATTGCCACCTCTCCTATAAGAAGGAAGGCGCCTTTCTCGTACCCCCAATAGTCCCACTTGTTGCAGGTGGTCTTTCTCCTGAGGTGTGCCCGGACGAGGAGAAGAGGAGGTTATCATGTCTACTCAGTGGAAACCTCCATCTTGCACATAGATCTGAGCTGCTGTGAGTTGCGCCTGCGGTGGATTTCTGTCATGGTCGCTCACCCTCTACCTGAACAGCCGCCATGACTGATTGACGGGATGGGTGGAAGATACATCCAGAAGCATCACAGACCAAGCGAGAAGAAGACCTGACATCCTGCATGTCTATTGCATATAGAGAAGCAGCTGCCCCGGATCATTCTATTTATACCGCGCGCTCCTTCCACGTCTCTCTTCCAGGCTGGTTGTCTTTTGTTTTACGAGCGCGGCTCTGCATCTTGTCATGGTTGTACAGCACGACGGGTTTTATTATATGCACTCTCTGAGAACTATTACCATCGGACACCAGAAAACATTAACCCCTAATAAACCTGAAAATGTCGTAAATCAGTACAGGGACTTTTGGGACTGGGACCCTTTCTCAGGGTTTGAGATGTTCATACGTGATGTGACATCTCCCGAGAAGGAATAGCATGTGCCCAAGGAGTGGGTCGCATTGATAGTGATGTGACATGGCGATCTTATGTCCCGTAACCACAAGTCCCCATGTTGCCTAGCCTTTAGGCCTCATGCAAACGACCGTATTTACTTTGAGGTCCGCAAATTACTGATCCACAAAATACGGAAACCGTCCCCGTTGCATCCGCATTTTTTTGGGACTTATTGACTTCAACGGGTCCGTGGTCCGCATTTTGCAGCCAAGTAGTACTGTACAAGGGGGCGGGTGCTAGTGGTGTTGGGAACTTGGGTCCGGCCGGTGACACCCCATCATGACTGGTGTCACCCGCTGCGGCCCGCACCTGCCGCACCCACCTCGCAACCCCACTGGCGGCCAGACTCCAGAGCACCGGCGCCCCCAGTAAGAGTGGCGCTCTATGCGGTGGCCTACTCTGCTTATGGGTGGAGCCGGCCCTGAGTATAAGACACCTTATATCTTTTTAAAGAACGGACATGCAGAAAGCACACGAATAATCTGTGTGTTTTCTATATGTCCGTTCTACAAAAGACAGAACATGTATTCTTGGCCAGTAAAATGCGGACCGTGGACCCATTAAAGTACACAAAAAAAAAAGGATGCAACACGGGCGTCATCTGGCTTTTGCAGATCCACGTTTTGCATATCTCAAAATACATACGGTTGTGTGCATGAAGACTAAGACACATGATGTATTCCACAAGGACACCGAAACCTTGCAAACCTATGCCTCGCCATTACACCTGTCCACCACTATGGGGCAGTACAGGAACACGACAATCCGTAATGATCTGCACACTGTCAGCGTATTTCAGGGTAATCAGTTTTACCACTGGTCTGCAATCTGTGACAGCTCAATGGCATTGAATTGACACTGAAATGGCAGAAGGTTAGGGTACTCTTGCACGGGGTGAGGTCAAGCCGACAACGAGAGACGACTGACGATATACAAATCGATCGGCGCTCATTTAAAGTGACTGGATGCAAAGTATAAGGATCACGATTACGATCATTCGTCCCCCATTCACTTTGCATGTTGTCGGCACTGCCTCCATGCTTACATGGTGCAATGGGTTATGTATTATTATGGGGTCATGTGATCAACTTGTCAATCATCCCGGCTCTGAAAGATGTATGTAAGATGGGACAGGAGTCGGGAGACCCCCAGTTCTAGAGACGGGTGCAGTTGACCCACGTTTATTAGTCATTTTTTTGTCCTTCCCTGTGTTCTTTCAGGTCACCTCCTAATTTTAAGATTTTTTTTAGCTGTCAGTGAATAGAAACATTCTTATTTCTATTTAAAGGCTGTCCTAATCTAAAACTGGCTGGGCAGCTAAGAGTTTGTTACAATGTATCAGTGTACCTGTGAGCTGAACACAGCACCATAACGCCCCATTCTACTGATTGCTCTTAACTATACTGATACGTTGTAGCGATATCCTCAGCTGTGTAAATAGGACTGGGTTAATAAGGGTAGATAACAGCTACATCTACATAGAAGCAGGTATATGGCGGCATGGAGGATTTATGTGGCATACTCCATGGCTTTTCTAGAGTTGGGCAGGAAATGGACGTAATAAAAAAGTGCTGTCCTGTGAAAACACGCCCCTTGTCTTATCATTGGTTCAGGCTGCTGCACTGCTGCATACTGAACCAATGATGAGATGGGGGCGTGTCTCAGACTACCTCTGACTCCCCGTAGGTGCTGTAGCTAGACTGTAGTCACAGATCACTGCCCTGCAATAATGGAGCTGATCTAAAAGGCAGCCAAGCACCAAATATGAGGAAAATAAATCACAGGCAATCATTGACTCTATGTACTGAATTACATATGATTTTTGATCTCCTGACTGGAGGGTCACTTTAATTCAACGTCTGTGCAGAGGACTTGGATCCCTGTGTATTGTGAAATTTGTTGTCAAAATGAAGACTATATTAGGGACACGTTCGTAGAATATGAATGAAATCCCTGATATCCCTAATATCTTTAAAGGAGGGGGTCTCATGAAGACGTATAGACATCACAGAGGTTTGTCTCCCGCTTGGGATCCTCTATTAGGCAAAGTGGAACGCTGCCAAGAAAAAGCAGCTTAGGTTCTGGTGGACTTGACCAAGTCATGTGCAGTGACCTGCAGGGGAGTGTGTGGAAGATTGGAGTGGTAGTTGTGGCTCTGAGGGCGGTGGGAGTACTCACAGTTCACAGTGGCAGTCGCCACTCTGGCGCTCACTAGGGCCTTGCAGTAACTGGAGGGGACACCCTTTCTTCCCTCCGGGCACACCCTAGTCTTATTTCCTTCTCACAGAGGTACTCTGATAGTGAAGTTGCTTCTTTGGCAGCTGCATCCTCAGAGACAGAGGTTCTCTGAGCTTGGGCCTGGTCTAGAGGAATTCTCTCACACTCGTTCTTCCTTTAGCTTTCCTCAGACTGACTTCTTAACTCTAAGCAACCAGGGGGTGGACCCGGTCCATTATCCTCACAACCTAAACAACAGTCTTCCAACTAGTTGGTTGCTTATACATTGCTATTAGATACACTAGAACACCATAAATCACAACATTTAACATTTCATTAACCCTTTTAGCCTTAGTTAACCCTTTGCAGTAGTCCTACTGGGGTACTGCACATGCATTACATGGTTGCCCATTCACTTGAATAGGCCTCTGCAGGGGAAAGTATCTCCAGCTTACACTGACCATATCAGCTGTGCTAACTTATGAAGAAGGGGTGGTCCTAGTAAGAGAACCCTTTTAAGTTGCTCCATGAGCGAGGAATCTCCCGCAGCTCTTGTGAAATTATCGTAGTTGCCCAAATGTATATTTTTTATTGATATCTGTCTTGTTGTAGAAAATGTATTTCTTGGAGAGCCTCCTTGTGAAAACGTTGGTGATGACATCACCTTAAAGGAGAGGATGTGGTGAGTCCGAAATCCGTCCTGTAGAGATGGAGCAATTAAGTCACTCAAGACAAAAATAGAAGGCAAAAAACTGAGGTCACGCGTCCTTAAATATGTTACTACATACGGTAAGGAGCTCGTAATGAATCTTAGGTAGGTGGAAGACTCCGGCTTGACCATCCTGGCATGTTCTCAAGTGGTCAGTAGAAATGTTGATTGGTATGCACAGTCTCATTTACTTCTGGATCCCATTTGATATTGGGACCATCATCCCATAGTTGTGGTCTCCAATTTTCAGTAAAAAGTTGCAGAGATTCACTCTAGCTGGGGCCCTGTATAGCTGGGTCACCGTGTATGAGGGACCCTCTGCCTGTGGAACTATAAATGGGACACTGGTACACTGTATTTGGGTCACTTGCTGGTGCCCTCTGGCTAGGAACCTCTATTTAGGGGCACAATCTAGATGAGAACTTATATATAGGGGACTCTCTGGATGGACTCTGCTTACAAGGGCACTATCTACCTGTAGCACTATCTATTGGGTCAAAGTGTTTGGTGCACTCTCAGATTGGTGTGCTCTCTGGCCAGAGCCCTGTATATAAGGACACTGCTAGGGTGTTGTATATGGGGGCACTGTGAAGCTGGGGCGCTACATAAGGGAATAGTCTCCAGTGGGACAGATACAGAGATTGGCGCTTTGAATGACCATCCTGTATGGACTATAGGATAGCGTAGGATTAGTAAAGTGATTAGTACGAGCTGGGTGCTCCACATGCTTCTGGATGTTCCCGTGTACAGAGACTTGTTGTCACTTGCTGCATTAACAAAGAACATTCCTGGCCCCTACAATTACTGATCCTATATCCAGAGCCGGCAAATATGCGGGTAAAGGTGTTTCAGTGTGTAAAAAAAGCTTTAAAGGGAATGTACTCTTTGGACAGTCCTTTTTTTTGTTAGAAGAGTCCTATGACAATAAGCAGAAGATGGGGTGTCCTGGTGCTGGGATCTTCAGTAATTAGGTAGAATCTGTGGAGAAGACAGCAATAAATTCTCCTGCAGTGCCACCACTGGAAAAATTGAGTATTACATGGCTGGGTCCTCCAGGACAAGAGATGCTCTTTGTGGCCACTCTGGTGAATAGAAGAAGATCTGGCATTGGGAACCATCTCCCAGGTTGACTCTTTATGTGCCATGGGTGTTTTTCTTGTTCCTACACTTTAGGGCAGCTACTATTCCTCCCTACCCCTTATATACATATATATTCTACTTGGCCAAGCATATATGTGTTGTCAATCGGTTGAGGACAATAAGCTGCCACCAGATCGGGCAGATTGAAATCCAACAACTGGACCCTTCTTTCCCTCTAAAATTTGCCATCAGATGAGAGTTGGAACACTACCATACCACCCTGACCACTATGGGCCACCTCCATCCCATTTCCTTCACTGTGTTCATACATGCTTGACTGAATATGTATAGTGGGAAACATAATCTGGTATCACAGGATAGGCCATGAAAGCCTGATAGATGTGGGCCCCACCTCCGGACCCATATCTATATCCAGAACGGGGCCCCTTTTGCCAACAGCAGGTGCTCTGCTTTCTTCAGAACTCCCATAGAAGTGATTGGAGGGAGCCCCCCATGTACAGGGACATCACCATAAACTGCAGCCGGCAAAAGATTAGATATGGGACCCACAGATGAGACCCACATCTATCGCATGATGGTCACAGATGGGAATACCCCTTTAATTACAAAGAGTGTTGGGAAATATATTTCATTGGTGACAATGAGGTAGGAAGCAGCTAACGTCTCCTCCTACAAGGAAATCAATATACCTGCTGTCTGGGATCTAAAAACGGGAGTCACAGATTAGAGAAGACGTAGAGATGTCGCGAAGATAAAATTTTCCGTTTGCGAATGGCGAACGCAAATTTCCGCAAATGTTCGCGAACGGGTGAACCGGGCGAACCACCAAAGACTTCAATAGGCAGGCGAATTTTAAAACCCACAGGGACTCTTTCTGGCCAAAATAGTGATGGAAAAGTTGTTTCAAGGGGACTAACACCTGGACTGTGGCATGCCGGAGGGGGATCCATGGCAAAACTCCCATGGAAAATTACGTAGTTGACGCAGAGTCGGGTTTTAATCCATAAAGGGCATAAATCACCTAACATTCCTAAATTGTTTGGAATAACGTGCTTTAAAACATCAGGTATGATGTTGTAACGATCAGGTAGTGTAAGGGTTACGCCCGCTTCACAGTGACAGACCAAACTCTGACAGACCAAACTCCCCGTTTAACACACCGCAAACAACCGCAAACAGTCAATTTGCACAACCGCAAACTCACCATTTGCACAAGGTTGGATACCAAGCTAGCCATGTCCCGTTCCTTGTCCTCACTGACGTCATTGAAGGTCTCTTCCTCCACCCAGCCACGTACAACACCAAGGGTCCCCGAAAGGTGACAACAAGCCCCCTGGGACGCCTGCTGTGGTTGGTCTTCCACCTCCTCAAAGCCACCTTCCTCCTCTGACTCCTCTTCTTCAGACTCCTCTCTCTGCGTTGCCGCAGGTCCAGCAATCGACGACGACGACAAGGCTGCTTCTGGTGGTGATGGTGACCACAACTCTTCCTCTTCATGCTCATCTACGGCCTGATCCAGCACTCTTCGCAGGGCACGCTCCAGAAAAAACGCATATGGGATGAGGTTGATGATGTTGCCTTGGGTTTGACTGACCAGGTTTGTCACCTCCGCAAAAGGACGCATGAGCCTACAGCCATTGTGCATGAGCGTTCAGTAATGCAGCCAAAAAATATCCAGCTCCGCAGAGGCTGTCCTCTTTTTTTTTTAATTAAAAAAATCTGTTCTTACCAGTTTAATCTCTGTTTTGTCCCCTATCAGGGGCCGGTGTGGTGTATGGAAAAGATTTTAGGAACCGGGAGATGGAAAAAGATGCTTGGTCGGTCCTCTTACTTCCAATTTGGGGCACTGCGCATGCGCTGTGCAATTTACTGTGCTACCAGATATGAGTGGTATGTTAAGTAGTACTATTCCTATCAGTTTAATCCCTGTTACGTCCCCTATCAGGGGACGTGTATGGAATAGATTTTAGGAACCGGGAGATGGAAAAAGATGCTTGGTTGGTCCTCTTACTTCCAATTTGGGGCACTGCGCGTGCGCCGTGCAATGTACTGTGCCACCCTATATGAGTGGTGTGTTAAGTAGTACTATTCTTATCAGTTTAATCCCTGTTACGTCCCCTATCAGGGGACGTGTATGGAATAGAGTTTAGACAACCGCAAAGAGTTGTTAATAGTTGACACACTCATGACATAAATTTTATTCCTCTATGCGTCAATCTTGGTGTAGTGATGACTCTGCTCGTGCGCACGTTTGGGAGATTGCAGGCGATGGCGGTTTTCCAAAGCCTATGGTCGTGCTGAGGTAGTTCAGTGACAGTTAAGTGACCCAGAAAACAATGATTCTCCAGTGTGGGCCCATTGTTGGCCTAGTAGGCTTTAATGATCACCTTAGATGATCACAAAGAAAATTTATGTTTTTTCTATGCAAAATTATCCAGCCGATCGCTTTTGGTCTGTTCACAATGAAGCAACGACCTTATCATCTGGGGTGTGCCAACATTGCCATTGCCAACACACTCATAGAGGTGGTCGCTTCATTGTGATACGCAAGCCCCCTTCACCACAACAAGGTAACGATCACGAAGGGGAATTGACACATGTATGTGCCTTTTTTTTTTTTTTTGCAGCCACAGTGCAGCACCAGAAAAATTAGGCATGCACACATGCCTGAAAAATTAGGTATTGTTGCAGCTGCTGCTGTAGCAGCGGCCGGAAAAATTTATGTTTTCCAGGCAGAAAGTGCACAAAAACATTGCGGTTTGAACCCTTGTTGGTGGCGGACAAGTCACGCAAGTCATTCGAAATGCAGAGATTAAATACAGCAGCGTGGGGACCATTTTTAGCCCAAGGCATCTCATCAGGCGTTTTTTAGTCAAATGCATCCCCCACTGTCAGTCCCTTCAGGATCCCTGCCTCATTCATCTTAATAAAGGAGAGGTAATCTAGACTTTTTTGACCGAGGCGACTTCTCTTCTCAGTGACAATACCTCCTGCTGCGCTGAAGGTCCTTTCTGACAGGACACTTGAAGCAAGGCAGGCCAGAAGTTCTATCGCAAATTGGGATAGCTCAGGCCACAGGTCAAGCCTGCACACCCAGTAGTCAAGGGGTTCATCGCTCCTCAGAGTGTCGATATCTGCAGTTAAGGTGAGATAGTCTGCTACCTGTCGGTCGAGTCGTTCTCTGAGGGTGGACCCCGAAGGGCTGTGGCGATGCGTAGGACTTAAAAAGCTCTGCATGTCCTTCATCAACAACACGTCTGTAAAGCGTCCTGTCCTTGCCGGCGTGGTCGTGGTAGGAGGAGGATTACTTTCACCTCTTCCCCTGTTAGATTCCCGTTGTGCTGTGACATCACCCTTATACGCTGTGTAAAGCATACTTTTTAACTTGTTTTGTACCTGCTGCATCCTTTACGACTTCCGGTAATTCGGTAACATTTCAGCCACTTTCTGCTTATACCGGGGGTCTAGTAGCGTGGCCACCCAGTACAAGTTGTTCTCCTTCAGCCTTTTTATACGAGGGTCCCTCAACAGGCACGACAGCATGAAAGACCCCATTTGCACAAGGTTGGATGCCGAGCTACTCATGTCCCGTTCCTCGTCCTCACTGATGTCATTGAAGGTCTGTTCTTCCCCCCAGCCACGTACAACACCACGGGTACCAGATAGGTGACAACGAGCACCCTGGGATGCCTGCTGTGGTTGATATTCCTCCTCCTCCTCAAAGCCACATTCCTCCTCTGACTCCTCTTCCTCAGACTCCTCTTCCAGCGTTGCCGCAGGTGCAGCAAGCGATGCTGATAAGGCTGTTTCTGGTGGTGATGGTGACCACAACTCTTTCTCTTCCTCTTCACGCTCATCTACGGCCTGATCCAGCACTCTTCGCAGGGCACGCTCCAGGAAGAAAAAAAATGGGATGATGTCGCTGATGGTGCCTTCGGTGCGACTGACTAGGTTTGTCACCTCCTCAAAAGGACGCATGAGCCTACAGGCATTGCGCATGAGCGTCCAGTAACGTGGCAAAAAAATACCCAGCTCCGCAGAGGCTGTCCTAGCACCCCGGTCATACAAATACTCGTTGATGGCTTTTTCTTGTTGGAGCAGGCGGTCGAACATTAGGAGTGTTGAATTCCAACATGTCGGGCTGTCGCAAATCAAGCGCCTCACTGGCATGTTGTTTCGCCGCTGAATATCTGAAAAGTGCGCCATGGCCGTGTAGGAACGCCTGAAATGGCCACACACCTTCCTGGCCTGCTTGAGCACGTCCTGTAAGCCTGGGTACTTATGCACAAAGCGTTGTACGATCAGATTCAACACAAGTGCCATGCATGGCACATGTGTCAACTTGCGCAAATTAAATGCCGCCAACAAATTGCTTCCGTTGTCACACACCCCTTTGCTGATCTCCAGTTGGTGTGGAGTCAGCCACTGATTCACCTGTGCGTTCAGGGCGGACAGGAGTGCTGGTCCGGTGTGACTCTCTGCTTTCAGGCAAGTCAACCCCAAGACGGCGTGACACTGTCGTATCCGGGATGTGGAATAGCCCCTGGGGAGCAGGAGGGGTGCAGTTGATGTGGAGCAAGACGCAGCAGCAGAAGAGGACTCAGCCGAGGAGGTTAGCGAAGAGGATGGAGTAGGAGGAGTAGAGGAGGTGGCAGCAGGCCTGCCTGCAAGTCGTGGTGGTGTCGCCAACTCCTCTGCAGAGCCATGCATTCCATGCTTGGCAGCCGTCAGGAGGTTTACCCAATGCGCAGTGTACGTGATATACCTGCCCTGACCCTGCTTTGCAGAACAGGTATCAGTGGTCAGATGGACCCTTGCCCCAACACTGTGTGCCAGACATGCCATGACTTCCTTTTCCACAATAGAGTACAGGTTGGGGATTGCCTTTTGTGAAAATAAATTTCGTCCGGGTACCTTCCACTGCGGTGTCCCAATAGTGAATTTTTTTTTGAAGGCCTCAGACTCCACCAGCTTGTATGGTAAAAGCTGGCGGGCTAAGAGTTCCGACAAGCCAACTGTCAGACGCCGGGCAAGGGGGTGACTCTGTGACATTGGCTTCTTACGTTCAAACATTTCCTTGACAGACACCTGACTGTGGGCAGATAAGCAGGAACTGCTGAAGGTGAGAGGCAGAGTGGCGGGTGGTTGAGAGCAGGCAAGGAGGACAGCAGTGGTTGACGTGGCTGAAGATGCTGGACCAGGAGGAGGATGGTGGCTTTGAGTTTGTGTGCTGCTTGTACTTATCATGTGTTGATCCCATAGGCGTTTGTGATATGAGATCATGTGCCTTCGCAAAGCATTTGTACCTAGGTGGGTGTTGGACTTCCCACGACTCAGTTTCTTTTGGCACAGGTTGCAAATGGCATCGCTGTTATCAGAGGCAGACACACAAAAAAAATGCCACACTGCTGAGCTCTGCAATGACGGCATTCTGGTGGTGGCAACAGCATGCGTTGATTGGCGTGCTGTCTGGCTGACCCCAGGTACCGATACATGCTGTCTGACTGTGCCACTAGCTCCTTGCGACGACCTCCCCCTGCTTCCAACTCGTCTCCTCCTCCTCTCTGTCTCCCCATCTGAACTTTCCCCCTGTTCTTCTTCTCTTCGAGTGGGCACCCACGTGACATCCACGGACACATCGTCATCATCAACCGCTTCACTTGTATCTGACAACTCAGCAAAGGAAGCAGCAGCAGGTACAACATCATCATCATCATCACACCGTACGTCCATGTGTGTAATGCTGCCTTACTGAGACATATCCCTGTTATCTACATCCTCTGGCAATAATGGTTGCGCATCACTCATTTCTTCCAACTGATGTGTAAAAGTTGGAAGTGTAAAGTGTTGGTGGTGGCGGCAGGCGGGCGAGTGCTAACTTGAGAGGTGCCCGAAGCTGAGCTGGAGGAGGATGGTGCGTCAAGGTTCTGAGCGGAAGCTGTAGAAGATTGGGTGTCCTGTGTAAGCCAGTCAACTATGTCCTCAGAACTTTTTGAGTTCAGGGTATGTGGCCTCTGAACACTGGGCATTATTCTAGGGCCAAAGGAAATCACAGCACCACGACCACGACGGCCCCTGCGGGTTGGCTTGCCTCTGCCTGTCTTTTTTTTTTCTGATTAGTTGTACTATGCGTGCAAGCTACTGTGACACCAGATATGAGTGGTGCAACTGGGCACTGGCAGTAGTGGGCACAGTACACGCTGTAGGCCTGACACACACGCTTGCAGGCAACTGCGATTAGATTACAGTGGAATTTATTTTTATTTTTTTTAAATGCAAGCTACTGTGACACCAGATATGAGTGGGGCAACTGGGCACTGGAAGTAGTGGGCACAGTACACGCTGTGGGCCTGACACACACGTTTGCAGGCAACTGCGATTAGATTACAGTGGAATTTATTTTTATTTTTTTTAAATGCAAGCTACTGTGACACCAGAT
This sequence comes from Bufo bufo, assembly GCF_905171765.1. Taxonomy (NCBI): domain Eukaryota; kingdom Metazoa; phylum Chordata; class Amphibia; order Anura; family Bufonidae; genus Bufo; species Bufo bufo. Next base: position 204,485,042 of record NC_053396.1, on the reverse strand, counting down.
ATGAGTGGTGCAACTGGGCACTGGAAGTAGTGGGCATAGTACACGCTGTAGGCCTGACACACACGCTTTCAGGGAACTGCGATTAGATTACAGTGGATTTTTTTTTTTTAAATGCAAGCTACTGTGACACCAGATATGAGTGGTGCAACTGGGCACTGGAAGTAGTGGGCACAGTACACGCTGTGGGCCTGACACACACGTTTGCAGGCAACTGCGATTAGATTACAGTGGAATTTATTTTTATTTTTTTTAAATGCAAGCTACTGTGACACCAGATATGAGTGGTGCAACTGGGCACTGGAAGTAGTGGGCATAGTACACGCTGTAGGCCTGACACACACGCTTTCAGGGAACTGCGATTAGATTACAGTGGATTTTTTTTTTTTAAATGCAAGCTACTGTGACACCAGATATGAGTGGTGGCACTGGGCACTGGCAGTAGTGGGCACAGTACACGCTGTGGGCCTGACACACACGCTGGCAGGCAACTGCCATTAGATTACAGAGAAATGTACTAGCCCTAAAAGGGGTTTTTGGGGTGCTGTCAGGACACTGTCCTTACAGCAGATCAGATGAGTCTTTGAGGACTGGAGTGGACACAGACCACTGGCCTAGCTAACGATTTCCCTATTAAATCAGCAGCAGCTGCAGCACTGTCCCTCCTCTCACTAACACTGCAGCTTCAGAATGAATCTAAGATTGATGATGTCCTTGCTTTTTGATAGGAGGTGGGAGGGTCTGGGAGGGAGGGTCTGCTGCTGATTGGCTGGAATGTGTCTGCTGACTGTGAGGTACAGGGTCAAAGTTTGCTCAATGATGACGTATTAGGGGGCGGACTGAACATCGCATATGTTCGCCCACCGTGGCGAACGCGAACAAGCTATGTTCGCCGGGAACTGTTAGTCGGCGAATAGTTCGGGACATGTCTAGAGAAGGGTCCACCTTCTTGTTCATAAATTGCGTCACTTGAGCTGCTATACCAGACACAACCATCGACAGGAGTGGTGCTGTTTCTGGGAGAAACAAATGACACATGAAGCAGTTTTATTGAGCTAGACCCTGAGCTGTTCTTGAATCCCTGCAGATCTGTTTTACATCTGTAACATCCCAGAGTTATGTTACTAAACTCTTTCTCCCCGCTACTATTTGTTGGTAACATGTGTCTTGTCATCTAATGTGATTTTACATAATATTCCTCACAAATGTGCATTTTCTAAGCCTGTTACATGTATTTGCTGTAATTTTCATGTACACCAGCAGGTGGCAGCAATGTTTAGCAAAGCCTTAGTTCAGTTTAGCATCTCTAGACTGGAATAGTACATTCCAGTTTGGCTCTCCCCTCTTTGAGGAGGTGTGGAATGTTCCCACATCCTGCCTCATGGGGAGGAAAGGAAGTTACAGTGTGTGTGCCAGCCACCCCGGCTAGGGGAAGGCTGTGCTGGTAGGAGCTCCCAGTTCTAGGGATCCCAACCCAGGATAGAGTCTCGGCTGAGACCAAAGATCTTCATCCCCAGTCTGAGCCCTTCAGCTTCAACTGGTGACAAGCAAGCAGCCATCTCCAGGACGAACCATTCCCTGTGAGCATAACTGTGACTACCATCCAGAGACCAGGAGAAGCCAAATTCCTCCTCAGCTAGTCAGTCCCATACACAGCAGAAGATAGACAGAGCAGAAGATACAGGTTCCTGCCATATTCTCCAGGCACATGATAGATGCAGAAGAGATATTGATCCCTGCCATACATTGCCAATACCTGCTGGGACCCAAGACTATTGCTGTACCTCATATGGATTAATGCTGCCTCCAGTAAAGACAAGTTGAATTATATTTCAAGTCTGGATCTCATTCATTGCTACCAAGTTCCTCAATTACTCCTACTAGCAACACTCATTTTATTGCAAGTGAGCCAGGATCCAGGAGTCCAGCCGTACCAAGGTAGGAGACACCGTTGACACTATACCTACTACAACACAGTGTCACGCCTGCAGTTTCTACAATAGTGGATCTCAACTGCGGAGTAATAGGATCAATCAGATAGGAATCTCAGGCGTCACTCACAATCTCAACGGTGAGTTAGAGATTCTACCATCACGTGATCAAAGGAAAAACCAACACAATTCAACACAGTACTATTGCTTCATAGACGGTGGGTTAGTAGTTAGAACACTATAATGCAGTGGCTGCGGCAGGGTTAAAGATCGGGTACGCAGTAAGTCTATTACACAGTGATTGCAGCCTGCATGCAGGCAGAGGAGAAGTGCTCTCTCTCCGATAGGGTACTTGCGATTGGCAGTAGCTGCGTGATGGGTGAGACTCCCAGGTGACTCTAGTCACAGGACTGAGCAGGTCCGTCTTCCAGATGGTAGCTGAGGGATGAGGAGGGTCCGGTTGGTGAATAGTCCAAACACAGGTTCATGAGGCAGCAGGCGTTCAGACAACAATCACAGCACGCCATGCTGCCTCATGAGTGCCCTTAAGTAGGGCCAGGAAGTGCGAAGGGATCGCTGACTGGTCCGGACGACTTCCGCGTTCCAGCGTGGAACGCATCCGCCGCGCCACAGCCCTGAGTTCGCGCGTCTTCCGCGTTCCACGGTGGAACGCAGAGGACCGCGGCAGACAAACAAGAGGCTGCCCCGTCGGTGGCATTACAGTATCCCCCCCTCAAAGGAACACCTCTGGGGTTCCCCCTGGGAGTAGGCCGATCCGGATACCTACGATGGAATAAACAGGTCAACCTAGGAGCATGTACATCCCGTGAGTCTTCCCAAGAGTCATCCGCAGGAGCATAACCCTTCCATCGTATGAGATATTGTATAGATGATCCCCTCTTTCGGGAGTCGAGGATCTTGTCGACTTCGTACTCAACCTCACCCTGGACCTCAATTGGAGGGGCAGGAGGAGAGGCCCTAAGAGGGAGCCGGTTAGGTTTGTATGGTTTGAGTAAGGACACATGGAAGGAGGGATGGATTCTCCAGTTGGGAGGAAGAGTTAGGCGTACCGCATTTTGATTCAGGATTTTCTCGATGGGGAATGGGCCTATGTACTGGCGACTGAGTTTCCTAGTGGGCACGTTAAGGCGGAGATTTCTCGTGGACAACCACACCTTGTCTCCTACACAGTATGTGGGGGGACTAGAGTGTCGAGTGTCATAATGTCTTTTTTGTCGTTCTTTCGCGGTCTTTAGGTTGTCTTGTATTGTGAGGGAAGTTTCTTTTAGACATTCGAGGTAGTCCTGAACTGCAGGAACGTTACCGGGTAAGTAATCAGGTGGTAGGTTGGTCGGGTGGAAACCGTAGTTTGCATAGAAGGGAGAATATTGAGTGGAAGAATTCATTGAATTGTTGTATGCAAACTCGGCTAGAGGCAGTAGATCAAACCAGTCATCTTGGAGATGGCTGCAATAGCATCGAATGTACTGTTCTAAACACTGATTTACTCGCTCTGTCTGGCCGTTAGTTTGTGGATGATATGCGGTCGACATCCTGTGGTCAATTTGGAGGGCTGTGCAAAGTGCCTTCCAAAATCTTGATACAAATTGACTGCCCCTGTCGGAAATAATCCCGGAGGGTAACCCGTGTAATCGGAGGATTTGGCTGAGGAAGGTCTGGACGGTTTCTTTTGATGATGGTAATTTTTTAAGTGGGGAGAAGTGGGCCATCTTGGTTAGTAGGTCGACAGTAACCATGACGGTGTTGCAACCCTCTGAGCGAGGGAGGTCGACTATAAAATCGACAGAGACAATCTCCCAAGGTCTGGTGGGTGTTTCTAATGACATCAGTAACCCATAGGGAGGCTTTCTATCGGTTTTGGTAGAGGCACAGATATCACAGGTGGAGACATATTCGTGGATTGATTTGGTCATGTTTGGCCACCAGAATTTTCTGCGTACAAGCTCCAACGTCTTGGTGATGCCCGGGTGGCCCGCTAGGGGTGCGTCATGCATGAGTCGAATGGCAGAAGGTTGCATTCTAGGAGGGATGTAAAGTTTGTTGTTTTTGAAAAAGAATCCATCGGTTGATGTCAACCCAGGAGGAATAGGAGGATCCCCTTCAGAGGGAGCATGTTTTAAGAGCTCCTTAAATCCCGTGGCGAGTCCGACGAACCGGTTTGCCGGGAGCAGTAAGGCAGGAGGCTCTGCGACAGCGCTCTCTTCGTATAACCGGGAGAGGGAGTCAGCCTTTGTGTTTTTGGAACCTGGTCTATAGGATATGTGAAAGTCAAAACGATCAAAAAAAAGGCTCCACCGTACTTGTCTTGCCGACATGGTTTTGCAAGTCCTGAGGAACTGTAAATTACGGTGGTCAGTGAAAATCATAATGGGATGTTTGGCTCCTTCCAAGAGATGTCTCCAGTTGCCCAGAGCATCCCTAATAGCCAACAGCTCTTTTTCCCCAATGGGGTAGTTCTTTTCAGCAGTATTAAGAGTCCGGGAGTAGTATGCAACTGGGTGCAGAGGTTCAGAAGAGGATGGTTGTTGAGATAAAACTGCCCCTATGGCGAGGTGGGAAGCATCAACCTCTAGAACAAAATGGAATTCGGGGTTGGGCAATTGGAGTATGGGAGCTGAGGTATATTTCTGTTTGAGTATTTCGAAAGCCTCTTGGGCCTCGGAGGACCATGTAAAGGGTATTTTAGTACTGGTTAGTCTTGTCAAGGGTTTTACTATCGCCGAGAATTTTTTTATGAATTTCCGGTAATAGTTGTAAAAGCCCAAAAATCGTTGGAGTGCTTTGCGTGTGTGAGGCACAGGCCAACCCTGGATGCATTCCACTTTGGACTGGTCCATCTGAATCCCTTGGTGGGAGATGTTATATCCCAGGAAAGAAATGGAAGGCTGTTCGAAGATGCATTTCTCTAATTTTGCGTAAAGGGAGTGGACCCGAAGACGGGACAACACCCATCTCAGGTGCCTCCTGTGGTCGGTAGGACTGTCCGAGTACACCAGAATATCGTCCAAATAGGTCACCACGCAGACGTCCAGCAGATCTCGAAAAATATCGTTAACGAAATGCTGGAACGTTGCGGGGGCATTGCACAACCCGAAAGGCATTACCATGTACTCGAACAGTCCGTATCTGGTTCTAAATGCCGTCTTCCACTCATCCCCTTCCCGGATCCTGATCAAGTTATATGCGCTTCTAAGGTCAAGTTTGGTGAAAATACGGGATGTTTGTAACCTCTCAATCAGTTCGGGGATAAGTGGAAGTGGGTAGCGGTTTTTTACAGTAATTTTGTTGAGTCCCCTATAGTCGATTATTGGCCTTAATCCGCCATCTTTGTTTTTTACAAAGAACATCCCTGCGCTAGCAGGCGAGGTTGACGGCCTTATGAATCCCTTTTTTAAGTTCTCGTCTAAGTAAGCCTTCAGGTGGGCTAATTCAGGTTGGGAAAGCGGATAGATACGCCCCGTAGGGACAGGACTGCCAGGAATAAGATCAATAGGGCAGTCATAGGGTCTATGTGGGGGGAGTGTGGCAGCTCCACATTGGCTAAATACGTCTTCGAATTCAACCAGATGGGGAGGTAGCCTCGTGGGTGCAATCTGCATGAGTGCAGTGTTTGGATAGCAAGTGGTGGTACAGTAGTGGGAATCCAACTGTACCTCCCCTTTAGGCCAGAGAAGAGAAGGTTGGTGAAGTCTGATCCATGGAAGCCCGAGCACTACAGGGAACATGGGAGAGGAGATGACATCAAACATAAGGTGTTCGATGTGACCCTCTCCACAGGCCACCAGCAGCGGTTGGGTGTGGTGAGAGATTGGGCCTGAAGGGGATGTGGACCCATCTAAAAAAGTAATTGTGACCGGTTTTTGCTTCAATGTGTGGGGTATTTTATTTGACTTAACCAGCTGTGAATCTATAAAGTTGCCACAGGCTCCGGTGTCTATCATGGCCTTAGCGATGATCCTCTCGGTATCCCACTGTAGATTGAGAGAAATATATATGTAAGAATTGCGGTGGCAAAGACTACGTGTCAATTTTCACATATGCATTTTCCTACCTCCTGTCTTCTTTTTAACCGCCGGGCAGTCGTCCACTACGTGGTCAGGGGAGGCACAGTAGAGACATAGGTTCAACGTGCGTCTCCTGAGCTTTTCAGTCGGCGTGAGGGGTCCCCGCATGGTTCCTAGCTCCATTGGCTCCTCCTTAGGGGGAGGTCTGGCTCCTCTTGGGGCTGGTGTGGGGGTGAAGACCCTTTCCGCTCTCCGTTCACGGAGGCGGCGGTCAATCGTGATAGAGCGTTGGATTAGCTTATCTAAGGTGGAAGGTAATTCATCACGGGCAATCTCATCTTTCAAGGGCTCGGAAAGGCCGAGGCGGAACTGGTTACGGAGACTGAGATCATTCCACTCCGTCTCCCTAGCCCAGCGCTTAAATTCAGCAATATAATCTTCGACTGGTCGTCGGCCTTGTTTGAGTCCTCTGATGGCAGTCTCAGCGGTCAATTGTTTACTAGAGTCATCATAGAGGAGTGCCATGGCCTCCATGAATCTGGGGAAAGAATCTAGGACCTCATCCTCTTCATCAAAGTAGGTCTCGGCCCAGGCTCGGGGTTCCCCTTTAAGGTAGGAGATGAGTGTGAGTACCTTTATACGGTCATTGTAATAAGTGCGTGGGCGTAGGTCGAACATGAGTCTACACGAACTTATAAATTGACGAAAGATTTTCCTGTCCCCGGAGAAAGGTTCGGGGGCACAGACCTTGGGTTCAGGGCCCTCTCTGGGAGGTGCAGCTCCTATGTTCTGGTTAACCAAAGTACGCAATCTTTGGTTCTCTACCTGCAGGTCCTGCATAGAGGTGGATAGGGTCTCGACTCTCTGAGATAAAGTAACCATATGTCTAGTGAGTTCCGCTGGATCCATCTTTACAAGGTGCTGTGATACTGTCACGCCTGCAGTTTCTACAATAGTGGATCTCAACTGCGGAGTAATAGGATCAATCAGATAGGAATCTCAGGCGTCACTCACAATCTCAACGGTGAGTTAGAGATTCTACCATCACGTGATCAAAGGAAAAACCAACACAATTCAACACAGTACTATTGCTTCATAGACGGTGGGTTAGTAGTTAGAACACTATAATGCAGTGGCTGCAGCAGGGTTAAAGATCGGGTACGCAGTAAGTCTATTACACAGTGATTGCAGCCTGCATGCAGGCAGAGGAGAAGTGCTCTCTCTCCGATAGGGTACTTGCGATTGGCAGTAGCTGCGTGATGGGTGAGACTCCCAGGTGACTCTAGTCACAGGACTGAGCAGGTCCGTCTTCCAGATGGTAGCTGAGGGATGAGGAGGGTCCGGTTGGTGAATAGTCCAAACACAGGTTCATGAGGCAGCAGGCGTTCAGACAACAATCACAGCACGCCATGCTGCCTCATGAGTGCCCTTAAGTAGGGCCAGGAAGTGCGAAGGGATCGCTGACTGGTCCGGACGACTTCCGCGTTCCAGCGTGGAACGCATCCGCCGCGCCACAGCCCTGAGTTCGCGCGTCTTCCGCGTTCCACGGTGGAACGCAGAGGACCGCGGCAGACAAACAAGAGGCCGCCCCGTCGGTGGCATTACACACAGAGACATTACACCACTCTGACATTCCTAACCTGGTACGTGAGGTGCAACACCTTAAAGGGCCCTGTGTTAGTACCCTGCGCACGCTGCAATTGGCGTCACGAAAAAAACCATAGACTATTATACCCATATCCAGACCTACTGCATATTTTGGCGTCTGCCTAACCGTACTACGGTCATGCTCATTGCACATCTGGGTCAGATAAGAGTTTCCAGGACCAGGTATGTGATGTTGCAGTCACCCCGAGGTTGGAAACTTTTTGTAGAAAGCAGAATCTGTGGCTTTACAAAGTGAGATTGGAGCAGATACGACTTCCCCTTTTCTGCCTTGCAAATGAGATGAAACTCATTGTATGAGTCAGATCAGTGCAGTTGGAGTGATAGAGCCTCCTCCAGTGATAGAGACTCCTCCAGTGATAGAGACTCCTCCAGTGATAGAGACTCCTCCAGTGATAGAGACTCCTCCAGTGATAGAGACTCCTCCAGCGGTCTGGTCAGATATCAGCAGGCAGTAACTGCATTGTAATAACATTTATATAGAGATAACAGAGGGTGGACACCATGCCTCGGCCCACGCTGGTGACCATTTGTGTATTTACCAAGTTGTTCTCAGATGCTATGTAACATGGTTATGCACATGGGAAGGAATAATGCAAGTCACCCGTACATACTAAATGGTAAAACACTGGGTAACACTGACATGGAAAAGGAATTTTAGTGAACAGCAAACTAAGCTGTAGAAACCAGTGTCAGGCAGCTGCTGCCAAGGCCAATAAGATAATGGGTTGCATCAAAAGGGCCATAGATGCCGTGATGAGAACATAGTCCTACCACTTTACACATCACTAGTCAGACCACACATGGAGTACTGTGTACAGTTCTGGGCTCCTGTGAACAAGGCAGACATAGCAGAGCTGGAGAGGGTCCAGAGGAGGGCAACTAAAGTAATAACTGGAATGGGGCAACTACAGTACCCTGAAAGATTATCAAAATTAGGGTTATTCACGTTAGAAAAAAGACGACTGAGGGGAGATCTAATTACTATGTATAGATATATCAGGGGTCAGTACAGAGATCTCTCCCATCATCTATTTATTCCCAGGACTGTGACTGTGACGAGGGGACATCCTCTGCGTCTGGAGGAAAGAAGGTTTGTACACAAACATAGAAAAGGGTTCTTTACGGTAAGAGCAGTGAGACTATGGAGCTCTCTGCCTGAGGAGGTGGTGATGGTGAGTACAATAAAGGAGTTCAAGAGGGGCCTGGATGTATTTCTGTGTGTAATAATATTACAGGCTATGGCTACTGGAGAGGGGTCGGTGATCCAGGGAGTTATTCTGATTGCCTGATTGGAGTCGGGAAGGAATTTTTTCCCCCTAAAATGAGGAAAATTGGCTTCTACCTCACAGTTTTTTTTTTTGGCTTCCTCTGGATCAACTTGCAGGATAACAGGCCGAACTATTTGGATGGACAGAGGGCTTTTTCCAGCCTATTTTTTCCAGGCTTACAGACTATGTTACCTAATATTAATCTTCACCAACCAGGCAGTTGCTACAGGGCTCTTCAGGAGAGAGGGGGCCTAGATTGGTCGGTTCCATTTAGCGAAAACCTATACATGCCGTTACGCAGCTGGAGTTTACGGTCCCGAACCTGCTCATAGAAAACCTAACCATCCCGACAAAAGAAAGTAAATTAAATTCAAACTTACCAGCAGGGCCGTCTTTAATATTGATTGGAACCTGGGCAAGAATTTACTTGGGCCCCCTGGATCCCGCCTTCCCACACCCTAGCATGCAATCACACCCTCCACCACAACACAGTCACAGAAAAAAAATCCACACACCTCGTAGAGTAGTAAAGTTTTTAATGATGAGTGGCCACTAGACGTGTTCCTTGGCAGTAATGTAAATACTGCCTTTTTTTCTGAAAAGGCAGTGTTTACATTAAAAAGCTTGCAGAGACATGCTATAGACACCAGAACTACGACGTTTAGCTGTTGTGGTTCTGGTGACTATAGTTTACCTTAATATAGAGAAAAAAAGAATCAGCACAAAAGTATCAAATAAAATGGCTGTATCATTATTCTAAAAAGCACAACTTTTGACACAAATATATAGTATTTTGCAGATTACTTTTTATTGTTTTTCCATAATGTGCAGATACCGTAGTATTGTACTACTAACCCCTCCATCCACCCCTACATACAGGGTAGTACAGCGCCCCATACCTCTTACATCCAGTGACGTCTCTTTGATGTAGATGTTCTCTTTCCTGATCTTCTCCTTTCGGACCTTCAGACCAGACACCATTTTTCAGCCATTTCTCGTCTCTGCAGTTTGACAAACAAAATCTTAGTTTACTACTTTTCCATCATCCTCCCATCTTCTGGAAAAACCATCCTACCACCCCACAATACTATGCCGCTGTGCTCCCCAATACTATACTGTAGAAACAGATAAACCCCCTGATAATAGTAGTACCATGCAGATAGTGCCCTTCAATAATTATTGGCACACAGTGCCCTAAAATAACTGCGCCCAGCAAATAGTGCCCCTGACACTAATAGTGTAAACATAACGTCCCTCAAAAATAATTGTGGTAAGTTGATACTGTGCCAAGGTGCCCCCACAGTAATAGTGCTCCCAAAAGTCCCACCAATAGGAATAATTCTCTGCTAGAGCACACATGGTAGTAATAGTGCTCCTACAGTGCCCCCAACATGTCCCCACTGTGCCCCAGAAGTAATTATGCTACCATAGTGCCCATACTAGTAATCATGTTCCCCATAGACCCTAATAGTAATAAAGCCCATCATAATGCCCCCCAGTAGTAATAATTCTGCTTATAATGTGCCAGTGCAAAAAATACCCACTTTTAATGCCCCCAGTTGAGCTAATGTCCCCATAGTGCCCCATAATGTGCCAGTATAAAATACCCCTATATAGTGCCCCCAGTAAATGCCCCATAGTGCTCCTTTCCCCCTTCTTCCTAGTGCCCCCATAATGTACCAGTATAAAATGCCCCAAATATAGTGCCCCAGTAGATGCCCTCAGTGTCCCCCATAATTTGCAAGTATAAAATACCCCTTCTTAGTGCCCCCCGTAGATGACTCCATAGTACTCCTCTCTCACCTTCCCCATAATATCCACTATAATGTGCCCCAGTATAAAATACCTCTATACAGAGCCCCCCATATAAAATACCCGTTCTTTCTGGCCTCAATAGAAGCCCCCATAGTGTTCCTCTCCCCCCTTCCCCTATATAAAATACCCCTTCTTTGTGACCTCAGTAGATGCCCCCATAGTGCCCCCAATAATGTGCCAGTAAGAAGTGCCCCCATAGATGCCCCCATAGTGCCACCCAATAATGTGCCAGTAAAAAGTGCCACCAATAATGTGCCAGTAAGAAGTGCTCCCATAGATGCCCCCACAGTGCCCCCCAATAATGTGCCAGTAAGAAGTGCCCCCATAGATGCCCCCACAGTGCCCACCAATAATGTGTCAGTAAGATGTGCCCCCATAGATGCCCCCCAATAATGTGCCAGTAACAAGTGCCCCCATAGATGCCCACCAATCATGTGCCAGTAACAAGTGCCTCCATAGATGCCCCCTAATCATGTGCCAGTAACAAGTTACCTCCATCAGGCTGGCAGCGATGCGATGCAGGCATCTTCTGGCCTGTGTCCCGCACTGCACGGCTCAGGCGGTGTGATGACGTCATGGTGCCGCTTGCACCGGCCTCTGATAGGCTGCAGGCCTAGTGCCTACAGCCTATCAGAGGAACGGGAAAGGGAGACCCCTCTCCCTCCCCTGCCCCGCCGCAGCACTTCCATCTGTATCGGTGTCCTGAGGACGACGATACAGATGACTATGGAGATGAACGCTTCCACAATGGAAGCGCTCATCTCCCTGTGCCCTGCCACCGCCCCCCACGTCACCAGTGGCCAGCGGGGCTCAAGAGGCAGCTGCCTTGGGCCCCTCAGGAGCTACTGGGCCAGTAACAAGTGCCCCCATAGATGCCCCCAATCATGTGCCAGTAACAAGTACCCCAATAAATGCCCACCAATCATGTGCCAGTAACAAGTACCCCCATAGATGCCCCCCAATCATGTGCCAATAACAAGTGCCCCCATAGATGCCCCCAATCATGTACCAGTAACAAGTGCCCCCATAGATTTCCCCCAACCATGTGCCAGTAACAAGTGCCCCCATAGATGTCCCCCAATCATGTGCCAGTAACAAGTGCCCCCATAGATGCCCCCCCAATCATGTGCCAGTAACAAGTACCCCCATAGATGCCCCACAATCATGTGCCAGTAACAAGTACCCCCATAGATGCCCCACAATCATGTGCCAATAACAAGTGCCCCCATAGATGCCCCCAATCATGCACCAGTAACAAGTGCCCCCATAGATGCCCCCCAATCATGTGCCAATAACAAGTGCCCCCATAGATGCCCCCAATCATGTACCAGTAACAAGTGCCCCCATAGATTTCCCCCAACCATGTTCCAGTAACAAGTGCCCCCATAGATGTCCCCCAATCATGTGCCAGTAACAAGTGCCCCCATAGATGCCCCCCCAATCATGTGCCAGTAACAAGTACCCCCATAGATGCCCCACAATCATGTGCTAGTAACATCTACCCTATAGATGCCCCCAATCATGTTCCTGTAACAAGTGCCCCCATAGATGCCCCCCAATCATGTGCCAGTAACAAGTACCCCCATAGATGCCCCACAATCATGTGCCAGTAACATCTACCCCATAGATTCCCTCCCAATCATGTTCCAGTAACAAGTACCCCCATAGATGCACCCCAATCATGTGCCATTAACAAGTGCCCCCATTGATGCCCCCCAATCATGTGCCAGTAACAGGTGCCCCCATTGATGCCCCCCAATCATGTACCAGTAATAGTACCATATAAAAAAAATAAACACTAGTGCCTACAGCCTATCAGAGGAACGGGGAAGGGAGACGCCACTCCCTCCCCTGCCCCGCCGCAGCACTTCCATCTGTATCGCTGTCCTGAGGACGGCGATACAGATGACTATGGAGATGAGCGCTTCCATAATAGAAGCGCTTATCTCCCTGTGCCCTGCCACCGCCCCCCACTTCACCAGTGGCCAGCGGGGCTCAAGAGGCAGCTGCCTTGGGCCCCCCAGGAGCTACTGGGCCCAGGGCAGCTGCCGCTTTTGCCCTGCGTTAAAGACGGCCCTGCTTACCAGGAGAAGAGTCCAGGACTCTTCTCCAATGGTGTCAAGTGTAAACGGCATTCAAATTTACCAAGAGAAGAGTCTGGGACTCTTCTCTAGCTGTACTGGGTGCCAGCTCAATCTAAAAAGAAAGTCATACTTACTGTTAGAAGAGTCCAGGACTCTTCTCTATCAGTATCAAGTGCAAACAAACAGCTGGTGATGAATTCGGGAAGGTTACCCCTCTCTTCACTGCGCATGCACTTCACCACATTTCAGTAAACCAACTTGCACCATCCTTGGCTCCATCGGCGTAGTGTTCACACGGCCAATGGTGCTGGGGAAGAGTCCCGGACTCTTCTCCTGGTAAAGTTGAATTTCTTTTACATTATTTTACAGGGATGGATGGGTTTGTTATGGGGTTCGGACCCTAATCTCCACCTACATAAGGACATGCTGGTGGCTTAGTGACCCCAAACCAGGGGTTTGTTGACATGTTCTTGAATATTTATTGGCTGATTTAGCCCTAGGAGCTGGACACTGGGCTTACAGACAGGTCTGGGCTCCTCAGCAGCGAAGTCTGGGTAGTTTATGGATCAAAAAAAGATGTTTAACATAAGAAAAAAATAAAAACAACATTAAAGTATTTAAAGTGAAGTCCTCCTATCACATAGTCCCAGGGGTGCACCACCAATGAGGCGAGGTGAGGTGATTGCCTCAGGCAGCACCAGGTAGGGGCAAGAGGGAGGCAGCGGAAGCGCCATGGGCAATGGGCGCTTCCATTGTGGAAACGCTCATCTCTACATATTCAACTGCATCTCTGTACTCAGGACAGCAATATACTTTAATGCCGTGACGGGGCACGAGAGCGATGTCTCCCCGGCCCACCGTTTCCTCTAATAGGCTTTAGTCCTAGTTCCTGTAGCCTATCAGAGGCCGATGTCATCATTATCGCGCTGGGCTGCATAGAGCTCAGGACACAGATTAGAAGAGGTCCGAGTCTCGCACTGCATCGCTGACTGCAGAGTGGAGGTAAGTATTTGAGTTTATTATTATTTTTTGGCCGCATGCTGTTGGGCCACAATGGGGTGGGGGGTGGGGGGGGGTCTTTATTTTGTAACTGGAGAAAGCACTATGGGGATATTGTGGCTGTTAAAAGAACACATTATAAGGCCCACTATGGGGACATTTGTTCTACATGGGGCACTAAAAGGGTTTTGTTTTTTGTGCTGGCACACATCATAATAGAGCCTTTTTTTGTACCGCCACACATTTCAAGGGGGAATTATTTTACTGGGAAACATTATAAGGGTTTATTGTTTGTACTGGCACACATTATAGGGGACATTATTACTTCTGGAGGCAAAATGAGGGACATTATTACTATTGGGTACACTGTTACCACATGGTGCACTCTGGCAGAGAATTATTACTATTGGTGGGACTTTTGGGAGGACTGTTACATTGGGAGGCACCCTGGCACCGTATCAGCTTAGCACAATTATTTTTGGAGGACACTATGTTTACGGCACTATAAGTTTCAGGGACACTATTTGCTGGGCACCATTATTTTTTAGGGCACTGTGCGCCAATAATTATTGAAGGGGATCTATCTGTGGGGTACTAGTATTGTCAGGGGGGTTATCTGTTTCGGCAGTGTAGTATTGGGAAGCACTGTGGGCACAGTATGTGGCGAGGTATTACTCTCTATGTTTTATAGCTCAGTATGTAATGTCTTTAACAGTAGGGCTGGAGGGAAGGGGTTAGGTTGAAAGACAGCAGAAAGGCTAGGTGCACCCCTGCATAGTGAAGTAATGTCAGAAATGTGCAGGTTATAGGCTAAGGCGGAAGATCTCAAATGTCCTGGATGCCAGGGGCAATGCTAGTTTTGGTTTCAAATTAATCACTCAGTAAGAACAAAAGACCATATTGTGTTCAGCTTCACGCGAAGGAAGTGACCTCACTGCTGTACGGTAATACGCCAAGAGCAGGACTGCGAGCCCCGAGGAATATAGGAATATATCCTATTATTTGTTTGCCTTTTTCACACATTTTCCAGCTTCCTTTTCGGTGCAGGGTGAATAATGTTCCTCCCTCAATTGTGAAGAGTTGTTTGGGTGTCTGCTCAGTACTGTGAGTGCACATGGGCGTCCTGTCCACAATGGCCTCGGGGGCTTAGAGGAATAGTTCATAGACGTGTTATAGAAATCTCCATCAGTTATACTCTGATTAGATCCCATTGGGGGTCAAACAGACTGCAAACTAAATATTTTTCTATCTATCTATCTATCTATCTATCTATCTATCTATCTATCTATCTATCTATCCATCTATCTATCTATCTATCTATCTATCATCTATCTATCTATCTATCTATCTATCTATCTATCTATCTCTCATATCTATCTATCTATCTATCATCTATCTATCTATCTATCTATCATCTATCTATCTATCTATCTATCTATCTATCTATCTATCTATCTATCTATCTATCATCTATCTATCTATTATCTATCTATCTATCATCTATCTATCTATCTATTATCTATCTATCATCTATCTATCTATCTATCTATCTATTATCTATCTATCTATCTATCTATCTATCTATCTATCTATCTATTATCTATCTATCTATCTATCTATCTCATATCTATCTATCTATCTATCTATCTATCTATCTATCTATCTATCTCCTATCTATCTATTATCTATCTATCTATCTATCTATTATCTATCTATCTATCTATCTATCTATCTATCTATCTATCTATTATCTATCTATCTCTATCTATCTATCTATCTATCTATTATCTATCTATCTATCTATCTATCTATCTATCTATCTATCTATCTATTATCTATTATCTATTATCTATCTCATATCTATCTATCTATCTATCTATCTATCTATCTATCTATTATCTATCTATCTATCTATCTATCTATCTATTATCTATCTATCATCTATCTCATATCTATCTATTATCTATCTATTATCTATCTATCTATCTCATATCTATCTATCTATCTATCTCATATCTATCTATCTATCTATCTATCTCCTATCTATCTATTATCTATCTATCTATCTATCTATCTATCTATCTATCTATCTATCTATTATCTATCTATCTATCTATCTCATATCTATCTATTATCTATCTATTATCTATCTATCTATCTCATATCTATCTATTATCTATCTATCTATTATCTATCTATCTATCTATCTATCTATCTATCTATCTATCTATATCTATCTATCTATCTATCTATTCCTCCGTGTAATTTCCACTATTAATCTGTGTGATGGAAATACTTTATTCATCTTCGCCCATCCCCT
This sequence comes from Bufo bufo, assembly GCF_905171765.1. Classification (NCBI taxonomy): domain Eukaryota; kingdom Metazoa; phylum Chordata; class Amphibia; order Anura; family Bufonidae; genus Bufo; species Bufo bufo. The sequence goes on along the minus strand of NC_053396.1, from coordinate 204,468,935 downwards.
GTGATGTAGGCTGACGAAGTGAGAATCCTTGTGGTTGTGGAGCGTTTCCTCCCCGGCAGAAGCTTGCGGTGTCCACCAGTTTGCATCCTGCAAAGAACATCAAGATGCAAAATAAAAGCTTTTTAATTCACAGAAACCATTCTCGCGTGCCGGGCCCAGTACATCATGACAGCATGTGCTTCATTGCAATAGGGTGTCTGGTGGGTGCCAGGGGTAAATCTGTAGGGGCTGCAGAAGTTGTAGTTGCTCCAATGGGACAGTGTCGCTAATTTTGCACTGGGGAACCTTAAAGGGGTTTTCTAGTCTCTTTATATAACATAGGAAAGGGTTCTTTACAGTAACAGGAATCAAACCTTTAAATGCTCTAACCCATGGTACAATGCGAAGAGCAACTGCCCGCTAAGGACTCCGGTCTATTCTTATGTGGAACCTGCACCAAGGTGTGGTGTCTGCCGTGCGTGCAAATGTACTGGGGTTAGGAAAATAGAGTCTGGGAACAAGGACCTCCTAACCAAGAATAAAGGGGTTGTCCGGGTTCAGAGCTGAACCCGGACATACCTCCATTTTCACCCCGGCAGCCCCCCTGACTTGAGCATCTGAGAAGTTCCTGCTCCGATGCTCTCCTTTGCCCTGCGCTAAATCGCGCAGGGCAAAGGCATTTTCAGGAGTTCCGGTTACGAACTGACCTCTCCATGGGGCTGCCAGGAAGCCCGGTGACCTCACCGGCACTGATGGGCGGGCTTTACCGCTGCCCTAGCCAGTTAAACAGAGCGGGTGACGTCACCAAACACACTGCCGGGTGGAAGCTTCCGCTCGCCAGTGTGTTATTGTAAACAAAAGAGCGATCTAGCGCAGGGCAAGGGAGCGCATCGGAGCATTACCTGTTCCTATGCCAACATCAGGGGGGCTGCCTGGGTGAAAATAAGGGTATGTCCGGGTTCAGCTCTGAACCCGGACAACCCCTTTAAGTAGGACCCAAAGCCTCCCCTGACATGTCCGTTTTAGCAACCACTCGCATTCCCCATGTAATAACAATTCTGCAGCATCTATTCTCATGACTCAATGTCGTACCATTCCTTTATTATTCCTTCTATAAGTTATGAATGAATTGCTATCAGTTTGCAATGAAGGTTCAGAGGGGAGTTACCAGTTGGAGGTGTGTCCCTGCACAGTCTGACGCTGGCAGCACTGATTGCATAGTGTCAGACTGTGCAGGGAGACACCCTGAACTGATAACACCCAGCTGGACCTTTATTGCAGACTACTGGCAAATCATTCAGAAAATTCTAGTAGGAATAATAAAGGAATGGTACAATATAGAGGCATAAAAATAGATGTTCCCGAATTGTTATTACAAGGGATGTGCAAGTAGCTGCTGAAAGAGACATGTCCTCCTCCACACAATTGACTTCCTTCTTCTGGTTGCAGCTCTTATAGGTGGTGGGGGGAGGGGGAGATCATATGTTTTTGGTTGGTGCGAGAAAGGTTGAACTTGACAGATATGTGACATTTTTCAGCTAATGTATCTATGAAAGTTCCCGTGTGAATAAATCGGTGATGGTTTCTAACTATTAGGGCTCATGCACACGACCGTATGTATTTTGCGGTCCACAAAAATTACGGATGACGTCCGTGTGTATTCTGTATTTTGCGGAACGGAACAGCCGGCCCCTTATAGAACAGTCCTATCCTTGTCCGTAATGCAGACAATAATAGGACATGTTCCATTATTTTGCGGAACGGACATACAGAAACGGAATGCACACATAGTAACTTCAGTTTTTTTTGCAGACCCATTTAAATGAATGGTTCCACATACGGTCCGCAAAAATAACTGAACGGACACGGAAAGAAAATACGTTCTTGTGCATGAGCCCATTTGGCCTATGGGGGTTATATGACCTACACTATGGGGGTCATTTATTAAGGCCGGCTTTTTAGACGCCAGTCTTAATAACCCCTGCGCTGGTGGTGGATCCGCTGACGTTATTAAGGGTCGCCGGCCTCTACATAACTTTGGCGCATTCAGCACCGATTCTAAATGTAAGAGCGCTTCCTTGCTGACTTAACTTTAGACCATTTTCTACGCTTAAAACAGGCGTAGAAAATGGAAACGAGACCGGTCTGCCGGCCCGTCCCCTTTCCCACCTACGCCCCATTTTTTAAACCCGGCGTAAGAGTCGAAAAGTGGCAGACTTTTGTAAATGACCCCCTATCTCTTTAATTAGAGCCCAGCCTATAAGGACGTATTTATAGGCTGTGTTGGGGTCATACATTATAAACGCATCAGTACAGAAGGCTTTAGGCAAAGTTAGAAATTCCCCTGTGTGATATTTCGGGGAAATCCAGACATTATAGACCCAGACTTCTCTATGAGCTCAGGTGGTCAATGTGAAAATTTGCAGGATTATACATGTTTAAACCTCACCTGAAATTCTAAAAAAATCTTGATTTAAATAATAGGTAATTTTCTTATGACACATTCCCTTTAACGACAATTTTTTTTTATTATAATGGGCTGAAAATCAGATGTTTATTATGTCATTAATTTACATTATATAAGTAATGTTTTAGAGGTATGTATCCAGCACCCCTCCAAATCTGTAGTATTTACCTGGCCTAAAATAAAGAGAATTTAAACTAAAGAGCCGCTCCAACATTTATTGGTTGACGAACTGTTCCTGATGTTTTTTCTGTCTGTGGTCATATCCAGGTGCTGGGCAACCAACCACTTCTTCTCTTGCTCCACCTGCTGTCTTTCGCCCTGGCTTTGCTGGAAGGGGCTTCAGGACTCCCGCTGAAGTAACCGGCAACTGAGGTTGATGTCAGGCCTGATGGTCGATGTAATGGAGGACCATCCTGCCATGGGTTGTCTGGTAACTGAGGTTCATGTGTTTTTTGCCTCTTGTTCCTGTACATTGACTACGACAAGGATCCTGTTCCCAGGGGCGTAGATATAGGGGGTGCAGAGGTAGCAGTTGCTACTGGGGCCAGGAGCCTGAGGGGGCCCAAAGGACCTTGTAGACACCAGTATTATAGAAAGGGCATAGTGTCATGATTTTGCACTGGAGCCCAGAATCTTCAAGTTACACTTCTTGCTGGAGGGAAGGGGTTAGGTCAATAATTTGTCATTGGGGGAGTGGGGAGCCATTTTCAATTTTCGCCTCAGGCAAGATGAAGGCCATGTGCTCCCCCCAGGGAAGGAGGCCCAAGCTGAACTCTTGCACCAGGGCCCATGAGCCTTTAGCTATTCCCCGTCTGTTCCTACAATGCAATTAAAACTCTCCAGAAGTCACTGAGGCCCACATGAAGATATCATTCTAATAACATTATGGAACATACCATCCATAAGGGCTAAGATAAGTCATCTGTGAGTCATGTCATAAAAAGTAAACCCTAGGGGCACTAGTTGTTACCTTCATCTGGGGTTGTCTTCTGCTAGTCCCTTGAAGTCCTATGTTCAGGGGAGGACTTTACAGCTACACAAACAAATCAAATGTTTAGGGCTCCAGATATGAGGGGCCCCATGCTGGCCACAAACCAAGGATGTTATGCTTAGGCCTCTTTCACACGGCCGTTGCGGGAAAAGGTGCGGGTGCGTTGCGGGAACATGCACGATTTTTCCGCACGAGTGCAAAACATTGTAATGCGTTTTGCACTCGCGTGAGAAAAATCGCGCATGTTTGGTACCCAAACCCAACCTTCTTCACAGAAGTTCGGGTTTGGGATCGGTGTTCTGTAGATTGTACAGTCGTGGCCAAAAGTTTTGAGAATTACATAAATATTGGAAATTGGAAAAGTTGCTGCTTAAGTTTTTATAATAGCAATTTGCATATACTCCAGAATGTTATGAAGAGTGATCAGATGAATTGCATAGTCCTTCTTTGCCATGAAAATTAACTTAATCCCAAAAAAACCTTTCCACTGCATTTCATTGCGGTCATTAAAGGACCTGCTGACATCATTTCAGTAATCGTCTTGTTAACTCAGGTGAGAATGTTGACGAGCACAAGGCTGGAGATCATTATGTCAGGCTGATTGGGTTAAAATGGAAGACTTGACATGTTAAAAGGAGGGTGATGCTTGAAATCATTGTTCTTCCATTGTTAACCATGGTGACCTGCAAAGAAACGCGTGCAGCCATCATTGCGTTGCATAAAAATGGCTTCACAGGCAAGGATATTGTGGCTACTAAGATTGCACCTCAATCAACAATTTATAGGATCATCAAGAACTTCAAGGAAAGAGGTTCAATTCTTGTTAAGAAGGCTTCAGGGCGTCCAAGAAAGTCCAGCAAGCGCCAGGATCGTCTCCTAAAGAGGATTCAGCTGCGGGATCGGAGTGCCACCAGTGCAGAGCTTGCTCAGGAATGGCAGCAGGCAGGTGTGAGCGCATCTGCACGCACAGTGAGGCGAAGACTTTTGGAAGATGGCCTGGTGTCAAGAAGGGCAGCAAAGAAGCCACTTCTCTCCAAAAAAAACATCAGGGACAGATTGATCTTCTGCAGAAAGTTTGGTGAATGGACTGCTGAGGACTGGGGCAAAGTCATATTATCCGATGAAGCCTCTTTCCGATTGTTTGGGGCATCTGGAAAAAGGCTTGTCCGGAGAAGAAAAGGTGAGCGCTACCATCAGTCCTGTGTCATGCCAACAGTAAGGCCCCTTTCACACAGGAGAGTATTCCGCGCGGATGCGATGCGTGAGTTGAACGCATTGCACCCGCACTGAATACCGACCCATTCATTTCTATGGGGCTGTTCAGATGAGCGGTGATTTTCACGCATCACTTATGCGTTGCGTGAAAATCGCAGCATGCTCTATATTCTGCGTTTTTCACGCAACGCAGGCCCCATAGAAGTGAATGGGGTTAAGTGAAAATCGCAAGCATCCGCAAGCAAGTGCGGATGCAGTGCGATTTTCACACACGGTTGCTAGGAGACGATCGGGATGGAGACCCAATAATTATTATTTTCCCTTATAACATGGTTATAAGGGAAAATAATAGCATTCTGAATACAGAATGCATAGTAAAATAGCGCTGGAGGGGTTAAAAAAAAATAATATATAATTTAACTCACCTTAATCCACTTGCTCGCGCAGCCCGGCATCTCCTTCTGTCTCCTTTGTTGAAGGACCTATGGTGAGCATTAAATACAGTTACAGGACCTTTGATGACGTCACTCCGGTCATCACATGATCCATCACCATGGTAAAAGATCATGTGACGGACCATGTGATGACCGGAGTGACGTCATCAAAGGTCCTTTACCCAGGTCCTAAAGAAAGAATACAGAAGGAGATGCCGGCTGCGCTATTAAGTGGACTAAGGTGAGTTAAACATTTTTTTTTTTTTTTAACCCCTCCAGCGCTATTTTACTTTGCATTCTGTATTCAGAATGCTATTATTTTCCCTTATAACCATGTTATAAGGGAAAATAATACTATTTACAGAACACCGATCCCAAGCCCGAACATCTGTGAAGTTCGGGTTTGGGTACCAAACATGCCCGATTTTTCTCACGCGCGTGCAAAACGCATTACAATGTTTTGCACTCGCAACGTACCGCAACGTACCCGCACATTTTCCCACAACGCCCGTGTGAAAGAGGCCTAAAGCATCCTGAGACCATTCATGTGTGGGGTTGCTTCTCATCCAAGGGAGTGGGCTCACTCACAATTTTGCCCAAAAACCAGAGCCATGAATAAAGAATGGTACCAAAACACCCTCCAACAGCAACTTCTTCCAACAATCCAACAACAGTTTGGTGAAGAACAATGCATTTTCCAGCACGATGGAGCACCGTGCCATAAGGCAAAAGTGGTAACTAAGTGGCGCGGGGTCCAAAACGTTGATATTTTGGGTCCATGGCCTGGAAACTCCCCAGATCTTAATCCCATTGAGAACTTGTGGTCAATCCTCAAGAGGCGGGTGGACAAACAAAAACCCACTAATTCTGACAAACTCCAAGAAGTGATGATGAAAGAATGGGTTGCTATCAGTCAGGAATTGGCCCAGAAGTTGATTGAGAGCATGCCCAGTCGAATTGCAGAGGTCCTGAAAAAGAAGGGCCAACACTGCAAATACTGACTCTTTGCCTAAATGTCATGTAATTGTCGATAAAAGCCTTTGAAACGTATGAAGTGCGTGTATGTATATTTCACTACATCACAGAAACAACTGAAACAAAGATCTAAAAGCAGTTTAGCAGCAAACTTTGTGAAAACTAATATTTCTGTCATTCTCAAAACATTTGGCCACGACTGTATTATTTTCCCTTATAACATGGTTATAAGGGAAAATAATAGCATTCTGAATACAGAATGCTTAGTACAATAGTGCCTTAATCCACTTGCTCGCGCAGCCCGGCTTCTCTTCTGTCTTCTTCTTAGCTGTGTGCAGGAAAAGGACCTGTGGTGACGTCACTCCGGTCATCACATAGTCCGTCACATGATCTTTTACCATGGTGATGGATCATGTGATGACCGGAGTGACGTCACCACAGGTCCTTTTCCTGCACACAGCTAAGATGAAGACAGAAGGAGATGCCGGGCTGCGCGAGCAAGTGGATTAAGGTGAGTTAAATTTTTTTAATTTTTTTTTAACCCCTCCAGCGCTATTTTACTATGCATTCTGTATTCAGAATGCTATTATTTTCCCTTATAACCATGTTATAAGGGAAAATAATAATGATTGGGTCCCTATCCCGATTGTCTCCTAGCAACCGTGCGTGAAAATCGCACCGCATCCGCACTTGCTTGCGGATGCTTGCGATTTTCACGCAACCCCATTCATTTCTATGGGGCCTGCGTTACGTGAAAAACGCACAAAGAGGAGTATGCTGCGATTTTCACGCAACGCACAAGTGATGCGTGAAAATCACCGCTCATGTGCACAGCCCCATAGAAATTAATGGGTCAGGATTCAGTGCGGGTGCAATGCATTCAACTCACGCATCGCATCTACGCGGAATACTCGCCCGTGTGAAAGGGGCCTTAGAGGCCTCCGGACATAAGTTTGCTTGGGGTCCCAGAAATGGCAAATTCACCACTTCTGAGCTTGTTCCCACCTGAGGATCCTCCGGTGCTCTGGAGGGACAATCTGGCCCTGACTATCCATCTTCTTGGACAATTCCACTCCACAGATAGCAATTTTTTTTTTGCAGTTTTTATGTGTTGCTCTCAAAAAGATTTACATAAAGCAAAAATAGAATAACAATTTTCTTCCCTCCACGGCTCATGCTCTTTGTCCTCCATGCTGCCGATCATCACTTATCTTCCCTGGAGGAAAATCAAGTTCGCAGTTAACGAGTGGATTTCCCCAAACACAACAGTGCCACAGAGGGAATTTCAGCAATGGACGAGGTGGAGAGGAACCATGTGGAGGGAGAGAGGAACTGTGGGGAGGGGGACTGAGGACTCTGAACTGCTCTGCAGTCAAACATTAAGTATATAGTTTGCTTGGTGATAAAGGGTTAACTGTATCCTTACAGCAGGGAAAATCCCAGGCATTCTTTGGTGATATAATGAGCAGGAGCCTGCGGATAATTACATCAGTGTTCTGTATATCAGTGTCCACATCAACCTGACATGATTGATCATGATCCAGCAAACAGAAACTAAAATACATTCTACAGTTCATAGACTAGAAATAAAAAAAACTTTATGAGAACAAGACCCAGTTCTCCACGGCAATGAACTCTATAGCATGAGTATGAAGTGAGCCTCAAGGAGAATTATTTGCCACATAATTGCCTGACCCTTGGATGTCCCCTTAAGGGACAGCCTAAGATCTTCTTCATGTACCTCAGCTTTAGATGCCTCAGCCTTAAATGCACCCATCAGTGCCCCAGCCTTAGATGACCCATTAGTGCCCCAGTCTTAGATGACCCATCAGCTCCTCAGCCTTAGGTGCCTCATACCTACCTCAGCCTTAGATACCCCCTAAATGCCTCAGACTTAGATGCCCACATCAATCCCTTAGCCTTACATGCCCCATAACTGCATCAGCCTTAAATGCAACCATCAGTGCTTCACCCTTAGATGCCGTATCAGTGCCCCAGCCTTAGATGACCCATCAGCTCCTCAGCCTTAGGTGCCTCATACCTACCTCAGCCTTAGATACCCCTTAAATCCCTCAGACTTAGATGCCCACATCAATCCCTTAGCCTTACATGCCCCATAACTGCATCAGCCTTACATGCAACCATCAGTGCTTCACCCTTAGATGCCGTATCAGCGCCAAAGCCTTTGATGCCCATCAGTGCCTCAGTCTCAAAAGTCCCATAAGCTTTTGCCTTGGAAGTTCCACAAAAATGCCTGAAATAACCCTTCAGAGCCTCAGCCTTTGACACTCGTAAATCACTTTGGGTGCTGGCACACAGTGCAGCTCTGACATGCATTCAAGATGCAGTTTTCAATTTAGCCAGTTTAGCAGCCTCGTCGACCCTGGTGTTCTGTATTGTGGGAATGATTTAATTAATTTCAGCTTGCTACAATAAAAAACGGCATCCTAAATGCTAGATGCTTCGTTCACATCGCCGTTCAGCCTTTCCGTTCTCCTGCTCCGTTATAGGAACAGGAGAATGGAAAGAATGAATTCGACACATAATGGAGGCGAACGAAAACGAAGGACCCCATAGACAATAATGGTGTCCGTTAGGTTTCTGTTCAGAGAAAGATTTTTGAAGCGGAGACAAAAGTCCTGCATGTACTATATTTGTCTCCGCTCCAAAATCTTCTTCTGAGCGGAAACCTAACTGACCCCATTAAAGTCTATGGGGTCCTTAGGTTCCGTTCGGCTCAATTATGTGCCAAATTCGTCCTTTCCGTTCTCCTGCTCCTATAACAGAGCAGGAGAACGGAAAGGCTGAACGGTGATGTGAACGAAGCCTTAGATGCTCTATCAATGTCTAAGCCTTTGATTCCATCAATCACTTTTTTTTTGCCTTAGAAGACCATTTTGGTCTCTGAGCCTTATATGACCCCTTCAGAGCCACAGCCCCAGAACCCTCCATATGCTTTGGAAGTCCCACAAAGTGCCTCAAATAAACTTAGATGCATCCATATATCTTAAGAAGCGCCCATAAGTATATCAAACATCTATGCCTAACAGCTTCATCATGTATGCCTCAAATGTTCCCATAAGTGCCTTAAGCTTGGATAAGCTAACTTTCTCAGATGTCCCCAAGTGTGGCCACCACAGATACCCCCATAAGTGCTGGGAGATCATCTGCAACCCGCGGTGGTTACTGTCATAGGCTGGTTATTATCACTGGAGCCCAACGCTTTTGAAAAACATGGTGGCTCAGTGACAGTAGGAATGGACCTTTCTATTGCAGAGTTTTCTAGAGGTTGGGGTCAGTCCAAGAAGATTCAAAGTCAGTGCCCTGCTCACCCTTCCCCCTTTTATATGAACTGCCACGATGTTTATTACCAGGGATTTCAACTGGTCCATATGATGTCCGATTGACTACTGATGAAGAATTTTTTACATATTTAATTATGGTAATTTATTAAAGTTAATTTATTAAATTATTAAAGTATTTATTCATGTAATCCTTAATAAACATCGGGGCCTAATATTTCCAAAATACATTGTGTCTCTGTGGTAATTATTTTATTAGGTCTATTCAAGTTAGTATTCTGTATATTGATTAATGAGACTTGAGCCACCATGGTTGGTAAGTGACATCACCAGCTGGGCTGGCCCACTCCTTTAGAATGACTAGTAAGTGACATCACCAACTGGGCTGGTCCACTCCTTCAGAATGACTGGTAAGTGACATCACTGGTTGTGCTGGCCACTACAGTTACAATGATGTCTATTGTGGGCATGAGGGAAGTCTTGGACTACCTCTGGCCCATATTTGCACTGGAAGAAAGTGGTAGTGTGGAAGTCATGGCAATGGTTGTGAACCCTCTGTGCCAACCAACTGGTTTGACTTCTATCTACTCCTGAGGACATTATCCTGGTGGTCCACTGGTTTTCACCCTTTAACCCCGATACAAAGATCTGAAATTCGCTGTGGGGGAGCCACCAGGCCACTACCTGCCTATATGGTTGGCTGCTAACCCAAGGGGATCAGAGACACAGATGCGTGGCACAGAGGCAACAGACAACACACCTAGTCAGTAAACAGGCAGAGATCAGGGCTTGCAGAGTTCATGTAAATATGTGAAACGATCCAAAGGTCAAGGTAGGCAGTACAGGATCAGGATCCAGGAACCAGAAAACAGAAGAAAATGGAAAACAGCTCTTTTGCAGGCTCTACCGAGCTAGAGAGACCTAGCAAGATCTGTAGAGAGCAATTGCACAGGCAAGAACTGAAGGAAACAGTCAGGTATATATAGGACACATCCATGCAGCAGCTCACAGAGCAGGAGAAGATTGACTCTAGCAGTGTTGCAGGTAGAAGTACAATGAATACAAGCTCTAACTGACTATTATAACAGGCTATTAAAGAAATTATGTCAGGCAGTCTCTTGTAATTCTATTATAGAGAGATGTATTATAACCAATTGTCTAATAGACTTCTGTTATTATAATAGTTCCCCTTATGAGCAGGGTTGCGATTTGGGTAATAAGTAAGAACAGGGATGGGAAAATCAGATTCCCTGAAGCAGCTCCTGGGGTCACTTATGCAGTGGCTGGATTTGGAGTGGCCCCAACACTACACTTGGTCAGCTGGACATCCCCATAGTGTCATAAAATGTTGCTTCTCCCCGGAAAGGTGTGGAGAACGCCAATAGGGAATAAGTCCAAGGAGTCAGGGTCTGCAGTAAACCAGTGTGCTTCTTTACTGGAGGAACTCAAGTGCAAAATAATACAAGTCAGGCACTGAGCTGGCTTCTCCAGTCTCCTCCCAAGCAGAAGAAGATTTTGTGCTTAGGAAAGATCTGAACTAGCTGTCCTTCGCTTTCCTAGAAGGATGGTACCCTGGCCAAAGGGCTGGTGGTCCAGAGTCTGTGGTTCGGTCGTCTGACTTGCTTTCTGGTCAAAGGCCTGGTGACCCTTGGTCTGTAGCTCAGTATTCCCAACTCAGCATCTTCTGGCCACTCATGAGGCCTCTTCTTCTAAACATTAGTCCCTATCTGCAGACTGTCAGAGTCTCTCCTACTAAACACTGGTCCTTATCTGCCGACAATTAGCGGCTCACACTGATTTAGCTCTCCTTCTGATTTTCTCTTCTTGACTAATACAATTAGCTCTTTGGAAGGGGTGAACATTTTTGGACCCTTTGATCCTCCATTTTGCTAGTTGAGTAAAGAAGATTAACATTTTCATGTGCCATTGCATAATGTTGTTGCAGAAAACTTTGGGTCTACACACAGGTTTAGGTTGGGGCCACAAAAATACCTTTTTTGTTGTGTGACTTACTTTTTCAGTAAAATGATTGCCCCTTATAGGGGTTGCCACATTACAAACACTTATCCCCCATTCACAGTCAGATCACCAGGGGTTCAACTGACAGGGCTCCTGATAATCACTGGAAAGGGGACCGCCCTGTTCCATTGTTTGAATGGCTCAGCGATCATACATGAGTGCTGCTGAGCTCTTGTACTTGGCTATCTTTGGATGTCCCATAGAGTTGAATGGAGGCCAGTGCTCATGTGTGACCACAGCTCAATTAAAAGGGAGGACCTTGGGGCCCTCATTCTTGTGATTAACAGGGGCCCCAGTGGTCGAATCCCTGCCAATCAGACACTTATGCCTTACCCTATGGATAGGGGACAAGTGTTTTTTATGGGACAACCCCTTTAAAAGGGTTGGTTCATGAACGTAGATAGTATACTGTAGATGATAAATGCATGATCACTGGTGGCCTGACTTCTGGGATCCCTACCGAACACCCTCTGAGTCCCCTGTATAATGCTTTGGTAGTATGCATGCGTGACCACTAATCCACTCACTGTCTTTGGGACTTCTGACTACAACACTCAGCTATCTCCAGCGCATGCGCACTACTGCGCATGCAGGGGCATGCATGCAGGGGACCCCAGTTTTAGCGATTGGTGGGGATTCCAGTGGTGGAACCCAGGCGATCATACATTTATCCACTATGCCGTGGACAGGCGATAAATAATGTCCCATATAGAAAAAATTCTAATCACAGAGAACGCCAAATATGCAGAGCTCTGGAAGGGGGGTAAATGCTTTCTCAAATGACTGTATGATAGAAACAGAAGGGCTCTTCAGCTCCTGTGCATCGGAGTCACTCTCTGCATTCATATTTCATCAGCTATTGTACAATGATTAGAAGAGTAGTCATGTGCCGACATGTGTTTACTCAAGGGAGAAGTGAAAAATTGGAGAAATTCCCCGGGCACTTGAGTCAAGGAGAAGAGGAACTGTCCAGCGGGTCTGTGTACTATCATAAGAATATCGCAAGGACTCTTCTACGGCTCCTCAAGATGTTTATCATTGTATTTTAATATAAACTCAGCCCGCAGGCTTCGGGCTCCTTGTGATCACATGAAGTCATGTGTCACCGGCAGTCAGTGCATGAGAACTGCTGGGATTTGTCATCTTCTGTGCAGAATTCGTGACACGGGACTAAAATAGTCCTTGCCAGATTAGGCATGCACTCACCCAATGGTCTGGCACAGGAAGATATAATCTACATAAAAGGTTAATTGAAAATTCACAGCCTTCCTTTATACTTCAGAGCTCTATTCCAAATTTTTCAGGCCTCAGAGCTGAAATCCCAACTTTCTTTGCTGGTTTATTGTCTGCGTTAAACTTGCACTGAAGATTTAAATTCTGGGTGTGGCCGCGGTTAGTGCCCACTGCCGCTCCTCTCCTGCTGGTAGGCACAACCAGCGCCTTGCATACCTGCTGCATAGCTGCAGGGCTCCAGCAATTTTGTCCCACCAACATCTTCCTCTACTTGCCTGGTGGTCCCGACAACTGGAGTATGGATGATCCTTCCACTCAGGCTGAAGCTGTTAAAAGCCCAGTGCGTACTCCCAACTCTTCCCCAGCCAATGGCTAATTACCCTGGCATACTTTAGGCACCTTCCCCTGTGGGATTGTGCCTGAGCAATAGGTTCTAGTTTGCTAGTTTCTTGCTAAGGTGAGCCATGTTTCTTTTGCCTATTCTGTGTACCTGACCACCACCCATTCTATGTTTTGACCCTGAGCTGTCTGCTTTGACCTTGGCCTGTTTATCGGATTGCACATTCTCTGCCTGCCCTGACCTTGGCTGAGTATGGTTATTGCCTGGTCTCTTGGTGACCCCTGTCTCCTCCCTCGTGGGTCAGCAGTCACTTGAACTGAGGCTACTCCAAGAGGTGTGGCCTGGTTTTTCCCCTGTAGCATAGCCCTGATTCCTGTAAAGGGGTTAAAGGGTGAACACCTGGAGAACCCCTTAGATAAAACCCTTAGGAGTCACCACAAGCCAAATCTGTTCGACACAGTGGGTCCACACCTGCTTCATTATAATGTCCCACTGATTTATAGGAGCTCAGCTAAACAGTTGAGGGTAGTTTTTAAGAATTGTTGATGGTTTCCAATAACAACAGCAGAATTGTGAATGCAGCTCCGGACTATAATAGAAAGTATAACTCAAGCTCATTATATTTTGATAACCTGCCACCTCTAAAGTACCATTAGTGCAGAAAAGAATAAAATAATGTTACATACTGTACATTATCTAGTTAGTATATAGTTGTGAACTGTTGAAACAGGTTCTCCATGTTAAATTTAAGCATGGCCTGGTTGGCATATTAACTGGGCTGAGAGAACACGGCCAAGCTGGCTGGATCCTAGCTCTCCTCTAGTGTTTTATCCATATGTTCAATATGGACTAAGATGAGTTTTGTGATTGTACCCAAAAAAGTGATAAACCCCAACTTCAGGTGAAGTTGTTGGTTCTAGTGGGGGTTGTCTACTGCTGGACTTCAAGTCATGGGACAAAAATAAAGATGTAGACATCTCCGTAATATGTATGTCATTCACTGCCTGGACGAGAAGCTAAGAAAGCGTCTTGTCCTGGCAGTAAATTACTGTTGGACCTTCCAAGGTAAACTAGGGTCAACTAGAGTCAACTGACAGATCTTCAATAATCACCTAAATATTCCTGCCATGATCTATATTTCACTATTTATCATGACAGATTGATGTATGTGCGGCAAAAAAAAATTGCAAATGTGAAATATTGTCTTTTTTTTGCTGTCAATTTAGCTGAAATCCCCTGTAAACCTGTTTTTTTAGGTTCTTGTCATTATAATGCTATAGCTATAAAAACTCTATATCTGTATTACCTGGAATTTCCGCTCTGGTAGAACAAGAAGTACAACTCTCACCATTTTGAATTGTGTCATATTTGCATGGGAGGTAATTAGACTGATTCTATGGATTCACAGCTAATTGTTGTCCATTCCTGTTGTGTAATATCTACAGAACATCTGCTCCACGGGGAACTTCTGGGACTGGGACTTCTTGGACCTACCAGAGGAAATTTTTGAGAAGGCTGTAGTACACGGAGCCTCCCAAATAATAGTGCCACACAAATAGTTCTCCCAGAGATGGTGTAATGCACAGTGCCCACAAAATAGTATCAGTATCCTATAAGTAGTGCCATCAATAGAGTGGCACCAAAGACAGTGCCACACATAAAATGCCCCCAAAGACAGTGCCATACATAGAGAGCAACAAAGACAGTGTCGTACATAGAGTGCCCCCAAAGACACAGAGTACCCCCAAAAAAGTACCTTGCCATAACAGTGTCCCTAAAGACATGGCCATACACAGAGAGCTCCAAAAGACAATGCCATACGTAGAGTGGCCCAAAGAAAGTGGCGTACACAGGGTTACCTTAAAGACCATGTCTACATAGAGTGGCATGAAAGAGACTGCCATACATGGAGTGGCCCCAAATGTGGTGTTGTGCATAGAGTGCCCCAAAGATACAAAGTATCCTATAAAACAGTGCCATATACAGAGTGCCCCAAAAGACAGTGACATACATAGAGTGGCCCCAAAGATGGGGTCATGCGTAGAGTGCCACAAAGACACAGAGTGTCCTATAGCAAAGTGCCATATACAGAGTGCCCCAAAAGACAATGCCATACATAGAGTGACCCTAAAGAAAGTGCAACACACCGAGTTCCTCCAAAGACTGTATCATACACAGAGTGGCATCAAAGACAGTGCCATACATAGAGTGGCCCCAAAGATGGTGTCATGTATAGAGTGCAGGTTGTGTGCAGTCTTTAGTTCCATCATATTCACTTCAATGGAGGTAATTCGCAATACTAGACAGGAAGAGCAGCCATACTATCTAATCCTGTACAGCCAAATTAAGGGACAGCTTTGGATAAAGGCATTAAGGGGTTAAGCAGAAAACTAAAAATGGGGATGTGCACCAAAAGGCTAAAGAGGACAGGAGCAGGTGAGTATTATTCTTTCCTCAGGTACCACATATTGCTTTGAAAGTGGCCCAATCCTGGAATACCCATTTAATTAAGGATAAGTCATCGACATTAGGAGACTGGGAAACCCTTTAATGTCTACTTCAGTCAAACCAGAGAGCTGAGGGCGCCATAGGATCCACACAAGTGATTCCTTGGTCACACTTAACCACTGAACCGCCTTTCCACATATGTTATCAAGGTAAGAAAGACATTCTTAGTCTATGACCACACTACACTTCTCCGTATTGTCACATATTTTCAGATGGATAAGAACAGGTTGCAGTATAGATACCGGCCATCTTGGTTTGTCATCCAATGGCATACATTAGGGACTTTTTAATTTTCTCCTCGAAACCCATTCTAAGTCACATTTTTGTTACCCACAATTCAACTTCCTGTTATTTTTACTGTTTCCTATAGATGGGTGGACTGGTGTTGAAGGTTAGTTTGGATGATCACACTAAAATAACATGGGCTGCTGCATTTGTCTCAACCAAACATGGAAAAATTATGGAATGAATGCAGAATGATAACAGAATGTAAATAAAAAAGGACATAGAGGATTATGCACGGTGCATGAGGTTGTAGGCTGGAGGGAAATGACTACTGGAATTTCCCATTTAAGATAGAATTCAAATGAATAGTTTTAGTCATAACCTACCTGTAAGCAATTTAGGTGGCCCCTAAAGGGCTAAGGGGGCTTAGCCCAAGATAGACAGGTGCTTTATGTGATGTTTTGGTGTGGTTTGCATAACCTGCCTGTATACATGGGATGACCCTTGCCTTCACATTGAAAGTTATAGTCAACTACATATCTGGATGCTCAAACTCATGCATAAGTCTTGGCTGCTAGATAGCTACAGTACTCTTGGTGATGCTGCAGTGTGGTTAGAGTAACTTCTGTGTAGGTTTAGGTTGATCATTGTCATGGTGTTGAGACAACAGCAGTCAACTACAACTCTAGGGATGCTTCCTAACCAAAACTGGATGAGTTAAATATGCAACATCTTATAATCTTGTGGGTCACGAGGATGGTTCCCCAAAGTCTTTGTCTGGGTTACTTGAGCTGGAGTACCTGGAACATGCTGTTCTGATGCAAGCTAGATCTCAATATCATGTGTTGTGGCTGGGATAACCTAGCTGTAAATCTGCATTGTCCTCTACCATGGTGTTGAAGAATGTGTCCTTGCCAATACATGGTGCGTTAGTTATGCAACATCATAAAATTCTGTAGGCCACTACAGAGTCTTTGTCTTGACAAACTGAGCTGGAGAACAAGGAGCATGATAGGGGTCTTGGCTGAAGAAGATGCTACTTGTGATGATACTGTCATTTAACCTGCCTGTAGGTCTGGTTTGTACCCTGTCATGACTGTACAACCAAGTTGCAGTCAACGGCTACTTGAAACTATGGGAGCATACCAGCCACCACATACAACATCGGAATATCTTCTAAACCATCACAGAATGCAATGATGGTGATGGTTGCACAACGTTTTACATTCTTAGTTGGAGATAGGGTAGACAGCTACTTTAGGTGGTGTTGTGGTGTGGCCGGGAACAGCCTGCTTGTTGATATGGGTTGCCACTTGCCATCGTTTTGAGGCAAAATTGCAGTCAACTTCTACTCTACAGATGTGCCATAAATCCTTCGAACTACTGCAGTATGACATGATAGTTTATTTCTGGATCACCTGAGCAGAACCATGAGTACCATGCAAGGTGGAGTTATACAACTACTTCACATGATGATGGTATGCCGTTGGCATAAAGTGCCATGGCATGGCAACACTAGACTATAAATCCATCCCAACCACCACATAATACATACATTAAATAGTGAACATCATAACAACCTGAGGACCATGACAGAGTGAACTGATGGTTGGCCAAACATTGGCAACAACTGGACAACTACTCCATGTGATGTTTTTGGTTTGGCTGGGACATACTGGGTTGCCCTCTGGTATGATGAAACTTGGCATTATAAATGTATCCCAGCCACATTATTGAATCCCATGGGCCACTTTGTTATTAGATGATGGTTGCCCAAAGTCATTGATTGTTCCAATCCTATAAGAGACTCATTGTACAAATTTCCCTCCCGAAGCTCATGAATGAAAGTTGGATTGTTTCCAAGTTACTAGAGTGTATTTCTTTCATAATCTTATGTGTCACTCTGAAGACCGAACATAGCTGGATCTAAATATAGCATAAGATGCCGGCTGAAGGATAAATTCATAGTCTACTAAACATAGCAGCTACCAGCAGGAAATGATTAATGGATGGTATCACACAACAGGATGGATCGGGAAATGTTTTTTTAAAGATGCTGTGTGGGAGGATTCATATCATACAGTATGGGATTAAAGGTGAGAATGAGAGGGTGTGTGAACAAGAGATGAGTGGGAGGAGGAAGAACACATAAAAATACACAAAGTACAAGTATCGGTATTATTGTTCCATGGACGACATGTAAATTATGGATTATATTAGTCTATCCCTAAAGTCCCATAAAGTTAAACCCGCTCCTGCTCACAGTTTTCTTATCAAACAGATATTGTGCTGAAATATTAATTAGCTAGAGATGCGGGGGGCTGATCATAAAAAGTATTGAAAGGTCTATTAAACTTATTTTCTTCTTAAAGGGCAATATCACTGTAAAGAATCGGTTCTAATTCTGCACCAAATACAGTTGAGACCCAACAGGGAGTGTATATAAGAGCAATATTTCGTTGTTATTTAGGTATGGAAGGGAATTCTCCAAGTTCTGTAAATATCTAACTTGTCCTGGTAACTTAGAGAGTACCAGGGCCCACATTATACACTGCGTGCAGAATTATTAGGCAAATTAGTATTTTGACCACATCATCCTCTTTATGCATGTTGTCTTACTCCAAGCTGTATAGGCTCGAAAGCCTACTACCAATTAAGCATATTAGGTGATGTGCATCTCTGTAATGAGAAGGGGTGTGGTCTAATGACATCAACACCCTATATTAGGTGTGCATAATTATTAGGCAACTTCCTTTCCTTTGGCAAAATGGGTCAAAAGAAGGACTTGACAGGCTCAGAAAAGTCAAAAATAGTGAGATATCTTGCAGAGGGATGCAGCACTCTTAAAATTGCAAAGCTTCTGAAGCGAGAACAATCAAGCGTTTCATTCAAAATAGTCAACAGGGTCGCAAGAAGCGTGTGGAAAAACCAAGGCGCAAAATAACTGCCCATGAACTGAGAAAAGTCAAGCGTGCAGCTGCCAAGATGCCACTTGCCACCAGTTTGGCCATATTTCAGAGCTGCAACATCACTGGAGTGCCCAAAAGCACAAGGTGTGCAATACTCAGAGACATGGCCAAGGTAAGAAAGGCTGAAAGACGACCACCACTGAACAAGACACACAAGCTGAAACGTCAAGACTGGGCCAAGAAATATCTCAAGACTGATTTTTCTAAGGTTTTATGGACTGATGAAATGAGAGTGAGTCTTGATGGGCCAGATGGATGGGCCCGTGGCTGGATTGGTAAAGGGCAGAGAGCTCCAGTCCGACTCAGACGCCAGCAAGATGGAGGTGGAGTACTGGTTTGGGCTGGTATCATCAAAGATGAGCTTGTGGGGCCTTTTCGGGTTGAGGATGGAGTCAAGCTCAACTCCCAGTCCTACTGCCAGTTTCTGGAAGACACCTTCTTCAAGCAGTGGTACAGGAAGAAGTCTGCATCCTTCAAGAAAAACATGATTTTCATGCAGGACAATGCTCCATCACACGCGTCCAAGTACTCCACAGCGTGGCTGGCAAGAAAGGGTATAAAAGAAGAAAATCTAATGACATGGCCTCCTTGTTCACCTGATCTGAACCCCATTGAGAACCTGTGGTCCATCATCAAATGTGAGATTTACAAGGAGGGAAAACAGTACACCTCTCTGAACAGTGTCTGGGAGGCTGTGGTTGCTGCTGCACGCAATGTTGATGGTGAACAGATCAAAATACTGACAGAATCCATGGATGGCAGGCTTTTGAGTGTCCTTGCAAAGAAAGGTGGCTATATTGGTCACTGATTTGTTTTGTTTTTGAATGTCAGAAATGTATATTTGTGAATGTTGAGATGTTATATTGGTTTCACTGGTAAAAATAAATAATTGAAATGGGTATATATTTGTTTTTTGTTAAGTTGCCTAATAATTATGCACAGTAATAGTCGCCTGCACACACAGATATCCCCCTAAAATAGCTAAAACTAAAAACAAACTAAAAACTACTTCCAAAAATATTCAGCTTTGATATTAATGAGTTTTTTTGGGTTCATTGAGAACATGGTTGTTGTTCAATAATAAAATTAATCCTCAAAAATACAACTTGCCTAATAGTTCTGCACTCCCTGTAGTGTGTGACATGTTATCTTGCCATGAAGAACTTTACTGAGTCGTCTTGGTCTAGTCTACAGAAGTAAATATATGGAAGATACGCGACTGTTAGAGGTTTTTGTGGTGCGCCGGCCTGTGGTGAGAGGCTGCAAGAGCGATGGAGAGTGGAGTGTATGGAAGTGGTTGCGGTGATAGTGGTCATACTCTTCACTGGTGCTATTGCCTGCTCCAGTGCTCCCCAGGATGAGGTATAGTGGTTGGAGGGACGCAACTCTTCTTACACTCGCGGCACACCATGGACTTCAGGGTCTTCCAACTGGTGGTGGCTGGGTTGCCTTTGATGTTGGGTGAATGAATGGCGGGGTGCAAGGCAGGAGAGCAGGGGGCCGGATCGGACATGAACTCCAGGCCAGCTTGGTATAGGAAAATAAAGTCTCTCTTTCACTGAATACAAGCACTAGGGACAGTTCTCAAGTATTTTACAGAGTAGGCTTTTCCCAAAGACTGTGTATAGGCGATGGCTACTATGGTGGTCCTCCCTGAGTCTTGTTCTATAGATACATGCAGTCTTCCCAGTTGACCAAAGATGTGCAATCACTCTCAATAATTGCTCAATTCCCAATTGCGGCGTTCAGTCCTAAATAAGATGGTTGGTCTGTCCCAGTAGTATGACAGGCACCAGAAGCAATATGACCCAGACCACGTGCAGTAAAGTCTAAAGATGCGTGCATTTACATTTACTGACTCTATCCAAGCAGTATCGCTTTAGGGTACTCAACCTTCTGGAGTAATTCAATGATTTTTACCTCAGCGGTTGGTTTTTAGCAACATTGCTTTTTTTGGCAATTTTCATCACAGGGATGGTATCTCCTTGGAGAGGAATTCTGTTCTCCTGATTTAGCTTGTCTGGCTTACACACCAACAGTAGAGTACATGTCTTTCCTCTTGGATTGCTTGCCAGAAACTAACAACTATCCAGGGGAGAATGGGGCCAGCCCACCACCCAGCAACTATTAATAAAGTCTACCTATTTCCTTCCCATACACAACCTGTTGGAATACAGAGTGTACAGACCATAGCATCACAGTAAACACTTCAACACCTTTAGTAGCAGACCATAATATTAACTCTTTAGCAGTGAACCATAGCATTAACCCTTTAGCAGTGAACCAGCGGGTCACTGCATTATCCTTACATGTATGTTACAAAAAATAAACCATCTTGTAGGTTTAGGACTTTCATGGGGAGAAAAGGACCTAATGACCTTCAGCTGCTTTCCTCTTCAGCTGGTTGGTGATGAAGTGGTTCTAACCTACAGTCATGTGAAAAAATTAGGACACCCTTTGAAAGCATGTGGTTTTTTGTAACATTTTTAATAAATGGTTATTTCATCTCCGTTTCAACAATACAGAGAGATTAAAGTAATCCAACTAAACAAAGAAAACTGAAGAAAAGTCTTTTCAAGATCTTCTGTAAATGTCATTCTACAAAAATGCCTATTCTAACTGAGGAAAAAGATAGGACACCCTCACATGTATTCCCTCTTAAATTGGCTCAGATCTCACACAGGTATATCACACCAGGTGCACATAATTAGTAGATCGTTACTCTGCATGTTGAATGAGGCTTGCCCTATTTAAACCTCAGACATTTAGTTTGGTGTGCTCCTGACTGTTGAAGTGAGAGTGAGCACCATGGTGAGAGCAAAAGAGCTGTCAGAGGACTTCAGAAAAAAGATTGTAGCAGCCTATGAGTCTGGGAAGGGATTTAAAAAGATCTCAAAAGATTTTGAAATCAGCCATTCCACTGTCCGGAAGATAGTCTACAAGTGGAGGGCTTTCAAAACAACTGCCAACATGCCCAGGACTGGTCGCCCCAGCAAGTTCACCCCAAGAGCAGACCGCAAGATGCTAAAAGAGGTCTCCAAAAACCCTAAAGTGTCATCTCGAGAACTACAGCAGGCTCTGGCTACTGTTGATGTAGAAGTACATGCCTCTACAATCAGAAAGAGACTGTACAAGTTTAACTTGCATGGGAGGTGTGCAAGGAGGAAACCTTTGCTTTCCAAGAGAAACATCGAGGCCAGACTGACATTTGCCAGAGATAAAGTTGACAAAGACCAGGACTTCTGGAATAATGTTCTTTGGACAGATGAGTCCAAAATTGAATTATTTGGACACAACAGCAGAGGACATGTTTGGCGTAAACCAAACACAGCATTCCAAGAAAAGAACCTCATACCAACTGTGAAGCATGGAGGTGGAAGTGTCATGGTTTGGGGCTGCTTTGCTGCAGCAGGACCTGGTCAGCTCACCATCATAGAATCCACGATGAATTCTACTGTGTATCAGAAGGTGCTTGAAGAACATGTGAGACCATCAGTTAGAAAATTAAAGCTTAAGCGGAACTGGACCATGCAACATGACAATGACCCAAAACATACTAGTAAATCAACCAAAGATTGGCTGAAAAAGAAGAAATGGAGAGTCCTGGAATGGCCAAGTCAAAGTCCAGATTTGAATCCCATTGAGATGCTGTGGGGTGACTTGAAAAGGGCTGTACGTGCAAGAAACCCCTCAAACATCTCACAGCTGAAAAAGTTCTGCATTGAGGAGTGGGGTAAAATTTCCTCAGACCGATGTCGAAGACTGGTAGATGGCTACAAGAACCGTCTCACTGCAGTTATTTCAGCCAAAGGAGGTAACACTCGCTATTAGGGGCAAGGGTGTCCTATCTTTTTCCTCAGTTAGAATAGGCATTTTTGTAGAATGACATTTACAGAAGATCTTGAAAAGACTTTTCTTCAGTTTTCTTTGTTTAGTCGGATTACTTTAATCTCTCTGTATTGTTGAAACGGAGATGAAATAACCATTTATTAAAAATGTTACAAAAAACCACATGCTTTCAAAGGGTGTCCTAATTTTTTCACATGACTGTATGTAACAGGAGGATGGAGTCAACATGGGTCAGACCATCCCCTCCATAGGTCCCCCATAGCAATCATATGGGCTGATTCTATGGTACGTATGCCTATATCAAGATGACAACCACTACACTGAGCGTTAAATGTGTTCACAATGGTTGTCACCTTTTGACGTCTTCTGAGATGTCATTTAAACACTGGTGATGACTTCTAGGACTTCCACCTAGAAGGTCCCTTTGTTCTACTGATTTGTGGGGCTAACTGGGCACAGAGCTGTCCCAATGACATTGCAACCCTAGCCTTGTATCTGAATACATTGGCCAAAACAGAGTGGTTTGTTGGTGGCCCTCCTAGTATCCAAAACCCAAAGCACACACCCATCGTCAACCTGGCTGCCACGCATGACCTCCAAATGCTCACCCAGAAATGGGGGCAAATGTCTTTAATGTCTCCAATGTGTC
The DNA here is from genome assembly GCF_905171765.1 of Bufo bufo. NCBI lineage: Eukaryota > Metazoa > Chordata > Amphibia > Anura > Bufonidae > Bufo > Bufo bufo. Next base: position 204,445,780 of record NC_053396.1, on the reverse strand, counting down.
AGGTCATCCTCTGTCCTGGCTGTGGATCTACTATGTGGGACCTATATAGTGATTGATGGGTTGTCAGACTTTCTTACTGAGCCAAGTGATGGTCTGAGTGGTGAAGATGGCTCAGATCTCACTGGAGGCCTGCAGAAATGCCGCGAGGACATTTGCGAGTAAAGTTCCATATGTCATATTATACATAATATAAAAGGGAACTACCGGCTCTTCTCATGGATTATGTATAACGGAACGTGCGGCTAGCACCTTGCACCTCATGAATACTTCATGATAATTTGCTGTCTGAGTTATGTAGCGTCCAGTGTTATAATGTACAGCTCGCTGTTATTAAATTTTTAATGGAGGTTTCAAATTTTGAATTGTTTCCTGCAGAGGAATGAACTGAATTGGTTTCTATAACGGCGTTCTGTTCTCGGTGACGGCGCACTCCCGCTGCTATCTATACACTACATACGCGCTGTGCTGCAGAGCCATTAATCCGATTAATTCAGCCTGGAAAGTGCTGCTAATTGGGCGTGCAATAAAAGCAGTCCCATGGCGGATATGGACTCTTCATGAGGGGGCACTGGGGTTCAAAGACCACCAAAGATTAAATCCATGTGTCATGCTCTGCCCCCTAAAGCCCTGTGCTAGGCAATAACACAGTGCATAAGGATTGTCTGGAGTGCTCCTTTAATGGTCCAGCACTCATCTTAAAGGGGATCACTGTTGCATCAGGCCCAGTGCTGAATGTAATGATACCTTTCACTTAGTGATCCGTTGCTTCATTTCTGGAAGAAAAAAAAACTTTTAATCCATATGCAGATGAGCAGTTAAGTGCACTGAGGGCGGGCCCAAGCCACTCAGTGCAGCCTAACTCTTCCTGCTTCCTCTGAAAGCACCTCCCTCTCCATCTTGATTGACAGGGGTAGGTGAGAGGATCTCTAAGGCCTAGTTCACTCGAACGTCTGGCTTTTATAGTTTTTTGCGGTCCGTTTTTCACGGATCCGTTGTTCCGTTTTTTAGTTCCGTTGTGTTCCCGTTTCCTTTCCGTTTTACCATATGGCATATACAGTATACAGTAATTACATAGAAAAAATTGGGCTGGGCATAACATTTTCAATAGATGGTTCAGAAAAAACGGAACGGATACGGAAGACATACGGATGCATTTCCGTTTTTTTGCGGACCCATTGACTTTAATGGAGCCACGGAACGTGATTTGCGGCCAAATATAGGACATGTTCTATCTTTCAACGGAACAGAAAAAACGGAAATACGGAAACGGAATGCATACGGAACACATTCCATTTTTTTTGCGGAACCATTGAAATGAATGGTTCCGTATACAGAATGTATACGGAGCACAAAAAAAGGCCCGTACACCCGCAAAATAAAGTTTGTGTGAACTAGGCCTAAGTGAACGGTATCTTTACATTCAGATGAACTAGCCCTTCAAGGCAAATTAAAGGGGTTGTTTGGGTTCTGATATTGATGACCTATCCTCAGGTTGAAAGGGGTCCCAAGGAGACCACAGTGTTGGTATGAGCATTGCGGTCTCTTCACTGTTACCCGCACGCCGTTGACATTGCAGTGTAATTACCGTTCCTCAGTCCCATTCAGTTGACTATAACTACAACAGACAACCCCTTTAAGTGCCCCCGTACACACTGGAGTATTGTCGGCTGAACTTGGCTGGACATGCGGAGGGAAGCATACTCCGCAAGTCCAAAGATGAACAGCCCCTTTAAGATTGTATATGCGGTGGCCACAGGTAACATATAATAACTCTCTTATCTATCCTATGCCGGATTACAATGTGAAAGTATCCCCCCCCCCCCATTTAACCTTTTCCCGACCGCCGAATGTAAATTTATGCCGGCAGCCGGGCATTTAAAAATGGGCGGACCGGGAGGCATAGCCACCGAGTGCCTGACATTTAACTCTTCAGATGCCGTGGTCAAACGTGACCATGGCATCTTGATGCGCTAAAACCTGGAAGCGCCCGTTTCTGGGTGTGCACTGGCTCCCCCCTCCGGCGGAGATCGGGGAGGCCGGATGAATTGTGCAGCAGCTTCTGTGTTCCTAAATGAGCAGAAGCTGCCGCACATTGGTTCCTAGGGAGCCCCTCCTTAGGAACATTGGGGGTCATTTATTAAGACCGACGTTTTAGGCGCTGGCCTTAATATCCCCTATATTTGGCGGTGGATCCCCTTAAGAGGTGCAGGCCTCTACATTACTTTGGCGGATCCACCACCTCTTCTAAATGTAAGGACCTTTGCACCGCAATCTGAGCCAGAAATACACCTAATATAGGCGTATTTCTGGTTAGTAGATGATCCCCACGTTGTAAAAAAAAAAAAAAAAGTGTCAAAAAATAAAATAGAAAATAATAAAAAAATATAAAAATGTAAATCACACTCCTTTCCCCAAAATGTAAATAAAAACTAAAAAAGTACACATCATGATCATGGGCATCGCTGCGTGCAAAAACGCCCATACTATTAAAATATAAAAATATTTTTCCCATAGGCATACACCCCCCTAATGAAATGTACAGATCGCCCCACAAAAAATGAGCCCTCACACAGCTTCGTACACATAACTACAAAAAAGTTACAGGGTTTTTCAAAGTTTTTATTTTTTTTCAGTATTAAAATGCAAAAAAAACTATACATATGTGGTATCACCGTAATCGTAATGACTCGGAGAATAAAAGTAACAGGTCAGTTTTACAGCATAGGAAATGCAGTAAAAAACAACAAACATAAAACTGTGGTGGAATGGTGTTTTTTTTGTTTTTATAATTGCACCCTATTGCCCGCTTCCCACCACATTTTATGCCATTGTAAATGGTGTTATTAGAAAGTGCATCTTGTCCTGCAAAAAATCAAGCCCTCGTACGGTTATGTGAATGAAAAAAATTAAAAAGTTATGGCTTTGGGAGGGCCTGGGAGTAAAAAAAAAATGAAAACGAAAAAAAAAATGGAAAATCACCCGGTCATAAAGGGGTTAATCAGGTAGAGGGTTTTTGATTGCGGAAGTTTGACCCCTTTGACGTTCAGGATTTCGCACACTCTCTGCTCCTGTGAGCAATGCTTGTGTATTGTATCAGGACACGTGGCCTCATTTATCCAGGCTGTCCTTGTTGCCCATAGCAACCAATCAGAGATCCGCTTTCATTTTTCCACCACAGTTTAAGAAATGAAAGCTGAGCTCTGATTGGTTTCCGTGGGCGACGGGATTACTTTTAGACAGTTCTGATAAACGCGGCCTAATACGGGGTAGGCTTATGAAACTTCCTTAAAGACAGACTGTCCTTGTTGCCCGTAGCAACCAATCCCCTCACAGCTTCCATTTCAACTTCTACTGTTGAAAAATGAAAGGGCAACTGTGGTTGCTATGGGCAACAGAGACCACTTTTCCTTTGCAGTTTCATAAATCTGCCCGTTGAGGCCAATTCCTCAGCATGTTTAAGATCTCTGCTTGCTTGCAGTGAATGGAAACATCTTGCGGACTCACAGTTATGAGGTATAACTAGGTCTGTACCGCTTCCCAACCTCTTGATGTAAACAATGACTCTTTCCCGTGGCTGACAGCAAGCAGAGCTCTTGAAAAAGATGAAGAATTGTAACGAGGCGTATTGCAGAGTTGCAGAAGGGTTTCATTATCCGGTGATTACACTTAGTGTACATATGGCTGGACAGATACTGTATATCTGGAGGCGCGGTGTGCTAATTACCTGGTGATGTAATGAAGCTACAGCGTATACAGCGTGACGTAACGTCAGGTGGCAGTAGGTAAAGCCCGTGCCGTTTACGTTGTGGGCTCAGGTATAGCATTTCCGTGAGCTGGTCGCTGCATCAGTCTATACGCGCTGCAATTGCTGTTCTATTGATTCCTATAGGCGCTAGTAGCACCCATGACAATGTAAGACCATAGCTACGGTATGTTGTGGTGAAGCAACGCCTCCCCTAACGTCTCATACGTCTCATATGTCCATACAGGTACAAAGGTCTTTTATGGAAAATGTTTTGATGAATACGCTGCAGGCTATATTCCGTTTAAAGGGGTTATTCCAGTGTAGTACCACACACCTGGAGGCAGTACAATCTGTGCATAGTTTGAATTGTTTTGTATTTTTGTATTCTTTTATTGTCATGTGGCCGCACGTTCCAGCAGGATATAACACGGAACAGGACTGTTCCTCCCCTCTTGGTAGGAGTGGGCTGGTCCTGCTCCCTGCCAATAGGGGGACAGAGGGGAGAGGAAGCACACTGCAGAGCTCCTGCTCCTGTCACTGATTATTCAGAGAGGACTGCTCAAACCTGCCTCAAGTGAAGTCTTGAGAAGCTAGACAGCAGAGTGAACTGCTACCACCAGCACTAAAGGGGTTGTCCGAGATCAGAGCTGGACACGGACATATCCCTATCTTCACCCCTCCGGCCCCCTCTGACATGAGCATAGGAGCATTTCATGCTCCAATGCTCCCCCTTGCCCTGCGCTGCATCGCGCAGGGCAAGGGCTTCTTGTTTATATTTATGACAGGAGGAGACTTCCGTCTATCAGTGTTCCCAGTGACATCACCAGTTCTGATAGGCGGGCTTTAGCGCTGCCCTGTTTTACAAGGTAGGGTAGTGCTGGGCAGGATCCTCCGCCTAGCAGTCCCTATGGAGAGCCTGGTATGTCACTGGATCTCCAAAAAATGCCTTTGTCCTGCGTGATTAAGGAGAGCAACAGAGCATGAAATGCTCCAATGCTCATGTCAGGGGGGCCAGAGGGGTGAAGACTGGAATATCTCCGGGTTCTGCTTTGAACCCCTTTAAAGGTGTTATCCAAGACGAAATCACACCTCCAGACATGGCAAACCCGCACTATTGACGATACTGACCTGGTTACCGCTGCTGGATTCGGTCTGTGTGGCTCCTGCCCCGGCATTCCCGCTCCCCTCTGTGCCGAGATCAACATCTGTCCATGGGGGGACGACATGTGACCACTGCAGCCAATCACAAGCTGCAGCGGCGACCTACCCCTTTTGCGTTATGTGTGACGTCATACATGATGCAAGGGAAACAGGTCACTTCTGTGGCCTGTGATTGGCTGCAGCGGTCATGTGTCTCCCCACCCCCCGAGAGCGGCAGAGAGTGTCAGACACCTAACCCAGTAGCGGGGGACCAGGTAAGTATGGTCTCCACCAGGGGTCGGCCACTCTGGGAGGTCTGTGTCTTGGATAACCCCTTTAATACATTCCCAGTAGATGTGAGCGAATTGATTCTAATTAATTGATTCGTCTCATTAGCCAATTTTCTTCACCTGTGGGGTGCTGAAGAAGCACCCACCTGCCGTATGATTGACAGGACCAGACATTCCGCCTGTGTAACAATCCAGAGTGGCATTACCACTTCTGCACAGCTGCCCCCCCCCCCCTCTTGCCCCTAACTGGTGCTGCCTGAGGCGATTGCCTCATCTGGCCTCATTGGTGGTGCACCTACTGCGCATGCGGCGCTACACTTCCAGGTAGACCATATACTTAAAAGCCTCTTCCTTTCTGCTGCAGGGGGCGCAGTAGACGCAAATGATATCATAATGACCTGGACACGGTGGAAGACAAGAGAGAAAAGTGAATTCATATTTACTGTGCTTTACAGACCACTAACCTCTGACTAAACAGGAAATATGAGATTGTCACCCTGCCGACTCAGCACCGCTCACCCAGCAGGCGGAAAACAGAAGATATGTGTCTGCAGAGGGAAAGCACAGGGCAAGCACGGGTGATTCAATACTATCTGCTGTCAGGTACAATGCGGAAAATTCTTATGCAGAACAGGACAGGCCGGTTCAGCACCAGGTTGTGTATTGCAGGATGCTGGACTAGATTTCGCTGCGCTCACTGTGCTAATAAACAGGTCCTAAATAACACTTAAAGGGGTTCTACAGGATCAGGCCCCTTTCACACGGGCGAGTTTTCCGCGGGGGTGCAATGCGTGAGTTGAACGCATTGCACCCGCACTGAATCCCGACCCATTAATTTCTATGGGGCTGTGCACACGAGCGGTGATTTTCACGCATCACTTGTGCGTTGCATGAAAATCGCAGCATGCTCCTCTTTGTGCGTTTTTCACGCAACGCAGGCCCCATAGAAATGAATGGGGTTGCGTGAAAATCGCAAGCAAGTGCGGATGCGGTGCGATTTTCACGCACGGTTGCTAGGAGACGATTGGGATGGAGACCCGATCATTATTATTTCCCCTTATAACATGGTTATAAGGGAAAATAATAGCATTCTGAATACAGAAAGCATAGTACAATAGCGCTGGAAGGGTTAAAAAAAATGAAAATTTTTTTTAAACTCACCTTAATCCACTTGTTCGTGCAGCCGGCATCTCTTCTGTCTTTATCTGTAAGCAATAGGACCTTTGATGACGTCACTACGCTCATCACATGATCCATCGCCATGGTAATGGATCATGTGATGAACGCAATCCGGACACGCTCGTCTGCAAGGGGCCTAAGGCCTCCTGCACACGACCGTATGGCTTTTTCAGTGTTTTGCGGTCCGTTTTTCACAGATCCGTTGTTCCGTTTTTTGTTTTTGTTGTGTTTCCGTTTCTGTTCCGTTTTTCCGTTCCGTTTTTCCGTTCCGTTTTTCCGTATGGCATATACAGTATACAGTAATTACATAGAAAAAATTGGGCTGGGCATCACATTTTCAATAGATGGTTCTGCAAAAAACGGAACGGATACGGAAGACATACAGATGCATTTCCGTATGTGTTCAGTTTTTTTTGCGGACCCATTGACTTGAATGGAGCCACGGAACGTGATTTGCGGGCAATAATAGGACATGTTCTATCTTTCAACGGAACGGAAAAACGGAAATGGAATGCATACGGAGTACATTCCGTTTTTTTTGCGGAACCATTGAAATCAATGGTTCCATATACGGACCGTATACGGAACGCAAAAAACGGCCAGTAAGCGGGGGGGGGAAACGGTCGTGTGCAGGAGGCCTAAGAGATTATTCTGCGAGTCAGTACGATTATGGCGATAGCAAATTTGCATCATTTTTATACTAAATAAAAACCTTTGAAAAAGGACATCCATAATTATTGATGTTTTTGTCTACAGATCTGTGTGAGGTTTTGGTTTTTATGGGAGGAGATGTCCTTTTTATTGATATTATATTTGGGGTATGTTTGATCACTTTTTATTCAGTTTTTGGGTAGTAGTAAATTGTGCATTTTTTATTTCACATTCACTGGGCAGGAAAAATATTTTTATATATTTATTGTTCGGACATTTTTGGACAAGGTGATACCTATTATTTATATATATTTTTTATTGTTTATTTTTATATGTAAAATTGGAAAAACGGAGGGTGATTTGAATTTTTTATATATTTTTTTAAGTTAAATGTTTTTTTAAGCATTTTATTTCTTAATATCATTTTGGGTCCCCTTAGGGTACTTGAACATGCGGTCTTCTGATCTCTTGTACCATAGACTGCAATAACATAGTAATGCAGTCTATGGGATTCTGACATGATGTCTGTCAGGGCATACTTCAGGCACGGCTCTGCAGGCAGCTCGCTATGACAAGACAGGAAGCCTTCGGAAGTCCCCAGACTGTCATAGCGAAGGATCAGAGCCCCACGATTTCGTCACAGGAGCCCGCACCCCCTCTGTCTAACCTCTCAAATGAGGGGGTTAGATGACTGGCGTTGCCATTATCGCCAATCCCAGTTATTGTGGCCCGGTGCCCACTGTGTTATACAGCTGGCATCCGCTGAATATGGAGTAGGATCAGCTCGTGATCCTGACCTCTTGTGCCCTGTTGATGTACTATTACGTCAGGGGGCTGCAGGAGGTAAAGCTCTGTAATTACAGTATTATTTGGTATTGTATTGTTTGGGCACTGTATCACACCATTATTTATTTGGGCACTGTATGGCACTGTTATTTGGTCACTGTAATAGCTGTATTTTTTGTGCACTGTATAACACCATTATTTGTTCACTTTAGGCCCTGTATTATATGGACACTGTATGGTGCTGTTATTTGTTTGGCAACTATGTGACACCATTATTTATTTGGGCACTGTTTGGCACTGTTATTTGGTCAGTGTAATAGCTGTATTTTTGTGCACTGTATGACACCATTATTTGTTCACTATTGGGGCTGCATTATATGGACACTGTATGCTGCTATTTGTTTGGGTACGGTATGGCACTGTTATTTGGTCACTTTAATAGCTGTATTATTTGGATACTGTATTGCACCATTATTTGTCCATTATAGTTGCTGTATTATTTGGACACGCTGTATCGCACCTATTTATTTGAGCTCTCTATGGCACCATTATATGTTCGCTATAGGCGCTGTATTATATGAGCACTGTATACTGCTGTTATTTGTTTGGGCATTGTATGATACCATTATTTATTTGAGCACTGTATGGCACTATTACTTTGCTCTATTACTGTATGTCACCAATATCGGTTCACTATAGTTGCTGTATTATTTGGATACACTGTATCGCACCTGTATTTGAGCTCTGTATGGCCCCATTATTTGCTGTATTACTGTATGGCACCATTATTTGTCCACTATAGTTGCTGTATTATTTGGATACACTGTATCGCACTTGTATTTGAGCTCTGTATGGCCCCATTATTTGCTGTATTACTGTATGGCCCCATTATTTGCTGTATTACTGTATGGCACCATTATTTGTCCACTTTAGTTGCTTTATTATTTGGACGCACTGTATCACACCTTTATTTATTTGAGCTCTGTACGGCACATTATTTGCTCACTCTACTAGCTGTATTACTGTATGGCACCATTATCTGTTTACTATAGTATCTGTATCATTTGGGTGTTGTATGACTTTACTTTTTGGACACTGCAGTAGCTCTATTATTTGGGTCTTGTGTGGCACTCTTATGAGGATGTCAGAGGGGCCTCCTCACACCTTAGTCAGCCCTAATTATGGGATGGATTCTCTGGGAGTCTCGTGTGTTAAGTCATTCCCATCAGTTTGTATCAAGAACATCAATTAAGAAGGGTAATTCCGCTTGTAGCAAAACCTGACAAACTGCCTTTACTTGTCCTTTTATGACATATTAAATCATTTTTCAAAACTATATACTTATCATTAAGGGGTTTTCCAGAATTTTTATATTGAGGACCTATCCTCAGGAATGGCCGGTCAATTTCTGACTGGTGGGGGTCCAACACACAGCACCCCCGCCGATCAGCTGTTTTGTTGTAGCTCCAATGCCAAAAGTCAGTGCCCTAACTACACAGCCCTGACTCTCTCATGATTTTAGATTCTTTCATGGTGGCCGAGAGCCTCAGAGCCAGTGATGGCCATTTCGCCGTGTTCGCCCGCAAGTCCGGCGATGCACAGGTAAGTCCTTACCTGTGCCTGTGCGCGAGCCGGTCTGAAACAAATGCGGTCACCGGGAGCAGGCAGTTCGGAGAACAGCCACCGGGGGCCTTCATCGGGCTGTTCTCGGAACTGCCTGCTCCCGGTGACCGCATTTGTTTCAGACCAGCTCCCGGCACAGGCACAGGTAAGGACTTACCTGTGCATCGCCGGACTTGTGAGTTAAGATGGGAGTCCACATGTGTTCGCGGGCGAACACGGCGAACTGGCCATCACTGCTCAGAGCATCCTTAATGCACAATGTAGTTCAATCTATGCAGAGAAGTTGCCATTTTAAGGGTACAGCGACACATTGAGGTTTTTTTGTTGCAATTTTAGAAGTCAAAATCAGGCTTCCAAAACCTCTTCGGGAAGGTACCGTGTGGCCGTACCCTAATAAAAGTCGTTAAACTGTAAAAGGGCACGTTCCAAGCCTGAGCAAGGTCCGCCACTGAGCAGCTTGCAGAAGGAGCTATAAACTAATAAAGATAGGACCCAGTGTTGTTGCCAACGTCAAATTAGCTCTTCCTTATGTTTTAGGATAGGGCTACACGTCAACTTTGGCTGCGCAACTCGCCATGTGTCCAAAGATCTTGTGTATCACAATCTTGCGTCTCGTCCTGATATCACGTCACAAAAGCCATTGGAAAAGGCAATTCAGATTTTCTAGCCATTGTTTACTTAACTCGTTAAGAATCAAGATGAGGATTTCTACATCTTTACGTCACATGATGAAAGTGAATGTGGTCCCGTCGCAACCTGCAAGTTGCTACGATCATGACACGCAAGTTGCGAGAAATCTAAACCTATGGCGACAACTAGTGATGAGCAAAGTTTACAAAAATTCGATTTGGCTGCTTCATCACAAAGCGCATTGCTTTGTAAGTAGCAGGAGAAATGACAGAGAACGGCGATTGCGCTGAACGCGGCATCTGAGATTAAAAATGAGGGCTTTCAGGGGTTAAAAAAAATACAAAATACTCAACTTATCCATTTCAGCCCAAAATGGCCGCTGTCGCCATCTTGATTGAAGATCCCATGCAAAATCTCGCGCGGTGCATGATGACGTCATCACGCTGGCCGGCGTGGTACGTCACCGTGCACAAGATTTCGCGCGGGATCTTCAATCAGGATGGCCATGGCGGCCTCTTCGCTCTCAAATGGATGGGTTGAGTATGTTTTTTTCACGCCATTTCAGGGAAAATTGATTTGTTACCACGAAGAATGAGGAGAGAATGGCAGAAAATCTAATTTTCCCTGAAATTCGCATCAAAGTCCACTTTGGATACTTTGATTGACTCAACCCTAGCGGCAACCACTTGCAAGGTCGACCATGTTTACTTTTTATTATGTAACAATATAGCATCGTGTTACCGCGATCTTTGGCCACACAATGTGTTCAAGCCTTGATTTCTTTCGCTTACCTGGTTGCAATGAAAGAGCTTCTCCACTTTGGACAATCTCTACTTTGGTATTGTCCTTTGACGATAAGCTCATCATAAAGTGTTCCTCTGCTTTGACCCTCAGCGATCAGCAGTAGGGAAAGCATTCAGTAAGTGTTCAGTTTTCCTGCAGCACCACCACAGGGGAAATTAAGAATTACATGGTGCACATTCATATCAATGGGTGGTCTATGTAATGTAAGACAGAACAGGTCATCCAAAGTGAGAAATGCTCTTTGTAGCTGCTTTCCACTCTGGCCAAGAGATGTGGACCCTGAACATGCCCCCCCCGCCCCCCTATTAACTAAGAATTTCCTAATAGGGTACATGACATTCAGTTTCCTAAACTGGACAACCTCTTCAAGATAGGCTGTCAAGACAGAAGAAGCTGTGGTTTTACCACAGCTAAAGAGCCACATATGGCAGGCTTGGCAGCCAATGTTGTAGAGCATCTCCGTATACTGTCAAAATGGAGTCACCTCTATGGTGGTGATCGCTCCGTTGGCTAATGACCAACCTACACTGCTCTGACTGCTCACATAGCAGAGAAGAAGGGGGAGAACTCCAGGCAAAATGTATTTACTGTGTTATGCCTAGCGTAGGTCCAGTAGGGATGGACCATAATGCAGATTTCAAAGACGACCAAAGATTGAATTCCTGTGTCATACTTCACCCCCTTTAGATCTTGAAGTAAGCAACGCACCTCATTTTGCTGGAGTGTTCCTTTAAGGCCTCATGCACACGACCGTTGTTTCGGTCCGCATCCGAGCCGCCGTTTTTGCGGCTCGGATGCGGACCCTTTCACTTCAATGGGGCTGCAAAAGATGCGGACAGCACTCCGTGTGCTGTCCGCATCCGTTGACCCGTTCCGTGGCCCCGCCAAAAAAATATAGCATGTCCTATTCTTGTCCCTTTTTGCGGACAAGAATAGGCATTTCTACAATGGGCCGTCCGTTCCGTTCCACGGAAGGCACACGGACGGCTTCCGTTTTTTGCGGATCCTCGGTTTGCGGACCGCAAAAAACGGCATGGTCGTGTGCATGTAGCCTAACTCTGTTGCCAGATGGCTTTTTTCCTCAAATGAATCATGATTATGATCCGATCTTGAGACCATAAAAGTGAAAAAATAAAATAAAAAATGAATGTTATCATGTACTATCAAACCTTAAAAAACTATATATAAAAATATCAATGTAAAAACCAAGAACATACAAGAAATAGGTTCAACATTTTTTATTTAATGTGTATGCCAAAATACATACAAAATGTAGAAAATTAATATTTCCAATACAAAGGAAAGTATTCAGAATCAGAAAGAGAACAATCACAGAAGTGTGGAAAGAGGAAGCCGTAAAATCGGCCCCCGTAACAGTATAGCCTTTCCAGGCTTGGATAGTGTTACATGACAGCAAGGCATAGCCTACATTGCTCAGCAATAGACATTTCATTTTGGATTCCTGTCACAACAATAGGTCATCCATGTTTTTAACAAAAAAATAAATAAAAATACAATACATAGAAATCTCAGATGTCACCATGAACGGTTCAGCGATGCCCCATAGGGGTAAGTATAGCTTCTTGAAATGTTATTTCCCAGTTATTACGACATGAATAATCACATGCAAACCAGGTCATTCGGGAAGTATCACACTTCCTGTACGAGATGATTATACTACAGTAATTCCAGGTCAAAACCTTGATCTGTCTGGGTCTTGATGTGAGCTGTAGGTCCTCATCGCTTCTAAGGTCACATATCAAAGAAATGGACTTACAGTACATACATTGTATGCATTTGCACATCGTATCAAAGACATAGACATCAAAACCCAAAAATATAGCTTTTAAATAAATAAATAAATAGATAAATACTTAATATAAAACTATAAAATAACATTATTAAATAATGGCTACAATGGAGTCTTCATTGTAGATCGAGAACTTTCATAAAGTCTGATATGACCCACTTTCTTAAAACTTGTGCCAAAGGAGAACAAAAGATGTTCCATGGGCAGGACCCATCCGCCCATGAGTTAGTTCATGGATTGTAAACACGGCAGGTCATCTCCAGTATATGCTACAAGTGATAGGGGTGCAAGATTCAAGATATGAAGTTACCACCAAGTTAACTTTCCAAATTCAGTTCCTAATTGCATTCAGCTTTGAAACTTTGATGGTTCTTCATCAGGGACGGTATGGCCCTGTCATACGGCAAGGATCCCAAAGTAGACTTGTCCATGGTAGGTGTCCAGAAATTCACTATTTGAAGTTTCGGTGGAAATGATGTCTCCTTCTTCAAGTTTGAAAATCCCTCCTTGATATATGGGTTGGGTCCAGGAGGAATTAGATTCCACCTCACACACTGACTTACTGGATTTGAGGATCACCATAGACTCATCGTCAGAATAGCTCTTTTTAAGCACTGAGTGGCTGAGCTCTCTGGCATTTTTCTGGCATTTTTCCCCAGTGAACACCACTTGGGTGTAAACAAAATAAAGGCCATCTTCTTCAATTTTCAAAGAGTTCTTCTCAAGCTTGATGTTGCCATCTTTGAAGGCATTGATGGATTTCGGTTGCCATTCTATATGTTTATGCACCTTTTTCCCTGTAAAGATGGAAGAACCGTTAGGTTCAAGTTTCTACAAGGAAGAAATATGTAGATACTGAAACATCTGTCTCTGAGACATATAAAGTTCAGAATAATTGCTTACCTATCAGATGAGCAGCTGCCCTCTTTCCTTTCATGGCTTGGGTTTGTGGTACGGATTCTGCAAGAACAAAAAGACAAATTTTAGTACAAAGGTCATGATATTTAGTACATGGTATTATTAGTGTATGGTATGACAGAACTAGTCTTACACTATGATTTAGCTAACATGTAGACACCCCTGGTTCTGTCTTTTAAGGCTCATCAGCACATGGGCAAGTTCTTAAAATGCTCATTCACTTGCATAGACCATTTAAAAAGGCCCATAGAGCTCCTACAAGATTTGTGGGCACTCTGTGTGCAGTCGTATGGTGAAGCACCATACTTGGCTTTCTTTCAAACATTATGAAAAACCTTGTATAGAATGAGACCCATACCGATGTACATGCATGGGCCCATTGCAATGTATACATGCTATAATACATGAGCATGATGTGAACCTTATAGAGAATCAGCTGGACTACTTAGGTCTTAGGACATAAGTCACAGGAAGACTTGGACCCTACCCAGACCACCAGTTATTTGGCTTGGTCATCCTTACCTAAATAATTCTTGATTTGAAGGACTTCTGGTAGTTCATTGTCAACCTGAAGAACACAAATGAAAGAAATCATGATTAGCTGCACAGTTTGGTGGATACATTCCAGCTCTCATTGTGTTCCTGTGAAACGTATGGAGGAAACAGATAATAAACTTGCCAAACCAGACTGACGAGAGGTACGGCTGATTTCACACCACATGGCTGGAAATACAGCACTGATATTGAACACAGTAGATCTGCTTTGTGGAGCTAGGATTGCAAGCGTGCCCTGAAACACCCTAGACCTCTAAACAGGTGCAGGTATTAGCAGGATGCAATAACTATAGATCCTTTACAGCGAGTGATGCAGAAGATCTGTAGATGTTTGGATGGAGCAGGGCTGAATTTGTCATTCCTCTTTCGGTTTTAAGTAGAACTTCAGAAAAGAGCGCAATGCACAAAGTCAGCTCTGCCTCATCTGTATACGTCCGAAGGCAGTATGAGAATAACTTGAGTTGTCCTTAAAGAGACACGCACCTTCTTTTCAGTTTTGATGACCTCAAAGTGAAGCAGGGCTAAGATGACGGTGGTCCCCAATAACAGGACGAAGGAGCAGACGCTGAGCCAGTGAAAGCACGATGTCCTGCTTCTTTGCACATTTTGGAGAAGAGGTTCCTCACTGCGCACCTGTGTCAGCTCCATCTCTCTGTGTTATTATCTTCTTGTATCCTTTCTAGTTTGTTGTAATGTTTAGCCCTTGTTTCTTTTTATTTTACTCCCAAGTAGTTGTTGCTTTGAAGGCTTTTTGTGCTGTTGCTGGCTCCTCTCTCCTCTGGAGGCATTTAAACCCTGGTCTCCAGAATTTCCCATGACATCAGGGAGGGTGGAAATGTTGGTGACACCTTCGTCCTGTTCTGCTACTGCTGCTCTGTTCTCTGTCTCCTCCCCTGGTGGAAAGAGATATAACGGCAGTTTTGAAAAAGAAACTTGTTAGGGGAAACTCTGCAATCTTGGAAAAGAAAGCTTCTGCTTTTTGCATTGTGTCATGTGAAAAATGGAAGGTTTGGACTTTGCTCGATGCTCGAGATGAGGAAGCAAGATGAAGTATCGTTAGCATTGAAATGAGGACTGAGAAAGCAATAAGGACTAAGTTGTGAGGGGGCAAATGGGCATGGTCTAGTGTCTGCTCTGAAAGAGTGCAATGCAGAATTAGACGTCATTTGTTTCTTCTGTGCTATGAATACATGGAAAAAAGATCATGGTTGGTACATTGGAGGTCATCAGGGGTCGAGCAAACAGCTCATGGAATGAGGGGGCTCGAATCCAGTTTGTCCCATACCCTTTACTACTAGGTGGTGAGAACTTGTGCAGAACTCCAGAGGTAGAACTCCATGGAGGGGGAAATGATCATAATTCCCTTTAGTCTTCATTGGCAGAACCCAGCACCACCATGGAGGGGGCATTTTGAACTGTGCTGTAGTATGCCACTCAAGGGGTGGCCACAGCTCAAAGGGCAATGAATATTTGGGGAATCACAGATCCATTTTTCTTATTTGCTCCGATTCCCCTGCTTCTTGTTATTGACTTTAAGTATAAAATTTTGCTACTTGAGTATTTTGAGCCTTTAAGAAAATTTAAAAAAATAAAGAACTGGCCCAAAGTCATATTCTATGTGGTTAGCCCGAGGGAGGAGACTGCCCCTGTCCCCCCACCGGCCCCCTGGGATGGGTTGCCATGGCCTGGCATTGCTATATGAAGATGCACAGACATCAGTTTATTACTGACTATAACACTATGGTATACTGACTATACCAAAGCACAATGGATAAAAGTTAAGAAAATAAAGTATTGTAAAGTCCACTAGGGCAGTGGTGCCCAACCATTTTATGTCTGAGGGCCGCACTAGACATGGTGTGAATTTTGCAGGCCAGAACCAGGTAGCTTTGCCAGAAAGAAATGCAAACACTGTGAGGGGGCACGTGTGACTATGAAGGGGCAAATATCTGGGCATTTTTTTTGTGAAGGGGGGGAAATCTGGGCATTTTTACCATGAAGGGAGCACATGTGAGCATTACTGCTGTAAAGAGGGCACATATCTGGGCATTACGACAGTGAAGGGGGCACATGTGAGCATTACTGCTGTAAAGAGGGCACATATCTGGGCATTACGACAGTGAAGGGGGCACATGTGAGCATTATTACTGTGAAAGAGGGAATATGTGAGCATTACTACCGTGAAGAGGGAACATGTGAGCATTACTACCGTGAAGAGGGAACATGTAAGCATTACTACCGTGAAGGGGGCATACTAAGGAGTGGAATGCAGGAAGCTCTCTCCACATATGCCTTTGGGTGCAGCATTAGGAGTTCTCTCTCCCTCATTAATATTGCTAAGTTGGTGAGGAGCGCTTCCTGAGGAGCAACCCAGACTGCCCACACGGGCACCAGACTTAGTAAAAGAAAAAGGCTCAGGTCCAACCACTTCCCACATATCTGGGCATTAAGACTGTGAAGGAGGAACAATTTTGAGCTTTATTACTGTGAAGGGGCACATCTGAACATTACTACTGTGAAGGGGGCACATGTGAGCATTATTACTGTGTAGGGGGCACATGTGAGCATTACTACTGTGAAGGGGGCACATGTGAGCATTTTTACTGTATAGGAGGCACAAGTCTGGGCATTATTACTGTGAAGGGGGCACATGTGAGCATTTTTACTGTATAGGAGGCACAAGTCTGGGCATTATTACTGTGAAGGGGGCACATATCTTCACATAGCAAGACTATGGAGTGGAATGCAGGAAGCTCTCTCCACATATGCCTTTTGGTGCAGCATTATGAGTTCTCTCTCCCTCATTAATATTACTAAGCTAGTGAGGAGCGCTTCCTGAGGAGCAACCCAGACGGCCCACACGGGCACCAGACTTAGTGAAAGACACTTCCCACCACTACCACACCTCGCCAGTCACATCCTCCACAGAACTCCTGCTCCCTTCTGACTTGTCCTCACCTTCTCCGACGTGCTCTGATGCCTGGCTGAGAGTCCAGGTGAGGTCCGTACGACGGGTGCGGGAAGATGGGGTCTCCAGTCACTGCAGAAAATAATTGTACTGCGCCACTGCAGCGGCCCAGGCGTGTCCCTTCTTCTTCTTCAACTGAGTGCAAGCTCCACCTCCGGTCACTGTGCGGGCCGCATGACACAGCTTCGCGGGCCGGATTTGGCCCGCGGGCCGTAGGTTGGGCATCACTGCTCTAGGGGAACAAAAAACAAAAATCAATAAATAAAATGTGCTAAAGTTTTGGTGTTTACAGTAAAAAAAGTTTTCTTTTATTTTGAAAAAGTGTTAAAAAAGTGTTAAAAACTGCACATATATGGTAGTGTCATAATCGTAACGTCCCATGTAAGAAAGTTAAAGGGCCTTTCCAACTTCAATGTGTTTTTTAAAATAGCCGCCTTCCCAACCAGCCTTACCTGCTCCCTGACACACGGTTCTGGCTCCATGTGTCCATAGCTGTCAGTCTGCTTGTGTAAACCTCTGGCACGGAGGAGAGGTCGAGTGCGCTGCTGCAGCCAATCACTGACCACAGCAGCGGCTGGTCCTCAGGCTGCATGTCACTGCTGCAACCAGTCATTGGCTGTACTTGACCCAAGTCCAGCGCAGTGAAGTTTTTCGATTCTCCTCAAACATTATACAACTTAATCATCAATTTATATGTACCCTAAAATGGTCCTACTGAAAAATAATGGGTGGAACCTACCAAGCCCATACGCCAATTGTCTGGCAGGCAAAAGCTGCATATTTTTGTGCGAGCGATAATTGGACGGAACTTAGAAGAAGGGGCAGGCCACTGGGACCCGCACAATCATCATTCATTAATCTTAACACGTTTAGTGCATTTTACTCCAATTGACTCTTTACTTAGACCGGCCTATGAGACTGTGACTTGTCCCAAAATCCAGGCCACATGTGGGAAGTGGAACATCTACGTTTTTAAAAAGTATTTTCTGTGGACCCTAACGCAGAAACAGGCCCCGTCCTTCAGCGGTTCAGCAGCCTGTTCTTAGGAGGATTACAGAAGGTCGCCGACACGAAGGATCTTCTTCTATTAGCAACAAAACAGAGACTTGAAATCTCAACTAACCTCATAAAAAAACAAAAACTGAAACCGAAACTCCTTGTGATCCACTGAAAAGGAAATTTGGTTAATTTTTATGTTTACTCAATTGTTTTTGGATGAACTGACCCCAAAAATAATCTATCTATCTATCTATCTATCTATCTATCTATCTATCTATCTATCTATCTATCTATCTATCCAGGTGCTCCTAGCCTTTCTGCTGCCTGAAAACTGAAACATCGCCCCCCTCCCATGTCAATTTCTTAACCTAACCCCTTTGCCACAATGAAAGCGCTCATTGCCCATGACCCTTCCTGGTGCTGCCTGAGGCGATCACCTATCTATCTCTTGTTTATCTATCTATCTACCTATCTATCTACCATATCTATCTCTTGTTTATCTATCTATCTACCTATCTATCTAAAAAACAAAAATACAACAGCAGCACAGTTAGAAAAAAAGGAAATCGGGTGCAAATCCTGAGGAAAGGTAGGCAACCATTCCACTGTACAATATTTCCAAAAAATGAGGCAGCACTCCAGATAAAAGTGAAAGGTGATGACCCAATTTATTCCCAGGCAACGTTTCAGCCTACCCAACGAGACCTTTGTCAAGCAAGGCAATAGTGTCACAAGTGAGTATATATACCCAAAATTGATCACATGATACATAAGTGAATAATTAAACACATGATACATCAAAACAATTGGTCACATGATCGATACACAGAATCAAAAATTACAAAAAGTTGAAAATAAGTGCATGATTCTCATTAATTACTAAAGGGACCAATGAAACTTTGAACACAAATATCTAAAAAGGACACATACTCTAAAAATGTATATGTGAATAACTATCATAATAATAAAGTGCAAGTGCATTGTGCTAGTAAAGGGTTAAAAAATCTAGTCTAGCTAGTTAATACACAGCTGACCTATATTTCACAATTACATACAGTTGCAAGAAAAAGTATGTGAACCCTTTGGAATGATATGGATTTCTGTACAAATTGGTCATAAAATGTGATCTGATCTTCACCTAAGTCACAACAATAGACAATCACAGTCTGCTTAAACTAATAACACACAAAGAATTAAATGTTACCATGTTTTTATTGAACACACCATGTAAACATTCACAGTGCAGGTGGAAAAAGTATGTGAACCCCTAGACTAATGACATCTCCAAGAGCTAATTGGAGTGAGGTGTCAGCCAACTGGAGTCCAATCAATGAGATGAGATTGGAGGTGTTGGTTACAGCTGCCCTGCCCTATAAAAAACACACACCAGTTCTGGGTTTGCTTTTCACAAGAAGCATTGCCTGATGTGAATGATACCTCGCACAAAAGAGCTCTCAGAAGACCTACGATTAAGAATTGTTGACTTGCATAAAGCTGGAAAGGGTTATAAAAGTATCTCCAAAAGCCTTGCTGTTCATCAGTCCACGGTAAGACAAATTGTCTATAAATGGAGAAAGTTCAGCACTGCTGCTACTCTCCCTAGGAGTAGCCGTCCTGTAAAGATGACTGCAAGAGCACAGCGCAGACTGCTCAATGAGGTGAAGAAGAATCCTAGAGTGTCAGCTAAAGACTAACAAAAGTCTCTGGCATATGCTAAACTCCCTGTTATCGAATCTACGATACGTAAAACACTAAACAAGAATGGATTTCATGGGAGCATATCACAGAGGAAGCCACTGCTGTCTAAAAAAAACATTGCTGCACGTTTACAGTTTGCACAAGAGCACCTGGATGTTCCACAGCAGTACTGGCAAATTATTCTGTGGACAGATGAAACCAAAGTTGAGTTGTTCGGAGGAAACACACAACACTATGTGTGGAGAAAAAGAGGCACAGCGCACCAACATCAAAACCTCATCCCATCTGTGAAGAATGGTGGTGGGGGCATCATGGTTTGGAGCAGCTTTGCTGCGTCAGGGCCTGGATGGATTGCTATCATCGAATGAAAAACGAATTCCCAAGTTTATCAAGACATTTTGCAGGAGAACTTAAGGTCATCTGTCCACCAGCGGAAGCTCAACAGAAGATGGGTGTTGCACCAGGACAATAACCTAAAGCATAGAAGTAAATCAACAACAGAATGGCTTAGACAGAAGAAAATACGCCTTCTGGAGTGGCCCAGTCAGAGTCCTGACCTCAACCCGATTGAGATGCTGTGGCATAACCTCAAGAAAGCGATTCACACCAGACATCCCAAGAATATTGCTGAACTGAAACAGTTCTGTAAAGAGGATCGGTCAAGAATTACTCCTGACCGTTGTGCACGTCTGATCTGCAACTACAGGAAACGTTTGGTTGAAGTTATTGCTGCCAAAAGAGGTTCAACCAGTTATTAAATCCAAGGGTTCACATACTTTTTCCACCTGCACTGTGAATGTTTACATGGTGTGTTCAATAAACACATGGTAACATTTTATTCTTTGTGTGTTATTAGTTTAAGCAGACTGATTGTCTATTGTTGTGACTTAGATGAAGCTCAGATCACATTTTATGACCAATTTGTGCAGAAATCCATATCATTCCAAAGGGTTCACATACTTTTTCTTGCAACTGTATATTAAAACCAGCATACCATTGGTGATTCAGTGTATCCGCATGTAGCCGGCGTTCCCCTGTGCCAACCGCGCAAGCGTGGGGCCAGACAGTCACACTATTGCCTTGCTTGACAAAGGCCCCATTGGGTAGGCTGAAACGCTGCCTGGGAATAAATTGGGTCATCACCTTTAACTTTTATCTGGAGTGCTGCCTCATTTTTTGGAAATAAATGAAATACCTATCTATCTATCTATCTATCTATCTATCTATCTATCTATCTATCTATCTATCTCTATCTATCTATCTATCTATCTATCTATCTATCTATCTATCTATCTATCTATCTATCTATCTATCTATCTGTATCTATCTATCTATCTATCTATCTATCTATCTATCTATCTATCTATCTATCTATCTATCTATCTATCGCATACAACCATAGTAGCAGACCTTGCTAAGGGACTCATTGAGAGTGGGGACCCAACCCAATATTTAGTGCCATTCCCCATTGCTATTGTGTGGTAAGAACCTATCCCAGACTGAACTCTCCTGAGGAACTGCATTGTTAGCTGCACACAATCAAGACCGCCTCTCTATTGATTTCAATGTTGAAAGTAGATGAATGTGGCATTACAGGATTTTCATCCTCTGAATAGGTGAGGGTCCCAGAGATGGGACCCCTGTTTATCAGATATTTATGACAAATCCTGGGGTTCAGGGTGGAAAAAAGGTCATGACCAGTATACATCTGCGGCAATTCGGAATTAGGTCACTGTAACCACAGTCCTCTATATTAGGAAGTACAGGGAAGGCACACATTGTGTCCCCCCTGCAACACTCCAGATAGAGGGAATCCCAAATTACAAACGGGGACCTTGAGGAAGAGGAAGGATAGTGTTATTTAGAGTGATGACATTTCTTCAATATATGACATTTCATCACACTAAAGATTCAGCTTCTTAGGAAACTTTGCACAGAGACCAAGAAAGGAACTTAAGTGAGCAAACGTGAGGCATATGATGTAAGGCTGAGATTATTCTAGATAGACAATAGACAGACAGAAAGATGGATAGACAGATATGAAATAAATAGATGGGAGACAATAGACAGACAGACACAGATAGATAGATAGATAGATACAGTCAGGTCCATAAATATTGGGACATGGACACAATTCTAACATTTCTGGCTCTATACACCACCACAATGGATTTGAAATGAAATGAACAAGACGTGCTTTACCTGCAGACGGTCAGCTTTAATTTGAGGGTATTTACTTCCAAATCAAGTGAACGGTGCAGGAATTACAGCAGTTACATATGTGCCTCCCACTTGTTCAGGGATCAAAAGTAATGGGACAGAATAATAATCATAAATCAAACTTTCACTTTTTAATACTTGGTTGCAAATCCTTTGCAGTCAATTACAGCCTGAAGTCTGGAACGCATAGACATCACCAGACGCTGGGTTTCATCCCTGGTGATGCTCTGCCAGGCCTCTACTGAAACTGTCTTCAGTTCCTGCTTGTTCTTGGGGCATTTTCCCTTCAGTTTTGTCTCCAGCAAGTGAAATGCATGCTCAATCGGATTCAGGTCCGGTGATTGACTTGGCCATTGCAGAACATTCCACTTCTTTCCCTTAAAAAACTCTTTGGTTGCTTTTGCAGTATGCATTAGGTCATTGTCCATCTGCACTGTGAAGCGCCGTCCAATGAGTTCTGAAGCATTTGGCTGAATATGAGCAGATAATATTGCCCGAAACACTTCAGAATTCATCCTGCTGCTTTTGTCAGCAGTCACATCATCAATAAATACAAGAAAACCAGTTCCATTGGCAGCAATACATGCCCACGCCATGACACTACCACGCTTCACTGATGAGGTGGTATGCTTAGGACCATAGCAGTTCCTTTCCTTCTCCATACTCTTCTCTTCCCATCACTCTGGTACAAGTTGATCTTGGTCTCATCAGTGGCGGATCCAGAGCCTGGTCTCGGGAGGGGCACTTTCAGATTATTTTCTGTCCGCCGCCACAAAACAATGGTGCTTATAGAACAGACTACACAGTGTAGCGGGATACTGTACATTGTGTGGCACAGTGTAGAGGTATACTGTACATTGTGTGGCACAGTGTAGAGGTATACTGTACATTGTGTGGCACAGTGTAGAGGTATACTGTACATTGTGTGGCACAGTGTAGAGGTATACTGTACATTGTGTGGCACAGTGTAGAGGTATACTGTACATTGTGTGGCACAGTGTAGAGGTATACTGTACATTGTGTGGCACAGTGTAGCGGTATACTGTACATTGTGGGGCACAGTGTAGGCTATATGTGTATAACAAACATATTTCACATGAAAACTTACAATTACTTGACTTGGCCCTTGGCGATCTCGGACACCACTTCAACACTTTGGCCGGGGGCTCGGCGGAGCTGATGTGTTTTATCCTAATGAGAAAGATTTCATAATAAGGATTTGGAGAAGGGGCAGAGGAATAGCAGAGCAGGGAGAGGCTGGTGCTGCTACTAGGGGGTCATACCATGGGGGAGTAATAAAGCCCACGATAATGTCCCCCCAGTAGAAATAATTCTCCTTATAATGTGACAGTGCAAAAAATACCCCCTTGTAATGCCCCCAGTTGAGCTAATGTCCTCATAGTGCCCCCATAATGTGCCAGTATAAAATACCCCTATATAGTGCCCCTAGTAAATGACCCCATAGTGCTCCACACCCTCCTTCCTCCTAGTGCTCCCCATAATGTACCAGTATAAAATGCTCCAGTAGATGCCCTCAGTGTCCCCACTAATTTGCAAGTATAAAATACCCCTTCCTAGTGCCCCCCGTAGATGACCCCATAGTACTCCTCTCCCCCCTTCCCCATAGTACCCACCATAATGTGTCCCAGTATAAAATTGTACTGTACAGAGAGCCCATATAAAATACCCCTTCTTTGTGGCCTCAGTAGATGCCCCTATAGTGTCCCCAATCATGTGCCAGTATTAACAGCCCCCCCCCGTGCCAGTAATAATACCCCCCCTGTGCCAGTAATAGCAGCCCCCAGTAATAACAGCCCCCCTGTGCCAATAATAACAGCCCCCAGTAATAACAGCCCCAGTAATAAGAGCCCCTCTGTGCCAGTAATAACAGCCCCCAGTAATAAGAGCCCCTCTGTGCCAGTAATAACAGCCCCCCTTTGCCAGTAATAACAGCCCCCAGGTGCCAATAATAACAGCCCCCAGGTGCCAATAATAACAGCCCCCAGTAATAACAGCCCCCCTTTGCCAGTAATAACAGCACCCAGGTGCCAGTAATAACAGCCCCCAGGTGCCAGTAATAACAGCCCCCACCAGTAAAAGTATTGTATATAATAAAAAAACACAAAAAAAAAACCACTTATACTTACCTCCATGTCAGCGATGCGATGCAGGCCTCTTCTGGCCTGTGTCCCACGCTGTATGACTCAGGCGGCGCGATGACGTCATCGATCCGCCTGCATCGGCCTCTGATAGGCTGCAGGCACTAGGCCGGCAGCCTATCAGAGGAAGGGAAAGGGACACGCCTCTCCCTCCCCTGCCGCAGCACAGGCAGGCATCTGTATCGCTGTCCTGAGGACAGCGATACAGATGACTGGAGATGAGCGCTTCCACAATGGAAGCGCTCATCTCCCTGTGCCCAGCCGCCGCCGCCAGCTCGGGGGGGGGCAATTGCCCCGTTGCCCCCCCCCTGGATCCGCCACTGGGTCTCATCTGTCCATAGGATGTTGTTCCAGAACTGTGAAGTCTTTTTAGATGTCGTTTGGCAAACTCTAATCTGGCCTTCCTGTTTTTGAGGCTCACCAATGGTTTACATCTTGTGGTGAACCCTCTGTATTCACTCTGGTGAAGTCTTCTCTTGATTGTTGACTTTGACACACATACACCTACCTCCTGGAGAGTGTTCTTGATCTGGCCAACTGTTGTGAAGGGTGTTTTCTTCACCAGGGAAAGAATTCTTCGGTCATCCACCACAGTTGTTTTCCGTGGTCTTCCGGGTCTTTTGGTGTTGCTGAGCTCTCCGGTGCGTTCCTTCTTTTTAAGAATGTTCCAAACAGTTTTTTTGGCCACGCCTAATGTTTTTGCTATCTCTCTGATGGGTTTGTTGTGTTTTTCCAGCCTAATGATGGCTTGCTTCACTGATAGTGACAGCTCTTTGGATCTCATCTTGAGAGTTGACAGCAACAGATTCCAAATGCAAATAGCAGACTGGAAATGAACTCTGGACCTTTTATCTGCTCATTGTAATTGGGATAATGAGGGAATAACACACACCTGACCATGGAACAGCCGAGAAGACAATTGTCCCATTACTTTTGGTCTCTTAACAAGTGGGAGGCACATATTCAAACTGCTGTAATTCCTGCACCGTTCACTTGATTTGGAAGTAAATACCCTCAAATTAAAGCTGACAGTCTGCAGTTAAAGCGCATCTTGTTCGTTTCATTTCAAATCCATTGTGGGGGTGTATAGAGCCAAAAATGTTAGAATTGTGTTGATGTCCCAATATTTATGGACCTGACTGTAGATAGATAGATACATAATAGACAGACAGACACAGCCAGATAGATAATAGATAGATCTGAGAAAGATAAATAGATTTGGCACTTCCAAAAGAAACAGCGTGTGTTTATTCACCAGATAGCGATGTTTCAGTCCTTTCAATGGGACCTTTCTCAAGCAGTGACAAAGATATAATGGTGCCCAAGACAGGTATATATCCACCCTCACGGATCACGACCCCAAATGCTGTTGCGCTTTATAACTGGGGGAGCAGATCCTGCGCATGTGATTCGTTGCTAACAGCAATCCCCAGCAAAATTGCATACAATGGAGGATGTGGTCCGCTGCCGGCATCCTCCATTGCTGTTAGCAACGTATCACATTGGCAGGATTTCCCAACTCACATTTAACCACTATTCACACTAAACACCGTTCTGAACTTTTTGACAAAAAAATTGGATAAAAAGCTCCTTAACAGGGTTCCCCTGGTAACTACTTATACTGAAGAGAGCCACATTATTAGGGCAATAATTAATAAACATTGGCCCATTATAAGGAGTGGACATGATAACATTCAAGAATTTAAACTTCCAGCCCTTGTGTAATATAGGAGGCCAAAAGACTTCAGAGATAGCCTTGTACATGCAGATATAGGCCCACAAAAAAAGTTTGGACAAAGCTTTTTACGGAGTCAAAAAATGGGCGTAAATTGTCGTTATGTGCAAAAAGGTGGCAATATTGTGCACCCAATTACTTCTCAAAAATATGCTATCAAACATTATTTAACATGCAATTCTACTTTTGTGGTCTATGTCCTCTGGTGTCCTTCCAATATGTTATATGTAGGTGAGACTTCTCTGGATTTCAGCATAGGTACACTATTAGAAAAAAACGGATGGACCTTCCGGATTCAAAGCACTTTGTGGAGCTTGGTCACAGGGAAGGTGATCTGAAGTGTATGTTATTGGATCATGTTCCAGTTTCTCGGAAAGGGGGTAATAGAAGTCTGTCACTGAAAAGACGTGAAATTCATTGGATTTCTTTATTAAATACTCTCACACCCAATGGGTTAAATGTAGATTTCAAAACTTGGATTTTTGCATAATCACTCTCTTTTGGTGCATTCAGTCTATACGCTCATCTGGTGTAGATTTTGGTGCTGTAATGTTTTTTGTAGCTAAGTATGTTTTTATTTCTTTATAGATAACGGGTTTGAAGTGAAGTACGTGGATTTTTGCGTAGATCTTCTTTTATAAAATATTTGACTTTTTAAGTTGATATATTTGGAATGCTTTATCTTTTCTTTCCATCATTTTATTTATAAATATGAGTTCTTTAGTTGTTGGGGGACTGGAGCGGGATGTTTTATCTATTAAAGATTTGAATTAGGCCTCATGCACACGACCGTTGTGTGCACCCGTGGCCGTTGTGCCGTTTTCCGTTTTTTTTCGCGGACCCATTGACTTTCAATGGGTCCGTGGAAAAATCAGAAAATGCACCGTTTTGCAGCCGCATCCGTGATCCGTGTTTCCTGGCCGTGAAAAAAATATGACCTGTCCTATTTTTTTCATGGCCAACGGTTCACGGACCCATTCAAGTCAATGGGTCGGTGAAAGAACACGGACACCATTATACTTACCTGTGATCTGCGATGTCTGTTGCCGGGAGCCCTCCTACTGGTAAGTGACAGATCATGTCACTTACCAGTAGGAGGAGCTCCCGGCCGGACGTCACTTACCAGTAGGAGGAGCTCTCGGCCGGACGCAGACATCGCAGCTCACAGGTAAGTATAATGGTTCTACAAATTGCTAAGTAACCATGGCAACCGGGACTGCAGTAGCGTCCTGGTTGCCATGGTTACCGATCGGAGCCCCAGCGATTAAACTGGGACTCCGATCGGTACACTCCGCTGCCACCAATGATAGGGGGGAGATTTTAATTAGGAGGGGGAGGGAGGGGAGAAGGCCCACTGGCCACCAACGAGTTAACTACAGGGGAGGGAGGAGGGGCCCACTGGCCACCAACGAGTTAACTACAGGGGAGGGAGGGGGGCCGGCCGCACTGGCCACCAATGAGTTAACTACAGGGGAGGGAGGAGGGGCCCACTGGCCACCAATGAGTTAACTACAGGGGAGGGAGGGGGGCCGGCCGCACTGGCCACCAACGAGTTAACTACAGGGGAGGGAGGGGGGCTGGCCGCACTGGCCACCAATGAGTTAACTACAGGGGAGGGAGGGGGGCCCACTGGCCACCAACGAGTTAAGTACAGGGGAGGGAGGGGGGCCGGCCGCACTGGCCACCAATGAGTTAACTACAGGGGCGGGAGGGGGGCCCACTGGCCACCAATGAGTTAACTACAAGGGAGGGGGGGGGCGGCCGCACTGGCCACCAATGTGTTAACTACAGGGGGGGGGCTGCCCCCTGCTGCCTGGCAGCACCTGCCAGGCAGCAGGGGGCAGTCATGTACACAGTTCTTTTAGTATATTCTAACCTGAAGCGTCCCCATCTGTGTTAGAATATACTGTCGGATTTGAGTTTCACGATGTAACTCAAATCCGACGGTATATTCTAACATAGAGGCGTTCCCATGGTGATGGGGACGCTTCAAGTTAAAATATACCATCGGATTGGAGAAAACTCTGATCCTATGGTATATTAACTCCTGACTTTACATTGAAAGTCAATGGGGACGGATCCGTTTGAAATTACACCATATTGTGTCAACGTCAAACGGATCCGTCTCCATTGACTTGCATTGTAATTCAGGACGGATCCGTTTGGCTCCGCACGGCCAGGCGGACACCAAAACGACTTTTTTTTTTATGTCCGTGGATCCTCCAAAAATCAAGGAAGACCCACGGACGAAAAAACGGTCGCGGATCAGGGCAAAACGGAACCCGTTTTTGCGGACCGCAAAAAAATACGGTCGTGTGCATGAGGCCTAATTCAAATCTTTAATAGATTAAACATCCCGCTCCAGTCCCCCAACAATTAAAGAACTCATATTTATAAATAAAATGATGGAAAGAAAACATAAAGCATTCCAAATATATCAACTTAAAAAGTCAAATATTTTATAAAAGAAGATCTACGCAAAAATCCACGTACTTCACTTCAAACCCGTTATCTATAAAGAAATAAAAACATATTTAGCTTCAAAAAAACATTACAGCACCAAAATCTACACCAGATGAGCAGATAGACTGAATGCACCAAAAGAGAGTGATTATGCAAAAATCCAAGTTTTGAAATCTACATTTAACTCATTGGGTGTGAGAGTATTTAATAAAGAAATCCAATGAATTTCACGTCTTTTCAGTGACAGATTTCTATTACCCCCTTTCCGAGAAACTGGAACATGATCCAATAACATACACTTCAGATCACTAGGACGGAATTCTATGCCTGAAAAGAAAAACGCTAGTGTGAAAGTACCCTAAGTCTGAAAAACGGAACTTCCTGCCGGAATCAAACAACGCAAGTGTGAAAGTACCCTTAAATGGGCAATGACACCCCCTATAATGGCCGCTCTCTGGATTTTCAGTGGTGACCATTTGGGGTGACAGGTATCAGACTGTCCCATGCACCGTAATTGTTGTATGTTGTGACAGACTGATTGTCCTTGGCGCATTAAATACTTTTATAAATTCTCTACTCTTTCTGTTGGATTAGTGGTTTAGCACAATATTGTCTGATGTCTGTTATGCAGATGTCAGGCTCTTGTGTTGACCCCCCAACGAGGTTATGGTATGGTGGAAGCCATGCCTATCCCTGTAGGGATCCATGATTGTGGATCCAGCTTTCCGCTCTTTGTCCTCTTATGTAATATGTGTCTTTATTATTTGACTAGTTGGATGGTGAGACATACATATCTTTCCAATATATTATATATCTCTTGTTCTGTGGCCAGCTGGATGCATCGTGGACAGCGGGCGGTTCATTGCGCTCATCCGCGATCTCCGATCACGTGATTCTAGCGCTAGGTATCCGTTGCGTGTCACGATGCGTTCCAGCGATGGTATGACCATGCGATCATGTGACTTTATGTCACGTGAGTTTAGAGCGGGCACCGCCTCTATTACTAGTGATTGGGCATGCACAGTCTGTAATAGAAAACGCCAAATACACATATTGGATCCATCCTGGTCAGTACTTCCTCTTATCCATTCTATAAGGCCCCTTTCACACGGGCAAGAATTCCGTGCAGGTGCAAGGCGTGAGGTGAACGCATTGCACCCGCACTGAATCCGGACCCATTGACTTCAATGTGGCTGTTCAGATGAGCGTTGATTTTCACGCATCACTTGTGCGTTGCGTGAAAATCGCAGCATGTTCTATATTCTCTATATATTCTTTTTTACGCATAGAAATGAATGGGGCTGCGTGAAAATCGCAAGCAAGTGTGTATGCGGTGCAATTTTCACGCATGATTGCTAGGAGATGATCGGGATGAGCAACCCCGGACCCCAATAAAGTCTAATCACTGTATTATTTTCCCTTATAACATGGTTATAAGGGAAAATAATAGCATTCTTAATACAGAATGCTTACTAAAATGTGGCTTGAGGGGTTAAAAAAGAAAAAAAATTAACTCACCTCATCCACTTGATCGCGCAGCCGGCATCGTCTTCTTTATTCTTCTTTCAGGACCTGCCAAAGGACCTTTGAGGATCTTCTATCTTCATTCAGCAGGACCTGCGCGGACGTCACCACCTGGTGAACGCAATTACGTCATCAAAGGTCCTTTTGCAGGTCCTGAAAGAAGAAGAAAGAAGACGATGCTGGCTGTGCGAACAAGTGGATGAGGTGAGTTAATTTTTTTCTTTTTTAACCCCTCAAGCCACATTTTAGTAAGCATTCTGTATTAAGAATGCTATTATTTTCCCTTATAACCGTGTTATAATGGAAAATTATAAAATCTACAGAACACCGATCCCAAATCTGAACTTCAGTGAAGAAGTCCGGGTTCGGGTCTGGGTACCACAATCAGTTTTTTCTCACGCGCGTGCAAAACGCATTGCACTCGCGCGCAATAAACTGAGCAACGAAACGCTATAGCAGTCAAAACTGACTGAAATTGCGTACGCACTCGCACGATTTTCCCTGATCGCAGACGCAACGCATCTGGACCTAATCCGGACACGCTCATCTGCAAGGGGCCTAAGGATTTTAATCATGCACCTGACTGTCCACATTTTTGTAGTATTTTTAATCATGATTAATTATGGGTATATTATAATTATTTGGAAAATGCACATATATTATTATATATCTTTATTGAATTCTATATACACAGTGGTGTTATGAAGTGTTTTTATATTCAAATCATGTATTTAATTTGATTTATATATTGATTGTTCTTGATTATCAATTTATTGTGAGGGTGGATATATACCTGTCTTGGGCCCCATTATATCATTGTCACTGCTTGAGAAAGGTCCCATGAGAGGACTGAAACATCACTATCTTGTGAATAAACGCACATTTTTTATTTTGGAAGTGCAGTGGAGTTCATTTTTTTAAAATTTGTAAAGTTGGTGGATCTCGTCTTCAGCCGCTGGCACTCCATACTCATACAATTACTGCTGTGCTGCCCATTACAAAAATACAAAGAGAGATATGAGAAAGATAAGTAGATATGAGATAGATAGATACATACATAGAGAGATATATTGATAGATAGATAGAAAGATGGAAAGTGACATATGAGATAGATAAATAGATAGCTAGGAGATCATTGCCCAAATCATTGGCCCAAAGTTCATTGAAAGGAGTTTAGGCGGAAACCCTTCTGGTTTGATCCTTGCTATGGGGCCCTTACTTTTCTATGTACACCACTGGATATATAGATAGATAATAGATAGGTAGTCTCACAGTGCAGTTCACTGTGACACTTGTTCCTGTGTAGGCTGGCAGCCTGTGCTCTTGCGTACTGGCTGCGGGCCGTTACCTGTATATGCTGGTCGCTTGGGTGCTGCATGCTGGCTGTGGCCTTCTAGTGTGTGAATTGTGTTCTGTGAAGTTGTGTACTCCCGGCATCACAGCGCGGTTCACTATGACACTTGTTCCTGTGTAGGCTGGCAGCCTGCGCTCTTGCGTACTGGCTGTGGGATTGTACTCGTGTATGCTGGTTGCTTGGGTGCTGCATGCTGGCTGTGGCCTTCCAGTGTGTGTACTGTAACTTGTCTGCTCTCTGTGTTCACGTAGGGTTATTCTTTCTCTGATGTGTGTGGCTGCATATCAGGTGCTCAGGTGTTATAATCACCTGGCTATTTGTAAACTGTGTGCCGGAGATCAGTCAGTCTCCAGGAGTGCAGGGTGCATTCTACTGACCAATGTGTTTGTCATTCTACACTGACTTGTGTGGTCAGCCTGATATTTCATCAATGTCGCCAGGTCCTAGTCTGTCTGGAGTGTGTGTATTATGTGACCATGTCTTCTTGGTAGTATTTTCATCTGTGACTGCCATGCACCCAGTTCCGCATGGGATCCAGGCATTTTTCTGTGTTGTCTGCACGTAGTGGTCTGCCTGTGTACGCTGTGCTCCCGGACTCCATATCCGCATGGGGTCCTGGCTATGTCTGGATGTATCTGAGTTTGTCTGTCAGTGAGCGCCATGCTCCTTGTATCCAGTTCCGCATGGGTTCCTGATGATGTGGCTCAGCTGGGTTCCTGTTATTTGATCTGTGTCCGAACAGTGTCCTATGTTGAATGTTTGTTTGGGTTGCTGTGTTTTTGGTTTTGTTACTTACCTGGACCGCTGGGGTTATGCACCCCTGCCTGTTTTCTTGCAGGTTTGTGTCAAGTGTACCAGGACCATCCCAGGAGGTAGCAGTCCGGCTCCCCTGCAGCGAAGACCAGATCCCTGTACAGGGATAAAAGGGTGAAAACCAAGGGAGCTCTGGAATATTGTCCTTAGGGTTTGGCCCTAAGTCAAACCGGTTACTTGGTCCAGTGGTTCTACATCTGCCACTGTTTTCTACCTGTTTGTCCATGATTATTGCAGTTGTTTGGGTCTGGTCATAAAGCATTCCTTTTTTGCTTACTATGGAACTGTTTGTCTGTTTTCTGTACGCTTGTGATATGTTCAGGGGTTCTTCAGACCCCAAAACATGATAGATAGATAGATAGATAGATAGATAGATAAGATAGATAGATAGATAAGATAGATAGATAGATAGATAGATAGATAGATAGATAGATAGAAAGACAGACAGAGAGATATGAGATAGATAGATATTAGATAGATATGAGATAGATAATAGATAGATAGTAGATAAACAGATAGATAAATAGATAGATATGATATAGATAGCAGATAGATAGATAAATAGATATTAGACAAATAGATAATAGATTGAAGATAGATAATAGATAGATTTCTCTTTTGTTTGTTATATAGTAGCAGCAGATTAGTTTCTTATCAGTTATATTCCTGCATTCTTTTCCTCACACTGATTGAAGAGATTATCTGCCAATTGAAAATTTGTACCAACAATGATATAAAATAGAAAACTGAGTAATCACCTTGAGGTTCTATCTCAACCTCAAAGAGAATTTTTCTACAAATGTGTTATATATTTTAGCACATGGCAGTATATCCATTAAAGGAGAGAGATACATTTCCCCTACAGCAAACATAGAGTCAGCCATTTTGTATTCACTTCAGTAGAGTTGAGCTGCAATACCAAGCACTACCGGTGGACAGGTGTGGCGCCGTGGAATATCTATCTAATGCTACACTGCCCCTTTAACGCCCACTTATGGGTGGCTTACACTAGCCACACCCATTTTCAGTCTGCAAATTCGGAACTTTTGACAACAATGTCATCGTTTTATGAGTAGACGTGTAACTTAAGCCCCCATCTGGTGCTGGTTATCACAACCATACCATTAACCGCCTGAGACTATGCTTGAGTTACATGGCCTGCTACCACGGTAAGTATGGTATATTATGGAAAAGTGCCTCAACATATTCTAAGCACTTATCTAAGCAGTTCTTATGAATATTGTTGATGTCTAGAAAAGTACTAGATTTGACTAAAGGCCCTAAACTTAGATAATAGTGTGTTGGCAGTTGAATGTTCATTCACCAATTGATGGTTTGCCAGTCGTTTCACGACTGACTACCTCATTGACAAACATAGAAAAAGAAAGTAGGTAGAATCTCGTTCACCTTCTGTGGTTTGTTAGCCTGACATTTGGTATATCTCAAAGGCCAACCTACCAATAACAAGGTGCATACAAGGAAGAATGTAGGACAGGTGCTACTGTTCACCAAATTAAGAATGGTGGAGGATCTTCAGAAAGCGGCATCAAGTGTTTTGGTCTCAGAAGACAACACATTTCAAGGCACTAAGCCCCTTCATCAGATACGGTGAGATAAAAAGCATCTTTGAGATAAATAAACCTGAGGCCTCTTGTGAACTATTTGGATCTTGTCTTATTAGGTAGGATATGGGCTTCCAAAAAATGTGTCCTAGGGTAGGAGATGAACCTAGAAGATGCATTTGCCCTAGGAAAAGATATCAACCTTTATCTGTTGTCCTAGGGCAGTGTGTATCGAACTGTCCATAGGTAGACCACCTCTGGCAGTCACACATGTGTGGACACTAATAAAGACACCTCTGCAGGATTAAAGTTTGCCAGTATTTTTTTTTTATAAAAGTATTAGATTGCTTTAAAAAAAAAAAAAGAATACTCAACTCACTGATTCCCTGCCAGTCCCCAGGGTCCCTCACTGGTATCTCCTTCCTAGACCCACTTCACATAGGAAATAACTGATTGAGACGGATCACCAGTGCGGCCAGTAATTGGTAAGTTGGGAAGGATGAGGTAGTAGAGACCGGCGGGAGACCCAGCAAGCAGAAGTGGTGGGGAATGGGTAGGGTGAGCATGGCTTCTTTGTTTTTTTAAGACATGCTTACTAAATTTTTATTTTTTTAGTCTATGGACAGATCTTTTGAGGAGATCTTCAATACATGAACTATTGGTGGTACTTGAGGACTGTCCTAAACTTCTAAACTTCTAAACTGATGTTTTCCTAAAGTTCTGAAATCACGATTAGATGACCCACTCTTAATAAGAAGTAGGTTTTTGGAAAGCTCCTGTAGCTCACCAATGTCTTGGGGTCTTATGTTCCACCACTGGTAACTAGACTTCAGAATTATTAAATTTTCATGTAATATTATGTACCTGCTAAAATTCCCAGAGTGGAATGTCAACCAACTACATTCAAGGTGCTTTTTCAATGCACCTGTAATAACTCTCCATTGTGTCCTGCCCAATGTCAATGGACGTTCTCCTCAAGATTAATATAAAATTACATGCTTAACATAGTTTCCTGATAAAAAGTTTTAATTCTTGGCTGCTTCACAGGGAAATGAAATATCACCATATAATGCATCATAATTGAAATATGGAAAAGTGCTCCTTAAGGGTACATGCACACGTTCAGAATTATGTGCGGAGAATCCGCAGGTGTTCGCAGTCAATCCGCATGCAATACTGATCGTGTGCATTTAGCCTAAAGAGGACTTTCATTCAGAATTTAATGTAAATATATTCAGGTACGGTGGGGTAGTCTTGCAATAGGGTCCCAAAGGTGCTCGGCTCATTGAGCAAATCTCAGAATTTTGTTAAACTGTTATCTTCATGGGAAAGATGAGGATATGGTAGTTACAACCCATGTTTATTGCATAGAATACCAACAAGTAGCAATCATCTGATACTTGTGTGGGGACCCATATCATAGAGCAGTAACAAAACAAAGAACAGGTGGGAAAAGGGACAAGGGAATGAAATAGCTTGAGGTGGCATCAGAAGTCCCCACCAAAAAGTCCCAGGGTTCCCTGGGCCCACCAGAGGAGATGATCTGATCTGGACAGAGATTCCAATCAGATGAAATTGTAGAAGTGGGAAAGTATGAAAATTATTTTTTTTGGAGGACCATGAGGTTGCAGAGAGGTTAGGCCCTTTTCCGCTTCTATAAATAGAATAAAGGGAACCTTCTCTTGTGGTGTAAATGCAAATGTTTTGAAACCTTCAGAAGTGAGAAAGGAAATGGAGCAGAATGTGTGGCAATGTTCTGTGTTACGCTGTACGAAACTAAATTTAGAGTCTGATTCTTCACCTTCCTTTATGGTATTGTTTCAGATTTTAAGTTGCCACGCGTTCCCTTCCAGTGATGAAAGGAGGTATACCATAATGTGGTGTCATTTGAGGAGATTCCCCATTTTGGTGGCATCCCCGTGCACACTCAAAGAATTGCCACCTACATATGAGTCACTCCAGGGTCAAGGAAACTTAGAGTAAAAGCCATCTAAATCAATGGACAACTATTTAAGGCATTGTCTCGTTGAGTTCAAATCACAGGCAGCATGAAACCCTAACAGGAAGGGATGATGGAGAGCTAGGGTTTACTCAGAACTTCTCATCAATATGCAATTGGTGGACATCTGACACCCGACGCCCCTACCAATCAGCTATTCCCTGTAGCCTCTGACCCCAGAACTGGCACTTTGAATGGACCTGGAAGCACAGCTCTGTTCAAAGTGTAGTGGCCATGCTGGGTTAAGATCAAAGTCCTAGTTCCGGCGGCTGCAGGGAGCAGCTGATCAGTGGGGGTGCTTCGTGTTGGACCTCCACCGATGGGATATTGGTGACCTATCTTGGAAAACCCCTTTAAGCACCCAAAAAAATGGTTCTTCATTTCAAACTTTTTCAATATCTTCCTTCTAGGCTGAAACATAATTGAAAGAAGTTACAGGCCTCAAGCCTAAGGCTGCACTACTGAGAGATTTTGATAACATCCACTTCTGATTTCTACCAGGTACAGTATAGTGTCATAGAGACCAGGTGTGAATATAAAAGGTATTAGATACAAAGATATCCCATATACTTGGTTGAGTCCCATTATTATGACACATCCTACTTTGGCAGCATGTAGCTCATGAAGGAAATTCCGTTTGGTGAGCTGACTTGGTGGATATACTGATAGGTTGTCTGCACAAATATCCTTCATTGCTGTCATGGATAAAAAGGGTGATTTATCAGAGTTGCAAAAAGGGATTTAATTACTGGCTTTTGGGCCAAGAGCAGCAGTATTTCTGACACTGTGCAGTTTGTGAACTATTTGCATGTGGCTGTGTTGAAAGTGTATTGTGAGTGAACAAATGGCACCATTGTGAATAAGCAACGTGGAAACTGCAGAGAACCACGTGCCACTGATATGAGAGGTAAACGTTGTCTACGAAGTTGCGCGAGGTGGGACCGCCACGCTACAGTAGAGCAGCTCACTAACAGAATGAACCAGGGGGCTATCAGATATGTGTCTAAAACAATAGTTCAGCGAACCCTACTACATATGGGTTTCTAAAGCAGAAGGATGGTCACTGCACCTCTGCTAATGAAGTTGCATCGGCAGAAAAGGCTTCAGTTTTAGCAACAATATCGGAATTGGACCTCCACTAATTGGGAAAAGGGTTGCCTTCTCCAAAGAGTCTGTTTTTTGTTTCATTGAACTGATGGACGTTGGCTTGTCAGGAGACAAGAATTGTTGGAAGAACGCAAGCTGGTGGGTGGTTGCAGTGTTATGGTCTGGGGAATGTTTTTGTGGCATTCTCTGGGCCTACTCATCCATGTGGAAGGCACTCTCAACCAATTTGGGTATGAATCCATCCTTACATCCATACATGCTGATTGTCTTCCCTGGGTAGATGGGATCTTCGAGCAAGACAGTGGGACGTATCACATTCCTAGAAATGTTCGACATTGGTTGGAAGAGTATGACCAAGGCTTTCAAGTACTACCCTTGCCCCCTACTGCCCCAGACTTTAACTCAATTTACCATCTGTGAAGCCACTTTGATCATTGTGTTCACTCTACGGATCCTCCCCTACGCTCTCTCTAGCAGCTGTGTGGGATGCACTGCAGTCAACATGGCTCCAGATACCTGTGACAACCTACCAGGACCTTACTGAGTCACTCCCAGCCAGTCTAGCTGCTGTCCGTGCTGCACACGGTGGTTAATCTGGATATTAGCTGCTGGTCATAACAATGTGACTCAACTGTTTATATATTGGTCATCTGGTAAATAGAGTTCACCCATCATTCCCAAGACAACTCTGATCCTGACAGGAATCAGAACCTAGTGAACTCTCAGGCTGACTTCACTTGACCATAATCCGGACGCTTTTTTTTGTCCATATTACTCCACAATTTATGACTCGATCTTTGGTTTAACTGACCAGAACTCTCAGCATCATAAGCATACATATGAATATTTTAGTTGGTAAATTTGGAGCATGTAAGTCTCGCCCCCAGGAACACCACAAAACAGATGTGAAAACCCACTTATGGGTGGGACTTATATTAGCAACACCAATTTTCGACCCGGGACAGTCTGGACTGTCTCTTACAATTAGGGGCTCTAGGCGAATCGGAGGCAGTTGTCAACTATGCATAGAGATCTGATGTACCCCAGAGCAGGGGTTATCAGCAAATGGTTTTTTCTTTAATGTATTGTTATACAGGGAGTGCAGAATTATTAGGCAAGTTGTATTTTTGAGGATTAATTTTATTATTGAACAACAACCATGTTCTCAATGAACCCAAAAAACTCATTAATATCAAAGCTGAATATTTTTGGAAGTAGTTTTTAGTTTGTTTTTAGTTTTAGCTATTTTAGGGGGATATCTGTGTGTGCAGGTGACTATTACTGTGCATAATTATTAGGCAACTTAACAAAAAACAAATATATACCCATTTCAATTATTTATTTTTACCAGTGAAACCAATATAACATCTCAACATTCACAAATATACATTTCTGACATTCAAAAACAAAACAAAAACAAATCAGTGACCAATATAACCACCTTTCTTTGCAAGGACACTCTGTCAGTGTTTTGATCTGTTCACCATCAACATTGCGTGCAGCAGCAACCACAGCCTCCCAGACACTGTTCAGAGAGGTGTACTGTTTTCCCTCCTTGTAAATCTCACATTTGATGATGGACCACAGGTTCTCAATGGGGTTCAGATCAGGTGAACAAGGAGGCCATGTCATTAGATTTTCTTCTTTTATACCCTTTCTTGCCAGCCACGCTGTGGAGTACTTGGACGCGTGTGATGGAGCATTGTCCTGCATGAAAATCATGTTTTTCTTGAAGGATGCAGACTTCTTCCTGTACCACTGCTTGAAGAAGTTGTCTTCCAGAAACTGGCAGTAGGACTGGGAGTTGAGCTTGACTCCATCCTCAACCCGAAAAGGCCCCACAAGCTCATCTTTGATGATACCAGCCCAAACCAGTACTCCACCTCCACCTTGCTGGCGTCTGAGTCGGACTGGAGCTCTCTGCCCTTTACCAATCCAGCCACGGGCCCATCCATCTGGCCCATCAAGACTCACTCTCATTTCATCAGTCCATAAAACCTTAGAAAAATCAGTCTTGAGATATTTCTTGGCCCAGTCTTGACGTTTCAGCTTGTGTGTCTTGTTCAGTGCTGGTCATCTTTCAGCCTTTCTTACCTTGGCCATGTCTCTGAGTATTGCACGCCTTGTGCTTTTGGGCACTCCAGTGATGTTGCAGCTCTGAAATATGGCCAAACTGGTGGCAAGTGGCATCTTGGCAGCTGCACGCTTGACTTTTCTCAGTTCATGGGCAGTTATTTTGCGCCTTGGTTTTTCCACACGCTTCTTGCGACCCTGTTGACTATTTTGAATGAAACGCTTGATTGTTCGATGATCATGCTTCAGAAGCTTTGCAATTTTAAGAGTGCTGCATCCCTCTGCAAGATATCTCACTATTTTTGACTTTTCTGAGCCTGTCAAGTCCTTCTTTTGACCTATTTTGCCAAAGGAAAGGAAGTTGCCTAATAATTATGCACACCTGATATAGGGTGTTGATGTCATTAGACCACACCCCTTCTCATTACAGAGATGCACATCACCTAATATGCTTAATTGGTAGTAGGCTTTCGAACCTATACAGCTTGGAGTAAGACAACATGCATAAAGAGGATGATGTGGTCAAAATACTCATTTGCCTAATAATTCTGCACACAGTGTATAATGTGTACCAAGCATATCTGTGTATAGATGTCACAGCTGCTTTTAACAATCCTGGCTTAGACCTTTTAGGAGGTTAGATGTAGGCTGGCCCCACCTTCAACCTTAGGTCGGTGTTGACTGGAGTTTGAAAGGAGGAGAAGGCTGTCCAGTATGCTCCTTCTTCTCAGGATGAAAGTTTCAGAGACTAACAGATCTATGTGTGATTTACTGAAAGATCAACAGAAAGATAGAGAAAAAGGGGAAGTTGGAATCTGCATGGCCAAGCATAGAAGTCATCAAGGTAACCTACTACTACAGCCACTCTGACTTTGCTGCTGTGAGGGACATTGTTAAGACACCCTTCACACTTGGACAGATCCTGGCCAGACTTGCCTTCAAAACCCTGTATCCTGCAGCAGACACTACAGCCATTATTGCCAAGGTACTATTACCAGCCATAGATTCTACAAGAAGTGCCAACTTTACAGTCTCTATACCTCACTATCGGGGAAAGGATTTAGAGACGAAAGTAGAGATAAAATTGTACTTAATTTTCGTTGGACATACTACAACTCCTATTTTGCACTTGTTTGAAAGAGATGTTTATTCTTCTACCTCTGGCATGCTTTTCTGACTCCTACACAATACACTGGATATTACAATCTTCACCTCCTGCCAGGCACCGGTACCTAAACCTACTATACAACATCAAGGGCACCCCAACTACTATTAGGAAGGAGCCTCAACATTAGGGAGTGCCCCAAGGGAAGAAAGAGTGCGCCCTTATGTTACTGCCCCGGCCCTAGGTAGCAATAGCGAAAGAATAGCCACTGTTATAAATTGTTGCTGCCATATCCACTACCACCCTCATCTTCCACTCCAGCACCTCCCATTCCGCGGCAGACATATGATGCTGAGAGTTCTGTCAGTTAGGCTACTTTCACACCAGCGTTTTTTCTAGATTCGTCATGAATCAGCAAAAACGCTTCCGTCATAAAAATACAGCCGCCTGCATCGGTTATGAACGGATCCGGTTGTATTATCTCCAAAATAGCCGATCCGTCTCTAAAACCATTGTAAGTCAATGGGGGACTGATCCGTTTTCTTTTGGTCTGAGAAAACGGATCCACCACCATTGGCTTGTGTGTCATGACGGATCCCTCTTGCTCCACACCACATAAGAGTCAGAAAAACGCTCCATGCAGCGTTATTCTGTCCGCGATGGGGACGCAACCAAACGGAACGGAATGCATTCTGGTGCATTCCGTTTTGTTCAGTTGGACAATGAATGGGGACAATGAATGGGGACAAAATGGAAGCATTTTCCCCCGCTATTCAGATCCTCTGCCGGATCTCAATAGCAAAAAGGGAAAGCGCAGATGTGAAAGTAGCCTTAAACCCACAGTTGGTCCATAACATATGGGAGGAATATAGAAAAAAATAACACCCCGATTATATTCATGTGAACAGGGCCTCAGACCATTTCTCACAGTCAGGTTTCCTGATTCAGTTTTGGAAGTCAAAATCAGGAGTAGGTCATAAAAGAAAAGAAAGTATAAAGGACAGATACAACTTCTCTCCCTCCTGATTTTTGGTTTCCAAAACTGGATCAGGAAACCTGATTGTGTGGCCATATTCTAAAAGTAATTTCCATACAGATTACAATATCTGGACAGCAGTTTCGTCCAGGTGTTGGCTATGTTTCAGCTCAGAACTGTGTAGATGGTGCCAGCAAGCTATTTATCTGTGGCGTGTTTTCCGGGATGGGGTGTTAAGTACCATATGCTAAATTTGCAACGTGAGTAGAAGATGAGAGTAAGATTGAGTAAGAGTAACTCGTTATGGTTGCACCCATATGCAGTTAAGGTG
The DNA here is from genome assembly GCF_905171765.1 of Bufo bufo. NCBI lineage: Eukaryota > Metazoa > Chordata > Amphibia > Anura > Bufonidae > Bufo > Bufo bufo. The sequence continues at coordinate 204,404,563 of NC_053396.1, read as the reverse complement.
TGTGAGCAACTTCCAGACATCAAAATAACCCTTAGGCATATCTGGAGGCATCTGTCCCACAGCTGTAGAAAGGCTTTAAACCGGTGGCATCCAACACTACAACTCCCTGCAGACTGCCAGGGCAGGCTATAAGTTTCAGTTTTGAAGCAGCTGGAGAGCCACAGGCTGGAGACCACTGTTTTACGCCCAGGTTTGTAAGCAGGTGATAGACCTCGCCTAAACTGCCCATAGTCTACTGGTTCAGTGGAAGGACCACTGAGAGAGACTGTAGACCCAAGTCCATACATTTCCACAAGTCTTATTAAAACAATGGAAGTCATAGACGGGAAGTCAATTTGTGGTGCGTCTGGCACGACCATGTATTTGAGATTAGTAAATGCCACCTTGTCATTTGGTCAGAGACGAATACAAGTATCTACAGAAATCCAACTGGTGGTGCAACTAGCGGCTTGGCTATATTGTTTGCTCTGGTCGTATGGTTACAGCTCTTTCATCTCTTCTATCCCATCCCTGCACATATCTATGGTCAGTGCAGGGATGAAGTTACAACCATGCAGCCTTGAAAGGTGAATAAATACTGGACCTCAAGTATCTAGCATGAAATCTTATACTGCCCCTCATAAGGGATCATTACATGAGCCCCTTCACTGACTAACCTTACCCCTTCACTGCCCTAGACCACCAATTATACTGACATTATCCCACTTCACTGCCTTAAACCACCGCATACGGATATTAACCCCCTTTGAATCCAGAGGGAAAAAAAGCAGGCTGGTTTGAGATCTGCATTTATACAAGCAGGCAAATAACACGAGTTTGTGAGCATTCACGCGTTTGATTTTTAAGTGTGTGTTTGCATTAAGTGTGTGACTTTAGATTGTGTGAGGGAGTATCTGTGAGAGCTAAACTATTTGTGTGCATTGCTCAGTGGCTGTGCCTGACTTTATTGCACACTGTGACTTGCTTTTGCTGCCAGGTTTATTGCATAGCAGCTGAGAGTATACTGTGATTAAATATTTTTTTTATTTCTCTTCCTTCTCCAGGGTGTTGCACAGGTGAGTAATTAGGGTGCGGCTATCCAATTAGGAGAAGTTAAAAAGTTAGTCTTGAGGGCAGTTCAGTCCTTTTAATCCAGAGGGAAAAAAAGCAGGCTGGTTTGAGAGCTGCACTTATACAAGCAGGCAAATAACGCGAGTTTGTGAGCACTCGTGTGTTTTTTAAGTGTGTGTTTGTATTAAGTGTGTGACTTTAGATTACTTGACTTTAGATTCGGGGACTACAGTAAGTTACATTCTTATCACTGCACTATACTATATTGTATTTTTTCTCTTTTCTTGCGTAATCCCCATTTAGTATATGTTCTATTATTAAAAACGCAGTCCAGTGCACATCTTGTCTAATGTATACAGTCCTGGAACAGCCGTTTGAGGGTGCATATCTTTGTTCAAAATGTGAGCAAATTGCCCGTTTGGAATCGCACATCGAGTATCTAACCGGGCGAATTTCAACACTGAGAAGCGTTGACAATTTGGAAAAGAGTTTGCTGCTCACTGAGCAAGCACTCTATGGGGTAGATGTGGGGGAGGGTGGTAGCAAGGAGGCTCAGGAAAGTGAGATAACTAGCTGGTTAACAGTTAGAAAGCGGGGTAGAGGGAAAAGTGCCAGGGAGGCTAGCTAGCTGTGATCTGTCACACCCCAACAAGTTTGCACAGTTGGCAGATGACGGGGATGTCAGTCCAGGGACAGCACTGCTGCAGCCAGACACTTCCTCTGCCAGTCAGGGGAATGTCAGCTCCAGTAATCAGGGGACCAGGAGAGCAGGGCAGGCCAGACAGGTGCTGGTAGTGGGAGACTCCATTATTAGGGGAACAGATAGGGCGATCTGTCACAAAGACCGGGATCGTCAAAAGGTGTGTTGTCTTCCTGGTGCTCGAGGTCGACACATCGCGGATCGGGTTGACAGATTACTGGGAGGGGCTGGAGAAGATCCAGCGGTCATGGTCCATATCGGAACCAATGACAAAGTTAGAGGCAGGTGGAGAGTCCTTAAAAATGATTTTAGGGATTTAGGTCAAAAGCTTAGGGCAAGGACCTCAAAGGTAGTATTTTCTGAAATACTACCGGTACCACGAGCCACACAAGAAAGGCAGTGGGAGATTAGGGAGGTTAACAAGTGGCTCAAGAACTGGTGTAGGAAGGAGGGGTTTGGGTTCCTGAAGAACTGGGCCGACTTCTCTCTGTCGGCTACAGGCTCTATCGTAGGGATGGGCTGCACCTCAATGGGGAAGGGGCAGCTGTGCGGGAGAAGATGGCTAGAAGGTTGGAGGAGTGTTTAAACTAGGGACTGGGGGGAGGGTAATTACACTATAGGAGGGGAAGATAGTGAAGATAGAGACCGGGGGCAAGGTAGTGGGACTGGGGGAGGAATGGATGGAGGGACTAGAACAGTTCAAAAGGAAAGGTGTAGGGTAAAAAATATACATAAACCTTTCAAATGTATGTATACTAATGCCAGAAGCCTGACTAATAAAACTGGGGAACAGGAATTAGTGATGTGTGAGGAGGACTATGACATAGTGGGAATAACTGAGACATGGCTGGATGATAGCTATGACTGGGCGGTTAATGTAAAGGGTTACAGTCTGTTTAGAAAGGACGCCAAAACCGGAAAGAGGGAGGGGTCTGCCTTTATGTAAAGTCCTGTCTAAAGTCCGAGTAGATATAAGTGAGGGACATGAACATGTGGAGTCACTGTGGGTCGAAATACATGGAGACAAAAACAATTATAAAATACTAATAGGAGTTTATTATAAATGGAAATTGCGCTGCTCCCAGCTTCTGGCACGTGGAAATTGCGCTGCTCCCGACTTCTGGCACGTGCGGCATCCAGATGCTGTGTAACAGCATCTGGACGCCGCACGTGCCAGAAGCTGGGAGCAGCGCAATTTCCATCAGCAGCATTTTCACAGACTTGAAAAAGGGGTCCACAGTACCCCGAAATGCGTTGTCACGATAAAAAAAATAATTTAAAAAACCTATTGGTTTGAAACAAACTCTGGTTGTGTTTTGCGCCTATGGTCCACCCTCCACTCGACCCCAGAGTCCAGTGGATACATACTTCCTTTATGAGATGTACATGTTTTAGTTTCCCAGTATATACTGTATCTGGGTAGTGGAAGACCCCCATAATAACGACCTCAGTATGATTTGCTGCCTCGTCTATCTCGTTTAGTAGTAGATTTTCTGTGGACTCTGGTATATTAGGTGGTTTATAATAAACTCCTATTAGTATTTTATAATTGTTTTTGTCTCCATGTATTTCTAACTAGCTGGTTAACAGTTTCTTGGCAATAACTAAAGACAATTACCTTTCCCAACTGGTTCAGGACCCGACTAGAGGGACGGCCATACTGGACTTAGTATCAACCAATAGGCCTGACAGAACAACAGACGTGCAGGTTCGGGGACACCTGGGAAATAGTGACCATAAAGTAATAACCTTCCAATTATCCTTCAAACGAGCGTTTCTACAGGAAGGAGCAAAAATACCAAACTTCAAAAAAAGCTAAATTTAGCCAACTAAGAGAGGTCATAGGCCTAACTAACTGGGACAAAGCCCTCAAAAATAAAAATACAGCCACAAAATGGGATATTTTTTAAAAGCATCCTAAAATCTAATTGTGAGAGGTACATACCTTAAGGGAATAAAAGGTTAAGGAACAAGAAGAAACCAATGTGGATAAATAGAACTGTAAAGAAAGCAATACATGAAAAAAAAAATCATTTAAATCACTAAACCAGGAGGGTAGCGAGTAAGCACTGAAAAACTATAAGGAAAAAAATAGAACATGTAAAAAACAAATAAACCCAGCCAAACTAGAGACCGAGAGATTAATTGCCAAAGAGAGCAAAACTGACCTTATAATTGTTTTTCAATTATATAAATAGTAAAAAGTATAAATCTGAAGGTGTCGGCCCTTTAAAGAGTAATGAGGGGGAAGTTGCAGACAGCAATGAGGAGAAAGCAAAGCTATTAAATATTTTTTTCTCCACTGTATTTACTGAGGAAAATAAACTGTCAGATTAAATGCAGAATGTAAAAGTAAATTCCCCATTAAAAGTGCCCTGTCTGACCCAGGAAGAAGTACAGTAGCGTCTTAAAAAGATTAAAATAGACAAATCGCCAGGACAAGATGGCATACACTCCCATATCCTAAGGGAATTAAGTAATGTCATAGCTAGACCCTTATTTCAGATATTTGCGGACTCTATACTGACAGGGAGTGTTCAACAGGATTGGTGCATAGCAAATGTGGTGCCAATATTCAAAAAGGGTCCAAAAACAGAGCCTGGAAACTATAGGCCGGTAAGTTTAACATCTATCGTGGGTAAACTGTTTGAAGGTTTTCTAAGAGATGCTATCTTGGAGTATGCAGCGGCCGGCCGACCTAGGGGTGATGTGAGTGTAGTGGTGGCGATGTTCTGAGTGGGTGTAGTAGTACTCACAGTTCAGTTGTCCCCTGGGGCCAGCATGCAGTGGATGGGAAGACAGCACTAAATCCTCCGGGCACTCTCGGTTGCAGGGAACACCAGCCAGATGTTTGTTGAGGTGCCCTTGATGGTAGTGGGTATGCTTAGGGTGCTTTGGTGGCTGGGCCCCTGTGTTCATGACGCCAGCACCGTAAGGTGCAATTAAGAGATGGAGCAGAAGAATGAGGAATGAGGCAGTAGTTAAACCAAACAGGAACTTTACTTGTCAGATGTAGTAAGGCATCCAATATCATCACTTTGTCTTGCATACAGATGGCAAAAAATGGTAAAGCTGCAAATCCAATTTAGCAGGTTCCTTAAGGTGAAGTGTAGAGGTTAACTCCAGCTCACTTTAGTAAAGATGTTCTTACTTGGTTCCTAAACTTGCTCTGATCACTCAACCTTTCAGTAGTAGTTTAGATGCTCTGTAAATAAGTATTCTGACAGATGGCCTTTCTGTCCTTTATTATGGTGGGGCAGCTGGTAGCTTAGAAACTCTCCACCTAATGCTAAGGTGACTAAAACCTATAGTCTAAAGTCTATAATTCAGTGATCCGACAACCCAAGGGTGATCTCACTTACGGCAGGCAAACTCTCTGCTTCATTATTTGAAAAGGTTGCGGTCCTTAAAGTGATAATCCACTTTATACCCTGGAAGGGTAATTTAGAGTGTAGGATCAGATAGTCCTAATCTTGGACTCCAAGGTTGAGGTAAATTGGTTCCCCTAGGCTAGGCCCAGGAGGACATAGACAAGACTGTCTCCTCTCCTTCCTCCTGACTCCTAGTCTCTCATTTTCTAATCTCAACTCCCTCTAACTTCCTGTGGCTGCAGTATTTAAATGATGTGATAGAGACCTCTAGTTGTATAAGTGTGTAGTGCATGTTACCAGCCTGTAATATGGACTTAGCAGCATAGACAAAGGAATAGTGCAAAATGACATCATAAAATATATATATATATATATATATATATATATATATATACACTGCTCAAAAAAATAAAGGGAACACAAAAATAACACATCCTAGATCTGAGTTAATTAAATATTCTTCTGAAATACTTTGTTCTTTACATAGTTGAATGTGCTGACAACAAAATCACCCAAAAAAAAAAAAAATGGAAATCCAATTTTTCAGCCCATGGAGGTCTGGATTTGGAGTCACACTCAAAATTTAAGTGGAAAAACACACTACAGGCTGATCCAACTTTGATGTAATGTCCTTAAAGCAAGTCAAAATGAGGCTCAGTAGTGTGTGTGGCCTCCACGTGCCTGTATGACCTCCCTACAACGCCTGTGCATGCTCCTGATGAGGTGGCGGACGGTCTCCTGAGGGATCTCCTCCCAGACCTGGACTAAAGCATCTGCCAACTCCTGGACAGTCTGTGGTGCAACGTGACGTTGGTGGATAGAGCGAGACATGATGTCCCAGATGTGCTCAATTGGATTCAGGTCTGGGGAACGGGCGGGCCAGTCCATAGCATCAATGCCTTCGTCTTGCAGGAACTGCTGACACACTCCAGCCACATGAGGTCTAGCATTGTCTTGCATTAGGAGGAACCCAGGGCCAACCGCACCAGCATATGGTGTCACAAGGGGTCTGAGGATCTCATCTCGGTACCTAATGGCAGTCAGGCTACGTCTGGCGAGCACATGGAGGGCTGTGCGGCCCTCCAAAGAAATGCCACCCCACACCATTACTGACCCAATGCCAAACCGGTCATGCTGGAGGATGTTGCAGGCAGCAGAACGTTCTCCACGGCGTCTCCAGACTCTGTCACGTCTGTCACATGTCCTCAGTGTAAACCTGCTTTCATCTGTGAAGAGCACAGTGCGCCAGTGGCGAATTTGCAAATCTTGGTGTTCTCTGGCAAATGCCAAATGTCCTGCACGGTGTTGGGCTGTAAGCACAACCCCCACCTGTGGACGTCGGGCCCTCAGATCACCCTCATGGAGTCTGTTTCTGACCGTTTGAGCAGACACATGCACATTTGTGGCCTGCTGGAGGTCATTTTGCAGAGCTCTGGCAGTGCTCCTCCTGTACCTCCCTGCACAAAGGCGGAGGTAGCGGTCCTGCTGCTGGGTTGTTGCCCTCCTACGGCCTCCTCCACGTCTCCTGATGTACTGGCCTGTCTCCTGGTAGCGCCTCCATGCTCTGGACACTACGCTGACAGACACAGCAAACCTTCTTGCCACAGCTCGCATTGATGTGCCATCCTGGATAAGCTGCACTACCTGAGCCACTTGTGTTGGTTGTAGACTCTGTCTCATGCTACCACTAGAGTGAAAGCACCGCCAGCATTCAAAAGTGACCAAAACATCAGCCAGGAAGCATAGGAACTGAGAAGTGGTCTGTGGTCACCACCTGCAGAACCACTCCTTTATTGGGGGTGTCTTGCTAATTGCCTATAACAAATTGGAGTGTACCATACACACATATGAGGAACACTACAAGTTTGTCAATTAAAATAAGCAAATAACACTGTATCAGCATGGCTTCATGAGGGATTTGTCATGTCAAACAAATTTAATCAGTTTCTATGAGGAGGTAAGTTCTAGACTTGACAGCGTCGTATATCTGGACTTCTCCACAGCATTTGACACTGTACCACATAAAAAGTTAGTATATAAAATAAGAATGCTTGGACTGGGGGAAAATGTCTGTATGTGAGTAAGTAACTGGCTGAGTGATAGAAAACAGAGGGTGGTTATTAACGGTACATACTCAGATTGGGTCACTGTCACTAGTGGGGTACCTCAGGGGTCAGTATTGGGCCCTATTCTCTTCAATATATTTATTAATGATCATGTAGACGGATTGCATAGTAAAATATCAATTTTCGCAGATGACACTAAACTGTGTAAAGTAATTAACACTGAAGAGGACAGTATACTACTACAGAGGGATCTGGATAGATTGGAGGCTTGGGCAGATAAGTGGCAGATGAGGTTTAACACTGACAAATTTAAGGTTATGCACATAGGAAGGAATAATGCAAGTCACCGTACATACTAAATGGTAAAACACTGGGTAACACTGACATGGAAAAGGACCTAGGAATTTTAGTGAACAGCAAACTAAGCTGCAAAAACCAGTGTCAGGCAGCTGCTGCCAAGGCCAATAAGATAATGGGTTGCATCATAGATGCCCGTGATGAGAATATAGTCCTACCACTTTACAAATCACTGGTCAGACCACACATGGAGTACTGTGTACAGTTCTGGGCTCCTGTGAACAAGGCAGACATAGCAGAGCTGGAGAGGGTCCAGAGGAGGGCAACTAAAGTAATAACTGAAATGGGGCAACTGCAGTACCCTGAAAGATTATCAAAATTAGGGTTATTTACTTTAGAAAAAAGACGACTGAGGGGAGATCTAATTAATATGTATAAATATATCAGGGGTCAGTACAGAGATCTATCCCATCATCTATTTATCCCCAGGACTGTGACTGTGACGAGGGGACATCCTCTGCGTCTGGAGGAAAGAAGGTTTGTACACAAACATAGAAGAGGATTCTTTACGGTAAGAGCAGTGAGACTATGGAGCTCTGCCTGAGGAGGTGGTGATGGTGAGTACAATAAAGGAATTCAGGAGGGGCCTGGATGTATTTCTGGAGTGTAATAATATTACAGGCTATAGCTACTAGAGAGGGGTCGTTGATCCAGGGAGTTATTCTGATGCCTGATTGGAGTCGGGAAGGAATTTTTTCCCCCCGAAAATGGGGACAATTGGCTTCTACCTCACAGTTTTTTTTTTTTTGCCTTCCTCTGGATCAACTTGCAGGATAACAGGCCGAACTGGATGGACAAATGTCTTTTTTCGACCTTATATACTATGTTACTATGTTACTATGTTACAACATATTTTTATATTGACATTAATGGATGCTGACACTAACACCTTAACTGCCATTAACCACCAGGCATACAGATTTGAACCCCTTAATTTCCATAGACCACCAAGGATACAAACATAAACCCTTTTGCTGCCATAGACCAGCAGATATGTAGTCAATGTCCTTCACTGCACTAGACCTGGATACTGTTTAAGGCAAGTTGCACACTAGCGTTTAGGATCCGCAGATCTCTCTGCATTCCGGCATTGCTAGAAGGTTGATGTAGCTGAACGTTACGGGTGGGCCATGGCTGAAGAAAATAGATGATGGACGATCAAATGGATGAGGTAAGTATGTATTTTTTTTAGCCGCCATTTCAGAAAAAATTGATTCGTTACAAAGTGCCAAGAAATTCGGATTCTTGGGGAATCCAATTTTTCCTGAAATTCCGAACAAATTCCACTTTGTTAACTTCGATTGGCTCAACACTAGTAGATTCCTGTAAATATGGCTGAATGCCTGTTGATACCTCTTGTGGATTGGTGAGCTGATACTTGGCAGCAGTCATGTTGTAAGGTGATGAAATCAACAATCTGTTCTGTGAAGGCTTCTAGGTAACCTCCTGTTCCAGCACTAGTAATTCACATAATCAGGCCAGTCTTATTACACGCCTTCATTTACCGTCAGTGAGCTGAAAATATTCATATAGAAACATTGGTAGACAACCGTCTCTCCTCCTCGGAAATCTTTTATAGAAGGATAGATACTAGATAGATAAAGTAACATGGCTTGTATAACTGAAAACGGACATACAGTAAGTTCATCCGGTTCAGCCCAATATCCTGCAAAGAAACTGATGAGGTAAAGGGTAATTTTGCTCATCTGGCAAGTTGATAATAAATAGATGGATACAGTAGATAGATGGATAGATAGATACAGTTAGGTCCATATATATTTGGACACTGACACAATTAATTTTTTTTTTTTACCTGTTTACTAAAACATATTCAAGTCATTTCTATATAATGGACATGGACATAAAGTCCAGACTTTTAGCTTTCATTTGAGGGTATCCACATTAAAATTGGATGCAGGATTTAGGAATTTCAGCTCCTTTAGATGTTGCACCCTGTTTTTATAGGGACCAAAAGTAATTGGACAAATGACTCAAAGCCTGTTTCATGGGCGGGTGTGGGCAATGCCTTCATTATTTCATTCTCAATGAAGCACATAAAAGGCCTGGAGTTGATTTGAGGTGCGGTGCTTGCATTTTGAAGATTTTGCTGAGAAGTAAACATGCGGTCAAAAGAGGTGAAACAAGCCATCCTTCATCTGCGAAAAAACTGAAAAAACCCATCTGAGAAATTGCTGCACTATTAGGAGTGGCAAAATCTATAGTTTGGTACATCCTGAGAAAGAAAGAAAGCACTGGTGACCTCAACAATGCAAAACGTCCTGGACGGAAGACAACAGTGGTGGATGATGGCAGAATAATTACCATGGTGAAGAGAAACCCCTTCACAACAGCCGACCAAGTGAACAACACTCTCCAGGATATAGGCGTATCAATATCCAAATCTACCATAAAGAGAAGACGGCATGAATGTAAATACAGAGGGTTCACTGCATGGTGCAAGCCACTCATCAGCCTCAAGAATAAGAAGGCTAGATTGGACTTTGCTAAAAAAAAAAACTCTTAAAAAACCAGCACACTTTTGGAAGAACATTCTTTGGACAGATGAAACCAAGACCAACCTCTACCAGAATGATGGAAAGAAAAAAGTATGGTGAAGGCATGGTACAACTCATGAACCAAAGCATGGCCATGCATGGCTGCCAGTGGCACTGGGTCACTAGTGTTTATTGACGATGTGACACAGGACAGAGGCATGAATTCTGGGGTTTTCAGAGACATAGCGTGTGCTCAAATCCAGCCAAATGCAGCCAAACTGATTGGTCGGCGTTTCATAATACAGATAGACAATGACCCAAAACATAAAGCCAAAGCAATAAATCAATAGTGATCATACATGGGTGCTAAAAACAGAATGGTAAATAAAAAAAGGGACCCCTCCTGGTCTGGAGGTCTCCACCCCCATTCCATCTACCCCATCTATTTGGAGAAACCATCCATCAACACACACCCAAACCATTTTAGTGAATGACCCCCATTGGAACTATGTACCCGCAGAATTTTGTATATATCTTCTACTAAGAGAGAGTCAGGAGTCAGGACATTTTGTACAAGAATGATAGCCTTCTGCTTGCAACTATCTTCTGTTTGGGATTATCTCTGCGCCATTCCCAAGTTTTTACATTTACACTTATACTTATATTTAGCTTTATACCCTGCAACTGAGGTTGCATCAATATTCCAGAACATTTTATTGTCATTTTTATATATAGTTTTATATATTTTATATTTTTGATAACCTATTGCAGATGTCCCCCACTATTTTTAATATATTTCAATAAAAAATCTTTTTAATAATATTTTTAATAAATAAATCCTAATATTACCATCTAATATACATCTTCTGTAAGAGAAATTAGACCAATAATACTTGATAGTTTGATTCATATATTAAATTCACACTATATTCCCTTCTACATATTAAAATCATTAAATATCCACGATAAGTTGAATAAGTTGCTATATGGACATAGCGAAGGGATCTTATTCTACATGCAGATATGTGTTCCTGAGATTGTGTAACATCGAGTGAGGTATTATACTTTTTGACATAATTATCTATAAAAGATGAAAATGCAACTAGGTATAACAAAAACAATCAAGATTATATAACACAAAAAACGCATGAATGCACCAAAAAAATCGCAGATGAACCGCATGAATACCGCAATATATGGAAGACTACATCTGTGAATACCAGATCCTTTGGATCCATCTCGGCTTTACTATAGAGTCCCTCTGGAAGCTAAAACGAATAAAAGCCGCTAAGCTAGTCAGATCCAACAAAGCCACTGAGGAAGAAGGTGGATAACCTTCGAAACGCGTCTGGCGTGGAGGAATTGGACCTGACAAAAACCGGCTAATCTGCAATTACAACAGCTTGCTATTATTTGCCGTAATAAGAAAGTGCTTTAAAGAAAAAGGAAGCGCGGCCCTTCTGGATACAGCCCAGCGATCTACAGGTGAAGCAGATCCATCTGTGCTGCCAAAGACAGGTGGAACACCTATCCTAATTAAAAGGAGCCCAGTGTGAATCTACGGTGTGATAGAGCATAGCTCTCACCCACAGCCGCAAGACCGGGCTGCATAGCAACTTCATTTAGCAGTAAGACAGCCTTGACATACGCTGCCAAAAGGTAAGCTTACCCTGAACTTACACTACGTGGGACGCCACAGGGTGAACAGCAGGACTAAACCAATACTTCTGTAACTCCATTGATCGTCGCTCAATTTTACTGCATTTATACCGCATTGCTGCTATTGAATCTATAACCTCCTAGTGGATAGCAGCTGTCCATTATTGAGCATACTCCCAGGAATTGTGTGGATTGCAACATTTTAATACAAGGTCAACTCCCAGGAGATCCGCTATACCATAGCAGAAAGACTGAGTATCCGCAATATAACAAATCAGTGAGACGGACTGTCCACTAGTATTGCCGACCTAGCTTTATTATATTGAATATTCTAAGGACTTGAGCACTGTTATATTTAGATTCATATTTATATTTCACATCAATTTGCACGTGCACTTTCCAGCAGTATCAGAAACAAAAGACCGTTTCATGACACTATTTTCCACATTTTTATTGCATTGATTACTGTTTTTTGCATCATTTTTTTTTATTTACCATTCTGTTTTTAGCACCCATGTATGATCACTATTGATTTATTGATTTTGTAGTATCTTCAACACTTTTGCACTTTGGATTTTGTATTCTACGGATATTCATTAGGTATCAGTCACTGCTGTAGCCAATTGATCACAGCCAGTCTGTCGGTGTATCTGCAGCCTGAATAGACCTGTTTCAGACTTCAGATACCATCCACTTTTGGCCGGGAAACCAGACTTTATAGCCTAATATCTACCAGCCATACCAGTGGACTGATATTAGATTGAACAGTATTTTATCAATTAATGTTTTATCAACTATTTTAAAGTATTTTTAGAGACCTAGTTCTGTTTATAGGGTATATCATTTAGTTCTAATCTGTTTATAGTGACAATATATAATTATCTGTACCAATCTATATACCGCTATTAATAAATCAGTGTCACTTTACGAACTCTGTGGTCCAGTTATAAGAGTGCCCATTCTTTTCTATATTACAATTTTCTCTTGGTGATCGGGGTACGACATCTGTTTGGTGCACCTTGCCATCTTGAGCCAGGGGAGAGCCGTCCTTTACCCCAGTTTATATATAAAGCCAAAGCAACCCAGGAGTTTATTAAAGCAAAGAAGTGGAATATTCTTGAATGGCCGAGTCCTCGGATCTGAACCCAATAGAGCATTTCACTTGTTAAAGACTAAACTTCAGACAGAAAAGCCACAAACAAACAGCAACTGAAAACCACTGCAGTAAAGGCCCGGCCGAGCATTAAAAAGGAGGAAACATCGCAACTGGTGATGTCCATGAGGTCAAGACTTCAGACAGTCATTGCCAACAAAGGGTTTTTAACCAAGTATTAAAAATTAACATTTTATTTACAATTATTTAATTTGTCCAATTACTTTTGAGCCCCTGAAATAAAAGGATTGAGTTTAAAAAATGCTTTAGTTCCTCACATTTTTATGCAATCATTTTGTTCAACCGACTGAATTAAAGCTGAAAGTCTGAACTTCAACTGCATCGGAAATGTTTTCTTCAAAATCCATTGTGGTAACGTACAGAACAAGAATTAGAAAAATGTAGTCTCTGTCCAAATATATATGGACCTAACTGTAGATAGATCGATATGAGACAGATTGATAGGAGACAGATAGATATGAGATAGATAGATAGATGACAGAAAGATAGATAGATGTTAGATAGATATGAGACAGATATATGTTAGATAGATAGATAGATAGATAGATAGATAGATAGATAGATAGATAGATAGATAGATAGATAGATAATAGATAGATAGATGACAGAAAGATAGATAGATGTTAGATAGATATGAGACAGATATATGTTAGATAGATAGATAGATAGATAGATAGATAGATAGATATGCGACAGATAGATATGAGATAGATAGACAGATAGGAGACAGACAGATAGATAGATGACAGAAAGACAGATAGATGTTAGATAGATAAATATATATATATATATATATATATATATATATATATAGAGAACAAAGAAGTAGGACTGCACTCCAAGATAGTGATAAAATCAGCAAGTGGTTTATTCACCCATAATATGGCAAGTCTTGCGACGTTTCGGCTCACAAGAGCCTTCCTCAAGCTATATATATGAGACAGATAGATATGAGATAGATAGACAGATAGGAGACAGACAGATAGATAGATGTTAGATATATATATATATATATATATATATATATATATATGAGACAGATAGATATGAGATAGGCTACTTTCACATCTGCGTTTTTACTGGATCCGGCAGGCTTATGATAATACAACTGGCTGCATCTATTATGAATTGATCCGGTTGTATTATCTCTAAAATGATCAAGACGGATCTGGAACTAAAACCACTGTAAGTCAATTGGCGCCGGATCTGTTTTCTTTCGTGTCCGAGAAAACAGTTTTGTCTGCGTTCATTGTCAATGGGGACAAAACTAAAGTGAACAGAATGGAGTGCACCAGAATGCTTTCTGTTCCGTTTCGTTGCGTTCCCATAGGATACTGATCAAGAAGGATCCGGCATGAAACACAATGCAAGTCAAAGGTGCTGGATCCGTCTTGATCAGCATCCCATGGGAACGCAACGGAACAGAATGCATTCTGGTGCACTCCGTTCTGTTCAGTTCAGTTTTGTCCCTATTGACAATAAATGGGGACAAAACTGAAGCGTTTTCCTCCGCTTTTGAGATCCTGGGATAGATCCCAATACTGGAAAGGAAAGCACAGATGTGAAAGTAGCCATAGATTGGTAGATACATATGAGATTGATGTATTGATAAACATGAGTTAGATATGAGATACATAGATGTATAGGAAATGCAGTGACCAAGGAGGAGCCGGAGCAGAGGATGGGAATTACTGGCTTTACTGACACAGTTGCTCTCTTGGACCATGTAGTAAAAGAAGAAAGACATATCATTTCTTCCATCAGCGAGCACCCTGGTTCTGAGGCTCCTACCTGATGGTAGTCGGGGTGCCTGGGATGTTAAGTGTCTGCATGGGTGCAAGGCTGGCTGTGTAGAGTGCAATAGCCAGCGTATGGTGTAGGAGTCAGAAAACAAGGCCAGTGGTAGAATAATAAATGTCTCTCTTTACTGCAGTGCAAAATGGGAGTTGTAGTACATCCAACAATAAAAAAGGCACAGTTTCTACTATACACTGTGCAATTCTCTCCAAGATAACGGTGAATGGATTTAGGCAAGCATGGGAGTTATGGCCCTCTTTCCTCTCTAACTGTCTCAAGCCTCTTCCAGTGGAATCTATGGTGGGCAATAGTTCCTTGGCAATAAAGGCTGTAGTGTCCACTGAGGGATACAGTGTTTTGAAGGCATGTCTGGCCAGGATGTGTCCAGGTGTGAAAGCTGTCTTAATGGTGTCCCTCACAGCAGCAAAGGTAGAATGGTTGTAGTTTCATGTTAACTTGATAACTCCTATACTTGACCATGCAGATTCTAAGTTCTTCTTTTTCTTCCTCTCTTTCTTTCTTTCTTTCTTTCTTTCTTTCTTTCTTTCTTTCTTTCTTTCTTTCTTTCTTTCTTTCTTTCTTTCTCCTTCTCTCTTTCTGTGGAACTTGCAGAGATCTGTTAGTCTCTGAAGCGTTCTTGGGCCTGAAAAGAAAGAGCATAAGACACAACTATCTCTGAACTCTTCTAGACAGACTGGGAGGTCGGATCTTAGATCCCTACCCAACTTCCTACAAAGGGCTAAACCCGGAGTATTAACCCTGGTTGTGCCATCCATACACAGCTATGCTGGGGATAATACAGAACATAACAATACATGACATAATACTACATAACATTAAAAGCAAACTATTTGCAGATACTTGCTGTCCAGGGGTAAGGCAGAAATAGATAGATATAGAATATAGATAGATAGATAGATAGATAGATAGATAACAATATACAGTATATTCTGCATTGTATTCTTCTGAGTCAAGTGATGAGGTGGCCATTATTCATTATGGCATTGTTTGACTCTCTGCCCAGATTTCTAGGGCCCGCTCATACGGAGCACCTGGGGGTTATATACTCTCTACAAGTCTGGTCCAGTAACACAACCGCAGACTGGATCCTGCACTGCGAGACCTCGTATCCGCTGAATCATGGCGTACGTCTATTTTTAGAGACACCTCTGCATGGATCATCATTGTCTAATTGTGTATTTCCCCATCACTTTATTAATGAATGTGTTTTTGTTTAAGTTGCTGATATTCTGTACTTGTCTTGTTATGACTCGAAGGAGTAGATAACATCTCTGCGCCTCGTTGTTTCTTGGTTCTTTTTTCATATTCAAACTCTGTTGGGTGGGGTTCAAGATGGTCTCGACCTGCAAATGTTTTAAAGGGAATGTGTCATCCGAAAATGACCTATTGTTTAAATATCTTTTTTTTTTTACCACTTAATAGTCCCACAAGGAGACTATAACAGACAGCTTTTTGATTGCTTTTAAATGCAATGCGCTATCCCTATAGTGCATTGCATTTTAATGGCAATGCTATTCTAACATTGACCAGAGAGGCGCAGCCTGCTGAAAATTACTGAAGGCAGGTCTGGGGCCTACATCAGACCCCAGGCAGCCTTCACACACATCATCACCCCACGATCACATTTGTGGGGTGCCGATGGGAGACAGAGGGAGTCTTCGCCCTCTGTCAGCACTTTACATGCTGCAGTTACCATTGCCCGCGGCATGTAAAGTGTTAAAAAGATGTTAGAGCAGGGCCGTAGCTCTTATGTGAGAGCCGGGTCCCTGCTCCCTGCTGCACAGGGGACCCGTGCAGCGCTTAGACTGGGCCGCCTAAGGCCCCTTAGTGACCACCGTAAAAACACATATGGGTGGTCACTAAGGGGTTAAACAAAAAACATAAAATCCTGCAGTTTTTGCCCTGGCTACTAAGCCTAATAATAGGCGCCACTTCTTAGGCTGAGTTCACATCAGCGTTCAGTCTTTCCGTTCTTCTGCTCTGGTATAGGAGCAGAAGAATGGAAAGGACGGATTCGGCACTTAACTGAGCCGAATGGAACCTAAGAACCCCGTAGACCCATAGATTTGCCTCCGCTTCAAAAATCTTCATCTGAGCGGAAATCTAACGGACCCCATTATAGACATTGCGGCCTTCTCATAGGCCCACAAGCAAGAAAGGAGGTTACTGATGAAAAAAATCTAGAATATTCGAAATTACGAATATATATCACTATATTCTAAATATTTGTGAATTCTCGAAGTGCCGATATTCGCGATTAATATTTGCGATTCGAATATTCGCGCCCAACACTAGTTATCACCTCTGTGTATGGATAAGACAAGATCCACCATTCACAATAGGTGATTGTCAAAGCTTATCTATTGTTCCCTTGTACAATGACTCCTACACAGGTCACAGGACATGCCTAGAAAACTCTCCCACAGAAGTCAATGAGGTCTCCTGCTGACCATTGTGTTTATGGCCCATGTTTCTGCTGTAAAGCAGCTCAGGCAAGATGGCCATCCCTATAATCATGTTCAGGGAGAAGAACAAAAAAATCTGCGAACAGAAGATAAAAACAGATTAGTAAAAAAAGGATGTGAGTTGCTATCTGGATTAAACTGGCAGATAACATTTTGGGTGACACATTTCCTTTCAAGTCTGAAACTAAATTTGTTATGTAGGTCATGTGAAATCCTATGATGCTCATCAAAAATGTAAAGTTTGAGGTATTCTACTTCTTCAACCTATACACAAAAGAATGGACTCTCTGAACGAGGAGTCGATCATTGACAATGTGATATGGAGATAGGAACAGATGTGTAGGTCACAGAATATCCAAGGCTAAGCAAATACAGGGAGTGCAGAATTATTAGGCAAGTTGTATTTTTGAGGATTAATTTTATTATTGAACAACAACCATGTTCTCAATGAACCCAAAAAACTCATTAATATCAAAGCTGAATATTTTTGGAAGTAGTTTTTAGTTTGTTTTTAGTTTTAGCTATTTTAGGGGGATATCTGTGTGTGCAGGTGACTATTACTGTGCATAATTATTAGGCAACTTAACAAAAAACAAATATATACCCATTTCAATTATTTATTTTTACCAGTGAAACCAATATAACATCTCAACATTCACAAATATACATTTCTGACATTCAAAAACAAAACAAAAACAAATCAGTGACCAATATAGCCACCTTTCTTTGCAAGGACACTCAAAAGCCTGCCATCCATGGATTCTGTCAGTGTTTTGATCTGTTCACCATCAACATTGCGTGCAGCAGCAACCACAGCCTCCCAGACACTGTTCAGAGAGGTGTACTGTTTTCCCTCCTTGTAAATCTCACATTTGATGATGGACCACAGGTTCTCAATGGGGTTCAGATCAGGTGAACAAGGACGCCATGTCATTAGATTTTCTTCTTTTATACCCTTTCTTGCCAGCCACGCTGTGGAGTACTTGGACGCGTGTGATGGAGCATTGTCCTGCATGAAAATCATGTTTTTCTTGAAGGATGCAGACTTCTTCCTGTACCACTGCTTGAAGAAGGTGTCTTCCAGAAACTGGCAGTAGGACTGGGAGTTGAGCTTGACTCCATCCTCAACCCGAAAAGGCCCCACAAGCTCATCTTTGATGATACCAGCCCAAACCAGTACTCCACCTCCACCTTGCTGGCGTCTGAGTCGGACTGGAGCTCTCTGCCCTTTACCAATCCAGCCACGGGCCCATTCATCTGGCCCATCAAGACTCACTCTCATTTCATCAGTCCATAAAACCTTAGAAAAATCATTCTTGAGCTATTTCTTGGCCCAGTCTTGACGTTTCAGCTTGTGTGTCTTGTTCAGTGGTGGTCGTCTTTCAGCCTTTCTTACCTTGGCCATGTCTCTGAGTATTGCACACCTTGTGCTTTTGGGCACTCCAGTGATGTTGCAGCTCTGAAATATGGCCAAACTGGTGGCAAGTGGCATCTTGGCAGCTGCACGCTTGACTTTTCTCAGTTCATGGGCAGTTATTTTGCGCCTTGGTTTTTCCACACGCTTCTTGCGACCCTGTTGACTATTTTGAATGAAACGCTTGATTGTTCGATGATCACGCTTCAGAAGCTTTGCAATTTTAAGAGTGCTGCATCCCTCTGCAAGATATCTCACTATTTTTGACTTTTCTGAGCCTGTCAAGTCCTTCTTTTGACCCATTTTGCCAAAGGAAAGAAAGTTGCCTAATAATTATGCACACCTAATATAGGGTGTTGATGTCATTAGACCACACCCCTTCTCATTACAGAGATGCACATCACCTAATATGCTTAATTGGTAGTAGGCTTTCGAGCCTATACAGCTTGGAGTAAGACAACATGCATAAAGAGGATGATGTGGTCAAAATACTCATTTGCCTAATAATTATGCACTCCCTGTAGAAGGCTAAAGGGTGTATTAGACACCTCCATTCTGCAAGTGTTTTGTCCCGGCAGTCGCCAGATAGCTAGCAGAGACAACCACTTCTATTACATGCAGCAATGTCCTCTGCATATTGGGGAGGAACGATCACTATGCCATCACTCATCCCCATGCAGGACAGTGGTGTGCCGGTGGCAGATAGTGATTACACAGCACAATCTTCAGCATGCTGAAAGATCTGAATTGCCCGATTGCTCATTTATCGGGCAAATGGAGGCAGTATTAGACTACCAGATGATTGCTAACGAGCATTCCTATGAAACTCTGCCGTCTAATATACCCTTAAGGGCTTATTCACACGACTGTGCCGTGTTTTGTGGTCTGCAAATTGCGGATCCACAAAACATGGATGCCGCCCGTGTGCCTTCCGCAATTTGTGGAACGGAATGGACGACCCTTTATAGAAATGCCTATTCTTGCCCGCAAAATGGACAAAAATAGGACATGATTTATAATTTGTGCGTGGCCACGGAACGGAGCAACGGATGCGGACAGCACATGGAGTTCTATCCGCATCTTTTGCAGACCCATTGAAGTCAATAGGTCCGCACCGAGCCGCAAAAAATGCGGCTCGGATGCGGAACCAAACCACAGTCGTGTGAATGAGCCCTAAGGCAGCTGTGCAGAAGTACAAGGAAAGATCCCAAGGCTGGTCAAACTCATTAGATAGCTTTAGTATTCCATATGACTCCCCCCTGCCCATACACATGGACAATTGGATTGGTCAAATGTGTGTATCTTCTCAGTAGGAAAAAGTGAATAAGCCAACAAGCCACTGGAGACACCTTTGATGGTGACTTATCTCTCTTGAGAACAAAAGCATTGATCATGTTAAAATCCAGCTGCCCGATCCTTCTTTCCTGGCCATCTGCCATTGGGGAGAGTCAGGATATGGCCACTTACATTAGATGGTCATCCAGTCTCAGGTTCCACCTGACCAATAATTATTGATTGGGTGAACATTGTGCCTGGCAAAAATCTGAAGGGGTGAGATGAGGAACAGGTAATACTCCGAATGCATCGTGTAAATGAAGAGCAAACTAACTTAAAGTTGAAGCAAGGTCTGGAGGGCCAGGAGACTTCAAATGGGTAGCTTGTGGCGACGTCTATGGGCTTCGCTGGTTGCCATGGCAAGTTACGTGGTCAGGTACAGACAGCAGTGAAAAGTCAGTGGGGACCACAAGACAATCTATTGATTGCGTCAAGTTGAGTTACATTAAACTAATTCAGAAACTAAGCCAGAATCTATATTAGCCCCAACTATTTTAGCTCTCTGACAGACTAATTTTTTTGTACAATTTATGGATTTTTTGTGAATAATTGATGCTTAAGGTAATCTTTTCCATGGGCTTAGATGTGCTTACTCAGGCTTAACTCTAGTTCTTCTGGTTGGAAACCACAACTGCTATATGACTCTTTGTTTATCGGTATGTAGGCACAAGCTTGGAGACGGAAGCTGTTTCTACAAACATCTAGTTGATTAATGGAAGCTCATTGATGACACTGCCCACACTTCAGAAGGGTACCATGGCAAACTCCTCCTCATAGTAACCTAAAATCCTCCTCAATTTTACATCTTTATATGGTCTTTTGACTTTTGTCTCATGAGCACAGTCACATATTTGTAATCTCTTTCCATATTTCGCAATACGTCTTTAGAGATGAGAAGTTCGGTGGTTATTCTCATGTCGTTTCCGGGATATGTCTCAGCAAGGTTACATTTTACAACAATGCTTGGAAAACATGGGATTTGCCATCAGTGGTGTATGTAGTACATTGAGCCCAGGAGAATGGAAGCGGAGGATGGGAGTGGTAGTTTTGGTCCTGAGGGTGGCAGTAGTATTCACAGTGGCTATTCCCCCACTGGCTCTCCCTGGGGCCGATCAGTGACTGGAATGTCGCACCTTTTCTTCCCTCAGGGCACACCCTGGTCTTGGCTATCCTGTCTATTGTTGATTAGGGTGCCATTGGTGATAATTGTTTTGGCAGGGTGCAAGGCAGGAGAAAGGAGGTGGATGGTAATAGAGTCAGTAACCAGGCTTGTTGATACCAATAAATAAGGCTCTGTTTACTAAAGTTCAGAATAGGAGTAGTAGTACATCCAACAGTAGCAAAGCACAGTTCCAAGTAGCTCACAGTGCAATTCTTTCCCAAATAGCAATGTATGGATAGCAGCAATGATGGATGTTGTAGTACTCCTTCTGTCTGTCCCTCTATACTGTAGTCTCTCTGTAGAACCTTAGGCAGGCAATGAGGTTCCTTGTGAATGTTTTTATAATTCCTGGGCTGAGGGGTAGAAACTTAAGACACGACAGGTCAAAACATCTCAAAGTGTGGAAGGGTGCGTCAGCAATATTCCCTCTCACAGCAGCAAAGTCTTTCTCGGCCATAAACATGCGCAATACTTGGCTGACTGACTCCAATGCATGGCCTTGCAGATTCTGGATCATCTAACGTCTTTTCTCTGGAGCACTTTTGATAAAGTTGCTTTTCTTGGCTGTACATGTCTCAGAGATAAAGGTTCTCTGAGCACAGGCCTTGCAGATGTAGCTCTTTTCTCTTCCTTAGGCAAAACTAGACTGACTAACCAATCAGGGGGTGGACTTGGGTCCATCTCCTGGCAACCTAGCCAGATGAACCAAGGTGTTAACCCCAAACTGTCCATACAGTGCTATTAGTTATAAAAAACACAGTAAATCACAAAACTTCTATTAACAACATAACATTAGAACAATTAACCCTTTGCAGTGACTGTAAGTTGGGGTACTGCACAGTAGACTTGTTCGTCAAACTTGTCTCCCGACAATTTGAGAACATGTCAATGTTTGCCCCAAAGGACAATCTATCAAGGGTTCAACGGACGAGTCTGAAGAACCTTGGGAGATTACAAGATGTCGTGTTTAAACCATCCGACAAAGGTGGCAATATAGTGGTATGGCCCCATGATCTATATGAACAGGAGGCCTATAGACAATTGAGAGAGGTAGCATGTTATAAGAAGCTCACGTTTAACCCCCTACAGGCATTTGAGAAGAACCTGAGTGTAATTCTAGGGAGGGCAGTGGATAACAATGTAATATCCAAGGCATTACATGATGCCTTGATTGTAAAAGAACCAGCGGTACCCACCCTGTATTTACTGCCCAAAGTTCATAAGAACCCGAAAGTTCCACCTGGAAGGCCAATTATTTCAGGCCGGGGTAGCTTTACTGAGAAGATAGGACGATACCTAGATTCTCAGCTGAAAGACATGGTGGCTAGTCTGCCGTCCCACATTAAAGATACGACCGACTTTCTACGGAAGGTCGATGGTATCTATCTAGGGGATGATACACTTATGGTGACATGCGATGTTGAATCGCTGTATACGAGCATAAGGCATACGGATGGTATACAAGCAGTGGATTTTTTTCTGATACAAGAAAATTTGGAGGCCAACCGTAGAGTGCTTCTCCTGGAGCTCCTCTCTTTTGTTCTTACACATAATTTCTTCTCCTTTGGAGGGTCCTTCTACCTGCAGCTCCAGGGAACTGCGATGGGGGCGCCTTGTGCGCCTTCGTACGCAAATTTGTTCCTGGGGCTGTGGGAGAGGGACCTTTTCCTGTCAGATCAGTACGTGTCGATGGACCGCGCCATTTTTTGGGCGCGGTACATCGACGATGTATTCATGATCTGGCAGGGAAGTGCCAAGGAGTTGGAAGAGTTTTTTATGGCATTAAATAAGAACGCCAAGAACATCAAATTAACGTATAAGTACAGTAAGGAACATATTGAGTTTTTGGATGTACATCTAGAGAGAGGTGCTGATGGAGGGATAGTGACGAATGTGTTTAGAAAACCTACAGCAGTAAACTCATATTTACATGCGTCTTCGTCACACCCTCCACAGATGATCAACTCAATCCCGATTGGACAATACCTACGGGCTCGGAGAATCTGCTCTACGGAGGAAATATTGGAACAACAGGCCAAAGTGTTAAAGGAAAGATTCACAAGCCGCGGATACAGCCAACGCGCAATCAAGAAAGCCTATAGGAGAGCAAAAACATGCTCTAGGCAGGATTTACTCTTCTCTGAAACCCAAAAGAACAAAGATAACAAGACACGATACATCACGGGATACCATGGAAGGTGGATAGAGATGAAGGGCATTCTAGAAAAATCATGGCCGATTTTATTGACCGATCCCATTCTGACAAAATTTATAGCCCCTTACCCCATGATAACGGCGAGACGTTCAAAGAATTTGAGGGATCATCTTGTACGAAGTTTGTATGTTAAACAAAAACAACCTCTGTTCCCAGGAGTGGGGAAGCCAAAGTGGGGTTTTGTCCCATGTGGGAAGTGTATAGCATGCCCAAATATGGAGAGGGCCACCTCCTTTAATGACACAGCCAATACAAAAACTTTCAAAATCACACAGTGCCTCACATGCACGAGTACGGCAGTCGTGTATTATGCTAGATGTTCTTGCCCCAAAATTTATGTGGGTTTAACCACGAGAGAATTGAAGGTAAGAGTGCGAGAGCACGTTAGAGATATAATGGCAGCAACAGAGGAAGAAGATCTATGTAATCTAAAACCAGTTGCAAGACATTTTAAGACATATCACGACTGCAATCCCGTACATTTGAAGGTACGGGCGATTGACTGTGTCATGAAAAATATCAGAGGAGGGAACATTACCAAAAGATTGGGACAGCTCGAGTGCAAATGGATTTGGAAATTAAATGCACTGCACCCGGGCGGGTTGAATGAATCCACTGGTTTCTCCACTTTCCTGTAGACATTATGGTTCTTATGGGTCTCCACACCCAAATAGGGGTTTAATGTATAGATTTTAATTTTGTTTTAATCACTTTTTCCTCCCCTGGCCTTTTAGGGTCATCGCTGAGTGGACCTTGTGTCTCCGCCTTGCATTCCCCGGTTCACATGGGTCATGTGTGCCGGAGAATGTGATGCGGTGACCAATGTATGGATTGACTATACAGTCGTCTGGTGGACTGATCAAGGGTTTGTTGGTTTTGAGTTGTGCCCCCGCCTTGCATTTCCCATGGTGCCTCCTGGTGGGACACTCTGGGGAATGTGATGCGGTGACCGATATTGAAACAAACAATGAAATAATGCAACCGATATAAATCTTTACACAGCATGAACAGAGTATGGGGCTGATAGGGTGCCACTAATAACTATATGGTCGATGCATCTATCCTACGGCTCTTGCCTTACATCAACCTCTCTCCTTTGTTCTTTCCTGTTTTTTGTTTTCCTTCTTTCCTTTTCCTCACCTTTTCCCTTTTCTTTCCTTTCCCTGCCTTCCTTCCCTCTCTTCCCCCCCCCTCTCCCCCCCTCCCACTTTCCCCCTCCCTCCTTCTCTCCCCTCTCCCCCTCCCCTTCCCCTTCTTTCCTTCCCTCCTCTCCCTCTTCCTCTTCCCCAGATGTTCCTTTACAGCACTAGTGCCGTTTAGTACACTATATAATGTATCCAAGTTGATACATAATTGTATGCACTTTGCACTTTTTATAATTCACATGCCTATACAGTGAAGGCACATAACAAATTATGCATGAGGTGTAATGTTTGTTCACACAATAGAACTCTTTATATTTTTACATATATATACTTATATATTTTTTCACTCGATATATGAATCACCAGTGGTATTACCATACCAAGGGTCAAGCATATAATAAATATGTACACTTTTTTCAACATACAGGGATACATCTTCCCATTTATGCACTTTGCACTTTATTGGTATTATTGTTAACATTTGGTGACTTAGAGATGTAAAGGTTAGGCATTAACCTATAGTATTTATGTATATCTGTCACCAGAATAATGAGAGAGAGGATGCTTTAATCATGGTCTGAGTGGAAAGTTTGTGGAGTAAGCAGCTATATGATGCATGTATGTGGTGAATAATCCTGTATACAAATTTTTATATTTATATGTATTTGGTTCTTATTTATGCATGTCCATATTAAATGATTGTTGTATATGTCTTTCCGGTACAATCTGACTGCATATGTATGTTCTTTCGGCCTGATAAATATACGGACATCTCTGTATGATGGATCCGAATCATATGAGAAAGTTAGGATGACGCCACTGAGCTGCGCCTAGGATGTGCGCGCTCAAGTGACGTCATTCGGATCACATGACCAGGAGCGGATCACATGTTTCCGGCTGGTCACGTGGTCCCCTAGATGCCGGCATCCAGGAAGCCTAGTTGAGTAAATCCGGTGCAGTCCGGTGACGTAGGAATAATGATTACCGGTATGCGGATTGGCTGATGCTTATATTTAAACCATGTCCTTCAGTGATGACGCTACCCCCAGACAAAGGTACGCCGAAACGCGCGTTGGGGTTGGCGCCATCCTGGAGGAGACTTTCTGCACGGGTAAATGTCCCTTATCTTAGCATGTATGAATTTCTATATGCATGACCATGTTTCCTGTACATTTTTCCATGATGGGGACTCCGTCTCACGCATGTCTCCTCCAGTGATGTTGCTTTTATCTCCTGCACTGATTCTTTTAATCATGTATGTTGTATAATGTGATTTTGTAATAAAGGACATAATTCAGTACCAGCGGTCTGGCATTTTCTATGTAGGTTGTCTATTTATATTTATGCCATAGGCTAGGTTAGCACGTTTATGTGTATTCAATTGATGGTTACGGTATCTATTTTGGTAGTCTCCTGGCAACCTAGCCAGATGAACCAAGGTGTTAACCCCAAACTGTCCATACAGTGCTATTAGTTATAAAAAAACACAGTAAATCACAAAACTTCTATTAACAACATAACATTAGAACAATTAACCCTTTGCAGTGACTGTAAGTTGGGGTACTGCACCAGCACAAAGAAGCAACATGTGATTGCTATTGGGCCTACGGTATAATTGAACAATGTCCCATGCTTGCTGTTATAACTGCAGCTACCTGCTGCTAGGGGGAGCTCACTGCACGCAGATTTATACAGCTGCCATTGAGTTCAATATACTGTATCTGCATTTAGCACCGACAGACCTCTCCTAGGCAGAAATATAATGAAATGAATCAACACAGAAAAAGTACAAAAAAATTGGATGATTGGCTTAGAAGGAGCTCTCAGTAGGTGGGAGGGACAGGGGCCCCATTCTTAGTTATGCTATAGGGCCCTATGACTTGTGTAAGGGGCTGGTAGTAATAAATGTACACCCTGGCAGGGACACCCTACCGCCCACCAGTAGGCTTATGTTTGTAGTCAGTGTATATTTCGGCTTGGATCTGGACCAAGTTTCATCATTTACAGACTGTGAGATCTTGTGGCGACCTAAGGAGTAAGAGGAACCATGAAAAGCAAAGTTCATGGAAAGGAACGGAGAAGAGAACAGAAAATGGCTTGGGTAGACAATATTCTGGTGATAGCAGACCTTCACAACTCTCCGAGGCTGGGAACAGTTGATTTTGAGCACTGTTTGTGGTATATAGACCAACTTTGCATATGCTGTGTGACCCTTTATATATGTTTAAAAGGATATTCCTATGATATGCTAATATCTTATGATCAGTGGTGGTCACCTACTGATCCTGAAAATAGAGGCTTTACAGTCTTGGTTTTCCACACAGATTGGTGCTCCTGACCACCTCGCCACGCAAGGAAATGCAGTTGCTCCATGAAGCTGCTGTTCCCTGCTAGATCAGTGCTGTGGCACCTTCATTTTCAGGATTGGTGGGGAACCTAGATGTCAAACCCTCAACAATTATAAAGCTATGGCATATATGCCATCACCTTCTAGAATGGGAATACCCCTTTAACTAAGATGGGGGGGGCTGTAATCTCCAGGAATGGAGCTCATCATAATCGCCTTGTCTGTCAAGAAAAGTTTAGATCATGATTGGGCCAAGTTCACACTTCCATATGGTATTTATTGGTGCCTGGAGAAACTGCTGCACTATGCTTTGTGTCCCCTAGGGAAGTGTGCCCCCTGTCAAATAGCAGGTATAGTGACGCTGAGCACTGCATAGGCTGTAGCTGGAGACACCCCCAACTGTGAAGGAGGTACAGTGCTTATTTAGAAATGCGGCCCCTTCATTCTCAGATTCTGTGGGCAGTCCATCTGTGAAGACTGATATGGTAGCCATCAATTTCCTTGATGAGGAAACCTCTTTACATCTATAATATTCCCATATAAGGCTAAACTAGGGTGTTTAGGAGTCTCTATAGTGTGCATGGCATCTTACTGAAAAGGAAATGTGGGAGGGGCATTATGAACTACTGCCGTCATCCAATCAGCATAATTGAGAATAGCTGGTAGACAGTTTTCTAGTTACAATGCTCCTCCCAAATGTCCTTTTCAGTCAGATGCCAGGCAGACTATAAGCTTATATCACGTAGATTAATTAGTATTTTATCAGCTGATGGATTGTTCAAGTTGCTGAAACGATCCATTCCCTTTTCATTTATTTTCATCCAAAAATTCTGAGAATTAAAGGAGGTTTGCAGGACGGGGAAGAGGGTTTTCAGTGAGGGCTATGACATCTTCCTAGGCCAGTGATGTCACATTCATTAGTCACATGGCCTAAGCGCAACTCACGGCCTGGGCTGCAATACCAAGCACAGCCACTATGCAATGTATGGCGCTGTGGTTGATGTGCTGTGAGCAGGCTGTGGCGCTCTTCGCAGCGATGTGGTCTCTTCAAACAGCTGATTGGCCTGTAGACAGCTCATCGATATCTTGCCCCTGGAAAATCCCTATAAAGTGAAAGTTGCTTAAAAGTGGAAATTCCTTTAAGTACATGATGGTAGAATAGAGCTCGGCTCAGACAACTCACAGATAAAAATAAAAGTTCTGATTCCTTGTTTTCAGGGTGAGAACCTTCTTTAATCTGCACAATGGTTTTGTTTTCCTTCTCGTTGTACAATTCAAGGTTGACTCGTGTACAGAGCAACCTTCTTCTAGCCTCTCATGTCTTAGGGCATGCTACATGGAAATTCCTAAAAGAGTGTCCTTGTGAAAGCCCAGTGAAGCCCATCATGCACTCGGAGGGGGCACGCATCTCATTTTTCCTGGGAAGAGTTCTCTCCTGGCCTTTGCGCCGCTCCCTGTTGAAGGTGTTCAAAAACGAGTGAGGGAAGGGAACTGACAACTATTCTGTGCACATTTCTGAATCACAAAAAAAAGGTTGTCACCTACCAAACTCATTCAGCTGATGAAGCTACCTGTGTATAGATTCCGGTCTGGAGTGTCCGCCCATTTATACAGCGATAGGAATAGATTATTGCATAACTGATTTGCCATTTTGAAGTCCGCGGGATTATTACTCCTATGGGAACTGTAAGGATGGCCATATTGGTAGCAACCCAACTTTCACTGATGCACTCTGAATAGGGTTGAGCGAACACCTGGAAGTTCGGGTTCGCCCGAACTTCGCCGCAAAGTGCGGATTCGGGACCCAAACTTGACCCCGAACCCGAACCCGAACCCCATTGAAGTCAATGGGGACCCGAACTTTGGGGCACTAAAATGGCTCTAAAAAAGTCATAGAAAGGGCTAGAGGGCTGCAAAAGGAAGCAAAATAGGGGTAAGATCAGGACAACTGCCCTGCAAACAAATGTGGATAGGGAAATGAATTAAAATAACATAGAATTAAAAAAAAAGTCCAAAATAATGATCTTGAACTAGGAGGCAGAGGTCAAAGTGGAGTAGGAGGTTGAGGAGGCGGTGGATGTGGCGGTGGGGAGGAAGTAGCCAACACTATTTTTGTATTTATTAATTTTTTTAATAAATTTGGGAAGACCCTAAAACATTGGGAAATATAAAAAAGAAAACAAAGAGAAAGTGCGCTGGAGTATAACAATGGCTGGGTGCGGCCGGTATACTTGTCTATTCTGCACAAGGTACGGACAAGTCCTGAGGGATCCATGCCTGGTTCATTTTAATGAACGTGAGCTTGTCCATATAGGCTGTGGACAGGCG
The DNA here is from genome assembly GCF_905171765.1 of Bufo bufo. Taxonomy (NCBI): domain Eukaryota; kingdom Metazoa; phylum Chordata; class Amphibia; order Anura; family Bufonidae; genus Bufo; species Bufo bufo. The sequence continues at coordinate 204,375,462 of NC_053396.1, read as the reverse complement.
GCTGCGCTTGTCTGTGATGACGCCCCTGCAGTGCTGAATACACGTTCAGACAATACACTGGCTGCAGGGCAGGTCAGCACCTCCAAGGCATACAGGGCAAGCTCAGGCCATGTACCCAATTTGGAGACCCAGAAGTTGAAGGGGGCAGACCCATCATTCAGTACGTGTAGGCGTGTGCACACATACTGCTCCACCATGTTGCTGAAATGCTGCCTCCTGCTAAGACGTTCCATATCAGCTGGTGGTGCTGGTTGTTGTGACGTGCTAACAAAGCTTTTCCACATGTCGGCCATGCTAACCCTCCCTTCTGAGGTGCTGGCGGTGCCCCAGCTGCGTTGGCGACTTCTTCCTCCTCCTTTGCCTTGTGCTTCCACTGAGCCCCCGGTGTCACGTGGCAATGCCAAGCGTGTCTACCAGCGTGTGCTTGTGCTCGCGCATCTTCCGATCACGCTCCAGTGACGGAATTAAGGACGGCACGTTGTCCTTGTAGCGGGGATCCAGCAGCGTGGCCACCCAGTAATCAGCACTGCTTAGAATGTGGGCAACTCGGCGGTCGTTGCGCAGGCACTGCAGGATGTAGTCGCTCATGTGTGCCAGGCTGCCCAGAGGCAACGACAAGCTGTACTCTGTGGGAGGTGTATCGGCTGTGTCCTCTGTATCCCCCCATCCACGCACCAGTGATGCCCATAAGCTGCTTTAGGTGCCACCCTGCTGTGAACACGGTTCATCCTCCTCCTCCTCCTCATCCTCCAGAACTGTGCCGTTGCTGGACAATTGTGTATCTGGCCTCTGTTGGTGCAGGAACCCTTTCTCCGAGCCACTTGTAAATGACTGGCCTGATAACCGTAGAAATGATCCCTCTTCCTCCTCCTCCTCCTCCTGTGCCACATCCTCTTCCATCATCACCCGAAGCATTTTTTCAAGGAGACATAGAAGTGGGATAGTAACGCTGAGAACTGCGTCATCGGCACTGGCCATGTTGGTGGAGTACTCGAAACAGCGCAACATGGCACACACATCCCGCATGGAGGCCCACTCATTGGTGGTGAAGTGGTGCTGTTCCGCAGAGCGACTCACCCGTGCGTGCTGCAGCTGAAACTCCACTATGGCCTGCTGCTGCTCGCACAGTCTCTCCAGCATGTGCAAGATGGAGTTCCACCTTGTGGGCACGTCACGTATGAGGTGGTGAGCGGGAAGGTCGAAGTTACGCTGCAGCGCAGACAGGCAAGCAGCAGCAGGGTGAGAACGTCGAAAGTGCGCACAGACGGACCGCACTTTCTGCAGGAGCTCTGACATATCGGGGTAATTTTTCAGGAACCTCTGCCCCACCCAATTCAGAACATGCGCCAGGAAAGGGATGTGCATCAAATCGGCTAGGCCCAGAGCTGCTACGATTATCACACACCACCAGGCAGGGCCGTCTTTAATATTGATTGGACCCTGGGCAAGAATTTACTTGGGCCCCCTGGATCCCGCCTTCCCACACCTTAAAAAAAAGCCAAAATCTTATACTCACCTGTTTCCTTTCACTGGCGCTCACTAGTTGCTGGTACGGCGAGGGATGGTGCAACGCAGACACGCACACCTCACCGCGTCCTGGCACAGGTGGGCGTGATGACATCATCATGCCTGCCTGCGCTGGGATTTCACTACCAAATAGACCTCAGGCCTGTAGCCTATGACAAGTCTTGTCGCCATCTGCAAATTTTAAGGCGCATTGGCGACCATTTTGGTCGCCATCTGGAGCGCTGTATTGCATCAGTGACATGAACACTCTCCACATAGAATGTTATATTACATCAGTGACATCACCGCTCTCCACATATAAGTGATATTTTACATCAGTGACATCACCGCTCTCCACATATAATGTTATATTACATCAGTGACATCACCGCTGTCCACATATAGGCGATATATTACATCAGTGACATCACCGCTCTCCACATATATGTGATGAGCGGTGATGTCACTGATGTAATGTATTACTTACCGGTATATGTGGACAGCAGTGATGTCACTGATGTAATATATTACTTATGTGTGGAGAGTGGTGATGTCACTGATGTAATATATCACTTATAAGTAATATATTACATCTGTGACATCACCGCTCTCCACATATAAGAGGCATATTACATCAGTGACGTCATCCCTTGGCGCTGGGGTGCGCAGCCAGGGCCGGCCTTAGGTGTTCAGGCGCCCTGTGTGAGCTAACCTTGTGGTAGTGTTACCTGCAGTCCTATGTAAAACCACAGATAACACTAGTGCTAAATAATGTAGTAGTGTTACCTGCAGTCCTATGTAAAACCACAGATAACACTAGTGTAGATCATGTGGAAGTGTTACCTTCGTCCTTAGTGTGCCTCCCTGTGTCTATCGCACAGACTCCATGCTGGCGCTGCCTCCTCTTCCATCTTCTTCCTCTTCCCCCGCACAGAACGTTCTGAAGCAGCTGCGTCAAGACATAGGAACACTGTGGGCATGGTGATACACACAGGGAGAGACACACACACAGGGACGGGGACACACACAAAGGGACAGACACACTCACACACACACAAAGGGACAGACACACACACACACACACAAAGGGACGGACACACACAAAGGGACAGACACACACGGACGGACACACACAGGGACGGGGACACACACACAAAGGGACAAACACACACACACAGGGATGGACACACACACACACACACAAAGGGACAAACACACACACACAGGGATAGACACACACACACAAAGGGACAGACACACACACAGGGACGGACACACACACACACACACACACACAAAGGGACAGACACACACACACAGGGACGGACACACACACACTGGCACACTCAACATCAGCAGCAAGTCCAACCCTTAATGACCCCCACAATCCCTGGGGGGGGGGGGGGGGTTGATGTAGTAGCAGGCAGGAAAGCACACACTGTCCCCCTGTCCTATATGAGCCCCCCCCCCACCAAATACCTGTAAGTTCTGTTAGTTGCTTGGCTTTGGCTGTGGCTGCTGGCTGGGGCTCCGCCTCCTTCCTCTTTCTGCCTGTGCGGCAGCTGCATCACGCTCCAGCAGCCACTGGTCTGCTCTGTTAAAGAGACAGGCAGGCCAGGCAGCAGAGCGGAGCGCAGAGCGGCCGCGGGCCCCGCCCCCTCCTCACTCCGGACAGTGACTCCGTGCTGTTACATGGCCTCCGTGCTGTTACAGGGCCGGCGGGCGGCGGCGGCAACAAAATATAGGGGGCCCAAGTAAAATCCAAGTAAAAGGCTGCTTGGGCCCCCCAGGAGCAACTGGGCCCGGGGCAGCTGCCCCTTTTGCCCTGCGGTAAAGACGGCCCTGCCACCAGGCCGTGCTTGAGGCTCAGTGGCACCAACCTCATCGGTCTGTTTCTCCATGCCGGTTCACAGCTCCTGCGCGGTGTGTTTTTTTTCCCCCCAAACAGATGAGTTTCAAAACAACCTGCTGTAGTTTCCCCCTGGCTGTGCTGAAGTTGGTGGTGAAGGTGTTACGCTGACCAGATGAGGAGGCGGTAGAGGAGGAAGCGGAGTAGGAGGCAACAGGAGGCAAAGAGAAACATCCTGCATTTCTCGGTGGAGGGAGGACATGCTCCAAACTGCTATCCCCCGCAGGCCCAGCCGCCACTGCATTTACCCAGTGTGCAGTTAGGGAGATATAACGTCCCTGCCCGTGCTTACTGGTCCACGTATTGGTGGTTATGTGCACACCTAATTTTGTCCACCACTTGGTTGTGTAGGGCATGGATGGCTCGCCTGGAAAAGTAGTGGCGGCTGGGAACAACATATTGTGGGACAACCAGCGCCATAAGGTTTTTAAAAGTCTCCATCTCCACCAGACACAATGACAGCATTTCAAAGGCCAGGAATTTAGAAATGCTGGCATTCAGGGCCAGGGATCGCTGGTGGGTAGGAGGTTAGATGGACAGCCGAACGCTTCCATGGGATATTGTGGAGATGCTTGGTGATGGTGACGGACGTGGTGGCATTGCTGCCACATCTTCTGATTGCGGGGTGGCAGGTTTTGCTGTCCCTCCAGAGGGGGAGGAAGAGGCAGAGACTGCAGCAGAAGAGGGACCAGTAGGATCCTGAGATCTTTTGTGGTTTTTGAGGCGTGTACTCCACTGCAGCTCGTGCTTTGCATTTAGAAGCCTGGTCATGCAGGTGGTGCTCAGGTTTAGAACATTTATGCCTCGCTTCAGGCTCTGACTGCACAGCGTGCAAACCACTTGTTTTTTGTCGTCAGTATATTGTCTGAAAAACTGCCACGCCAGGGAACTCCTTGGAGCTGGCTTTGGTGTGCTCAGTCCCTGGGTGCGGTGGGCATTAGCAGGCGTACTGGCTAGGGGATGGCCACTCTGTTTTTGCACCCTGCTCCCTCTTTTGCTGTGCGGCTGGCGCTGTGTGACCACCACCTCTTCCTCCAAACTGCACACGTCACTCGCATGACCTTGATTCCATGTGGGGTCTAGGACCTCATCATCCTCCATATCATGTTCCACCGACTCTTTACCCCTGCCCTCCTTGCCGGTCTCCACACTGCAGAAAGCCGCCGCAGTTGGCACCTGTGTTTCGTCATCATCAGAGACGTGCTGCGGTGGTCCTCCCATGTCCACATCCTTAAAACATAAGTGGTTGGGCATCAGTGCACTCAATCTCTTCCACTTCTGGGGCATGGCTATGTGGATGGCCCTTGGAAACCCTGCCAGCAGAGTCATCAAAAAGCAGAAGAGATTGCTGCATGACTTGGTGCTCAGACTGCTTGGCTGATTTGCAAGCGGGTGAGGTGAAAGACTGATGCCCATGGGCTGCAGGTGCCAATTCTGCACTTTCAGCAGGGGACCGGGTGGGAGACAATGTGAAGGAACTGGATTCACTGTCAGCCACCCAATCTACTACTGCCTCTACTTGTTTTGGCCTCACCAGTCGTACACCGGTATTCGGGCCTACAAAATAACGCTGAACGTTTTGCCACCTACGTACACCTGACGAAGGTGTTTCATTTGGGCGTGTAGCTGGCCCAGATCGACCACGTCCTCTCCCTGCAACAGGAGCTCCACCAACAGGCATGGCTGTAATGGCTTCTAAGGGCACACAGCTTAAAAGCTTGTTGATTGGCTGCCCTGCAGCCTTTCAACAAGCTTTATTAAATGCCTGAACACCGAACTCGATCCCAAACTTTTCTGGTAAAGTTCAGGTTCGGGTCCGGGTGCCAAAAATCTTAAAGTTCGGTACGGACCTGAACTTTACAGTTCGGGTTCGCTCGACACTAACTCTGAACAATTTAGTTTTGCTTGAAGCTGATTAAAGCCTGGAAGCAACTGTTTCATGTCCCTGCAGGGGCCGCAGGGGAAATGAAGCGTCATACAGTGTCCATTAAAATTCCAGGGCTGTCTGTGCAAAGCATGGATGTACTGGGCTCGTAGTGGGCTCCACTGGGTTAACTATCGTTTTTTGTCCCGTGACGCTACCATCGCTGCTGTCTTTTTAACTTTTCCACAACATAGTTGACACTACTTCCTCATCATCTCCTGTTCTTAATGACTATGAAAGTTTCCGTTAATGGCAAGTATTTTATCGCAGCAGTTCTAGTCCAGACTTTTTCCTAGAGCCACGCCAGGTTTATGGAAAAACTACAAATTTTGTGCTCATGAAGCTGTGAGTCTGGGGTTAAATTATTATTACTATTTTCCATTGGTTTCCGTATTGCCAGGGGGGCACGGGGTGAAATGTGTACAGCGCTCCCATCCCATCTGTCATGTGCCATTTTGTAATGCTGATCTTTGATGAATTTATTTTAATTTTTTTTCAGTTTTTGGGGTGCTTTTTTTTCCATTTTTGACAAATAGTGTGTTTTAGCACATGCATTTTTTCAGTCATGTGTTTTAAAAAAAGGAAGGTACTCCCCTATGATGTCACTTCCTCTATACCTCTCTATGAAATAAAAGCCATTGTGAAAAAGACCACCATGTAAGAACACAACGCACATTGATACATGCGGTTTTCAGTTTAGGGGTAAAAAAGATGGATGTCTATTGATTATGAGTGGCAGCAAATGAGCCAAAAACACAAAAACACCATAGCCAGAGCATGCTGCGAATGCCATGGACCACAAAAAATGTCGAGTGAAGAAAAATGTAATTAAAAAAGCAGCATGTTTCTACTGCGTTTTGTAAGTCCATATACTTACAGCTAATATCTGAAGAAAAAAAATGTGAAAATCAGTAAGAAAAATAGTTTTAAAATAGTAATCCTTTAATGGTATTAAAATGTAATAAACTAATAAAAATATTAAAAACGAAAAAAATATCCATAAAAAAGTGATGATTTAATATAAAATACATTTTATTGTGCATATGTAACACCCCAGAGTTGTGTTACTACACGCCTCTACACCGCTACTATCTCCTAAGAGCCTTTACATTGTCATCGGATGTAATTTGCTTATGTACTTCACAAATGTGCATCAAAAACCATGTTAAATGTAAATTTCCTTGTAATTTTCCAGGTTGACCAACAGGTGGCAGCAATGTGTTGGTAAGGAATTAGTTAAAGTTTAGTATATCTAGGCTGGAATGGTTCATTCACGCTTAGCTCCCCCCCTGTGGAGGTGTGGACTGTTCCCACATCCTGCAGGATGGGAGGAGAAGGAAGTTAGGTCAGTGTGCCAGCCACCCCTGTTGGGGAAGACTGTGTGATAGAGTTCAAGAGTCCACCTGCATAGGGAAGTAAGCCTTGATCTTGTCTCGGCTGAGACATTGATCACATACCCAGACTGAGCCCTGCAGCCTCAGCTGGATGACAAGAAAGCAGACAATCTCCAGAGTTCCAGGACGAAAGCATTCCCTCAGAGCCTATCTGTGAGTAAAGTCCAGAGACCTAGGATAAGCCATATTCCTCCTCAGCTAGTCTGTCCCCACAAAGCAGAAGATAAAGAGAAGTGCAGAAGCTAAATTCCTGCCACAGTTACAGAGCTACAAAACGTCTTTTCCTGCAAGCTCCAGATTTATAGTGCAGAAGATTTATTCCTCCCAACCATTGCCAATACCTGCTGGGACCAAGGACCAAAGCTGTATTCTGTTTGGATTCAAGTTATCTTAAGTAAAGACAAGTTTGAACTTCACCTAAAGGTCTGGACATCAATTTCTGCTGCAAAAGCCCTCTATTACTCCTACTATCACCACACTCAATTTATTGCAAGTGAGCCAGGAGCCAGGAGTCCAGCCGTACCCAGGTAGGAGACACCGTTGAAACCATTATCATCACCTATAGAGACATTATAGACCATTACACCACTCTGGCATTCCTAACCTGGGACGTGCGTTGTAACACCTTGGGAGGGCCCTGTGATAGTACCCTGCGCACGCTGCAATTGGCGTCACGAATAAACTATAGACTATCATCTACACCTGACCCAGTCATTGCATAATTTAGCGTCAGCGTATACCTGTGTCGTGCTCTATTGCACACACATTGCATGAAAAAACCCCAAACCCTGCACTGCACACAACCATCATAACCGGAAGAATTAATTTAGCAGCAAAACAAAACAATAGCAAAAGTCACTCTTTCATATATTCATGATGCAAATTTATTTATTTTTTTATTACTGTATTTTTCTCTTTATAAGACGCAGCTGATGATGACACACACCTAGGTTTTAGAGGGGGAAAATATGAAAATACTGTAATATTTTTCATCAGACCTCAGAACACACCCCCAATCTTCATCAGACCCCAAATTAGATCCCTAATCTTCATCAGACTTTAGATCAGCCCCTTATATCAGATCTCAGATCAGACCCCCATATTAGATCTCAGATAAAACCCCCATATCAGATCTCAGATAAGACCTCAGATTAGACCCCATATCAGACCTCACATCAGAGCCCCATATCAGACCTCAGATGAGACCCCCATATCAAACCTCAGATCAGACCCCATATCAGACCCCCTTATCAGATCTCAAATCAGACCCCCATATCAGAATTTATATCAGACCCCTATAATAGGTCAGACCTCAGATTAGACCTTTATATTTGATCAGACCCTCATGTCAGACCTCAGATCAGACCCCCTTCAAAGCTCAGATCAGACCCCCAGTCAGAGATAAAATAAATAAATTAACTTTCCTATTCTGCTCCCCCTCTACTCTGCAGATTCAGGGGTCTCTCCTGCACTCACCGCTCCCTTGTCTTCTCCGGGCCCGATCTGCACTGTGACTTGAGTGTGTACAATATCAGGTGCGCACTATGTCCTGATGCTGTACGTACTCAGAACAGTGCAGTGCGGCGCCCAAAGGAAGACCAGGGAGCGGAGAGTACAGGAAGTGCTAGCAGCGCTACAGTCACCGCTTCCCACATCTCCTACATACTATTGAGCACTTCCATAATGAAAGCACTCACTATTATTTGCTTTATAACACGCACTGTCATTTCCCCCCCACTTTTCAGGGTAAAAGTGTGTTTTATAAAGTGGAAAATATGGCATATAATTTATTTGTGCCCCTAAATTATGCACAAGACATCATACCACCATGTCAATGAAAAATAAAGGCGTGTGTCCTATCTTCTGCAGCTCTCTCCTTATCACAGCTCAGGGGGCATGTCCTCTCTGCTGCAGCTGTCTCTCGGTAACTTCACAGCAGATACAACTGGTGGCCGGTGAAGGACAGAACTGAGCATGTGCGACCACCTCAGTAGGTGGACGTGCACATAACTATACAGATTAAGGGCTCATGCACACGACCTTATGGCTTTTTCAGTGTTTCGCGGGCCATTTTTATGGATCCTTTTTTTTTTCTCGTTTTTTGGATCCGTTTTTTGTTTCAGTAGTGTTTACGGTTCCGTTCCGTTTTTCCGTTCCGTTTTTTCCGTATGGCATATACAGTATACAGTAATTACAAAGAAAAAATTGGGCTGGGCATAACATTTCCAATAGATGGTTCCGCAAAAACAGAACGGATACGGAAGACATATGGAGTACATTCGGTATGTGTTCCGTTTTTTTTTCCGGACCTATTGACTTGAATCGAGCCATGGAATGTGATTTGCGGGCAATAATAGGACATGTTCTATCTTTGAACGGAACAAAAATACAGAAACGGAATGCATACGGAGACACTTTTTTTTGCTGACCCATTGAAATGAATGAACTCAAAACGCATACTGAACTCAAAAAACGTTTGTGTGCACGAGCCCTAACCCTTTAGTGACCACTAATATGCCTTTTTAGCTAAACAGCTGCCTTTAATCAATGATTATAAGTACCCAAAAGGGTGCATTAAAAACTGCAAAAAATAAGCCCAGGTACATTGGTGAAAAAACAAAAAAAGTTTTAGCTTTTGGAATGCGATTTAAAAAAAAATGTGCGTGGTTACTAAAGGGTTAAACACCAGGGGGGCGACATTATAATGAAGTAAAGAGAATATCTCACAACTGAATCCTGTTTCGAAACAGAAAGTAGATTGCAAAAGACAAAAGTAAAGGTTTTTCATGCTGAATTACATTAAAATGATATTAAACTAGCAGAAGGACCCGGCTTTGTGTGTCGTAAAAAGATATCAACAGTTTCCCCCATAACAGTGACCTCTACAGTACCCGCCCCTTTAAGAATGACCTCCACAGTATCCGCCTCTTTTTTTAAAATCAGATTGTTTTTATTAAGAGATTTTAAAGCAATAAAGAGAACAAACATTCTCCCCTTTTCCGTAGGAGGGCAGGTGTCCGATAAACTCTGTGACATTCTGTGTGTTTCGCCCACCGCTATATCAGTAAACCCTTCTAGCACTGTGTGCCACTGGTCTTCCGTCAAGTCGGAGATATCTTTCCGCCATTTATCATGCAATCGGAGAGGCTGCCTTTTAAATTGCATTTCCATAAGACTGCTGTAATGTAGCGATATAACCCCAGAAGTGGATCCCCCAGAGCCCGCCAGATCTATAATCGATTGCTTGGAGGCCGGTCCAATCCCTTCTACCTTTTCTTGGAAATTGATAGCATGCCGAAGCTGCAAATATAGGTAAGATTGGGAGTGTGGAAGCTGAATCTCACGTTGTAATTGGGCATATTCTTTCAGGGTGCCCCCATCGTATATATCTGATGCATATGAGTGAGTCCATATAGTCCCCAAATCTGAACATTAGACACTTTCTGCAATTCTGCATACATGAGATTGGGCCAAATTAGGGTAAACATAGTGTAACCTTGTATCCCTGCTACTTTCCTCGCTTTCCACCAAACTTTATGAATTACTCGAAGTAACGGAATATCATTCCCCGCTTTGTTCAGCGATCCATCCTCTAATGCTGTTATTAGATTTTCCCCCCTAAGTGTCCGCCTCTTTAACATTGACCTCCACTGTGGCTGCCCTTTCAACAATGACCTTCACAGTGCCCGCCCCTTTAACAGTGCCTGCCACTTTAACAGTGACCGCCCCTTTAGCATTGACCACCTCTTTAACAGTGACCTTCATAGTGGCTGCCCCTTTAACAGTGACCTTTACAGTGACCGCACATTTAACAATGACTTCCACAGTGCCCGCCCCTTTAAAAGTGACTTTTACAGTGACCACCCCTTTAACAGTGACTTTCACAGTGACCGCCCCTTTTACAGTGACTTTCACAGTGACTGTCCCTTTAACAGTGACTTTCACAGTGACCGTCCCTTTAACAGTGACTTTCACAGTAACCGCCCCTTTAACAGTGACTTTCACAGTGACCCCCTTTAACAGTGACTGCCCCTTTAACAGTGACTTTTACAGTGGCTGCCCCTTTAACAGTGACTTTCTCAGTGACCGCCCCTTTAACAGTGACTTTCACAGTGGCCGCCCCTTTAACAGTGACCGCCCCTTTAACAGTGACTTTCACAGTGGCTGCCCCTTTGACAGTGACTTTCACAGTGACCGCCCCTTTAACAGTGACTTTCACAGTGACCGTCCCTTTAACAGGGACTTTCACAGTAACCGCCCCTTTAACAGTGACTTTCACAGTGACCCCCTTTAACAGTGACTGCCCCTTTAACAGTGACTTTTACAGTGGCTGCCCCTTTGACAGTGACTTTCACAGTGACCGCCCCTTTAACAGTGACTTTCACAGTGGCCGCCCCTTTAACAGTGACCGCCCCTTTAACAGTGACTTTCACAGTGGCTGCCCCTTTGACAGTGACTTTCACAGTGACCGCCCCTTTAACAGTGACTTTCACAGTGGCCGCCCCTTTAACAGTGACCGCCCCTTTAACAGTGACCGCCCCTTCAACAGTGACTTTCACAGTGGCCGCCCCTTTAACAGTGACTTTCACAGTGGCTGCCCCTTTGACAGTGACTTTCACAGTGACCGCCCCTTTAACAGTGACTTTCACAATGACTGTCCCTTTAACAGGGACTTTTACGGTGACCGCCCTTTAACTGTGACTTTCACAGTGACCGCCCCTTTAACAGTGACTTTCACAGTGGCCGCCGCTTTAACAGTGACCGCCCCTTTAACAGTGACTGCCCCTTTAACAGTGACTTTCACAGTGGCTGCCCCTTTGACAGTGACTTTCACAGTGACCGCCCCTTTAACAGTGACTTTCACAATGACTGTCCCTTTAACAGGGACTTTTACGGTGACCGCCCCTTTAACTGTGACTTTCACAGTGACCGCCCTTTTAACAGTGACTTTCACAGTGGCTGCCCCTTTAACAGTGACTTTCACAGTGACCGCCCCTTTAACAGGGACCTTCATTGAGCTCGCCCCTTTAATAATAGTGACCTCCACAGTGCCCGCCCATTTAATAACAGTGACCTCCACTGTGCCCGCCCCTTTAATAACCGTGACTTCCACTGTGCCCGCCCCTTTAAAAACAGTGACCTTCACTGTGCCCGCCCCTTTAAGCAGTAAAGAAAAATGGCTGGGTTGTTATGGAAACCTGGAGTAAAACTGTGTTTATGGCAGTTGGGATTTGAAGAGAAAGACTTGCAGGCTTGAATGTGGGTCATTTTTTGGGAGTATCTCAGGAACGGTCTAAAACCAAATTTGGTGGAGATCAGTCCAGTCGTTTGGTCGCACATAAAGAACGTCCAGACAGAAATTCATTTTTATATATATAAAAGATGGTGGAACAGCCCCTTTACGGAGAGTCATTGATGGGTTAATGATAAAAAATACTCATAAATACAGTAGTAATAATAACAACGCCGTCAAGGTATCGATAGTATCCAGAGTACAGTCTCCTAGCACAATCCCAGTCACTCACCTGTAACCGGCACGCCCCGTCCGTTACATGGCGCAGTGGGTGGTTTTTGGGAGTCGCAGGATTTCATCATTGCACTTTAGTTCCAGCCAAATACTTTTATTACATGTCTTGATCAGTGGAGGCTCTGGAGCCGCAGGGGGCCCTACTAAACTCAAGAAAGAAGGGGTCCAGCTCGCTGCATAAATACAGTGACCCTGCATTGAGCTGATATCATCTTTATAACGGCTGTAAGGGCCGTACTGCACCAACAGATTATCTGACCAATGTCTGTCCAATCAGAACAAAAGATCTGCGTGTGCGAACATCTGGCCAATAATTGGTCAGAAATGTTGTCAGATAATCTGTTGGTGTAATAAAGCCCTAGAGGGTGTATTAGACACCCCGATGCTGCTGGTGTGATCCTAGCAGAGGATTACATGCAGCCATGTCCTCCGCAACATGGGGAGGAACGATCGCTATGCCATCGCTTATCCCAATGCAGGACAGCGATGTGCCGCCGGCAGATCACTATTAGGCCTCTTGCACATGACCGTATGGCTTTTTCAGTATTTTGCGGTCCGCAAAAAAAACCGGATTCGGAGAAAATACGGATGACGTCCATGTGCATTCCGTTTTATGCGGGAAGGAACAGCTGGCCCCTGGTAGAACAGTACTATCCTTGTCCGTTATGTGGACAATAATAGGACATGTTCTATCTTTGAACGGAACGGAAAAATGGAAATACGGAAACGGAAGGCATACGGAGTACCTTCCGTTTTTCCCCCTCGAATCCATTGAAATGAATAGTTCCGTATACGGTTCGTATACGGAACGCAAAAAACGGAACGTAAACTGAAAAAAAAATGTTCATGTGCAAGAGGCCTAAGGCCTCATGCACACGACCGTTGTTGTGTTCCGTTCCGCAAAATGGGGTTCCGTTGTTCCGTGATCCGTTTCCGTTTTTGATTCCGTGTGTCTTCCTTTATTTTTGGAGGACCACCAGACATGTAGGAAAGTAAAAAAAAGTCTAAGTCAAGTTTGCCATGCAAATGATAGGAAAAAAACGGACGTGGACGCGCGGACGCGGATGACAATCTTGTGTGCCTCCGCGTTTTTTCACGGTCCCATTGACTTGAATGGGTCCGCGAACCGTTTGCTGTGAAAAAAATAGGACAGGTTATATTTTTTGGACGGACTGGAACCACGGATCACGGATGACAAACGGTGCATTAGCCGAGTTTTCAACGGACCCATTGAAAGTCAACAGGTCCGCAGAAAATCACGAAAAACGGAACAACGGACACGGAATAAAACAGCGGTCGTGTGCATGAGGCCTAAGGCAGTGTTTACACTTCAGTTATTTTCATCAGTTATTGTGATCAAAAACCAGTAGTGAAGCTCCTCAGAGATCAAGTGTAATCATTTCATTTACATATATTCTGGGTTTGCACCTGGTTTGGCTCACAATTAATGATCGAAATAACTGACCAAATAACTGAAGTGTGAACTAAGCCTTAGGCCTCCTGCACACGACAGTGTTTTTTCACTGTCAGTGATTTGGCTTCAGTGGTCCGTGTCCGATTTTGCTTCAGTTGTGTTTGCTTGTGTCTTCCTTTTTTTTTTGTCTGACGGGGGAAAAAAGGAAGGTTAATGAAAAGTGTAATTTTATTGCACCAAGGTCTTGTAGAAAAAAACGGACACGGACGCGGACACGGATGACATACCAGTTGTGCATCCGTTTTTTTTGACTGACCCATTGACTTGAATGGGTTCCGTCCTCCGTTTTCCACTGACAAGAATAGGACAGGTTATATTTTTTTGACGGACTGGAATCACGGATCACGGACGCGGAGAAAAAACGGAGGACTATCAGTTCTTTTTCACAGCTCCATAGAAATGAATGAGACCTCCGCTAAACTGTGAAAAATGACGGAACGGACGCGGATGCACACAACGGTCGCGTGCATGAGGCCTTAGACTGTTTGATCCTTAGTGCATTCTATGAGACAGCCAGGGCAATATGTGTGTGTGTTGATTTTTGATTAATTCTTCCTGCTTTTGTTTATTACTAAGGGTCCATTCACACGTCCGCAAAATGGGTCCGCACCCGTTCCGCAATTCTGCGGAACAGGTGCGGACCCATTCATTTTCAACGAGACACTGTGTGCTGTCCGATCCACACTTCCGTTCCGCGGCCCCGCAAAAAAATAGAACATGTCCTATTCTTGTCCGCATCCACGAACAAGAAAAGGCATTTCTATAAGTGCGGAACACACATGGCCGGTGTCCGTGCTTTGCGGATCCGCAATTTGCTTTGCAGACATGTGAATGGACCCTAAAGGAGCCTGATTACCCATAGATCCAAGCACACATTATAAATTTAGACAGAGCAGGGAAGGGGGACGGATGATAGGCACGGGTCATCAAGTGTCTAGTAGCTAAACATGGCAGTTAGACAGGGCAAGAGACAGGTACGCCCTTATACACTTTTATGCTTTTCTACAATTATGTTCATTGTCCATTTTATAATGTGCTCTTTTCCTCCCTGTTAACCCTCCATTTCACTCTCTCGACATGAGCCCCTCTCTCCTTCCCTCCCCCATGTACATCTCACATGCTTTATTCATCTTCCTGATTCATCTCAACCCATCATGTTCTAGGGTCGAGCACAATAAGCTCTTACTCTTACAAATCGCAGAAGCATTTGCAATTCAGGGTGTATCCCTATCTCTCCTAACTTCGGCCCACCCTTTTCCAATTTCAACCCCTTCCCTATCTCCCATAAAAACCCTGCTAATCTCATAAGCATTCGTTGTATGTCCTCTCTACCTTCTTTTAACTGTGCACTCTGGCAGCCGCGGTCGGTGTGTAACAAACCTTCATACGTTCACGACTTATTTCTTACTAATTCTCTTAACCCGCTAGCCCTCAAAGAGGCTTGAATTCAACAGTCTGACACTGCTTCCCGTGCAGATCTCTGATGGCCTACATTGTTCTCATACCTCCAGACCTGACAACAGACATGGTGGTGGAGTTGGCATCCTTCTTTCCCCAAAATCCACTTTCCAGGTCATTCTTTCAGTACCATCAGTCTCATTCCCATCTTTTGAGGTCAAACTACGGTGTTCTATGTTCTCTCCCTCAGAGTGGTAGTTCTATACTGACCCTCTGGCTCACCCACCCATTTCCTGGATCACTTTGCTGCCTGGCTGCCAAACTTCTTGTCCTGAGAACTACATACCAACTATTATTTTGGGCAATTTAAAACTCCCATTGACAGCCCTCTCTTCCCGACTTTCACAACTTTCTAACTCTCAGATGCATAAACACTGTAACATAGTTGAACTGGTCTTTTTCCGGTTATGCTACATTTCTGACTTTACTAACTGTCCTCTCCCGCTCTCCGACCACAACCTCCTTTACTGTCACAAGTCCTCATCTATCTGAATATACACTACTTATCACACACTCAGAAATGTACATGCCATTGGTACTAAGAAACTTACAGACTCTCTACAGTCATCATTGTACCCAATCACTTCCCTCTCCTGTCCTGAACTGGATGCAAAAAACGATAATGTCACCCTCAGAAGCACCCTGGATGAAGTAGCGCCCCCTACATTCAGAACCTCCAAAGAGAGATGAAAGCAACCCTGGCATACATCTCAAACCGATGCCGCAGAAGTGTTCAACTCCTATGGAGAAAAACTTATGGTGATAACTTATAACTTTGCCAAACCGACCTACTTTTTACGACCCTGATCTCCTCACTACCCAATAATACCAAAAAATAGCTTTGACGCTTTTGACTCCCTCGTCAGTCCAAAAGTGCAGGTGCCTATTACAGACCTCTGCACTGAAGATCTGGTCACCTACTTCAACGATAAAATAGAAAACATCCATCAGGAAATTTTCTCCCAGCTTCTAAGTGTCATTGATTCCCTTCCTCCCCGCATAGTTCATTCTGCACATTCGACCCAGTCACAGAGGAAGTCTCCAGACTCTTCTCCTCTTCTTGACCTACCACATGCACTACTGATCCTATTACCTCCTCCAGTCTCTATCCCTGGGTGTCACCACTCGCCTAACTAAAATCTTCAACCTTTCTCTCTCACTCTCTTCTGGTATCTTCCCCTCCTCTGCCATAACCCCATTATTAAAAAAAAAACTCTTCACCCATCCTGTGCAGCTAACTGCAAGCCTGTCTCTAATCTCCCCTCATCTCTAAACTACTGGAGCACCTGGTCTACTTTTGTCTTATCCTCTATCTCTCTGTTAACTTGCTCCTTGACCCATTGGTTTTCGTACCTTACATTCTATAGAAACTGCCCTTACCGATATGTCAAACAACCTCCTGACAGCTAAATGCAACAGTGACTACTCTTTACTAATTTTCCTTGATCTCTCTGCAGCATTTCACACTGTGGACCACCATCTCCTTCCCACCATGCTCTAATCTATTGGCCTTAAAGACATAGTTCTCTTTTGGTTTCTTCCTATCTCTCTGACCGCCCCTTCAATGTATCATTGGCTGGTTCTACTTCCTTCTTCTCCCTCTTGCTGTTGGGGTTCCTTAGGGTTCAGTCCTTGGTCCTTTCATCTTTTCTTCTTTTCTTTCTACGCATCCCCTATTGGACAGACTATTAGAAGATTTATTATTACAGTGACCTCTCTCTGCTCCAAACAGGGAATGGGATCCCCGCTTCTCTAAATCTGGAGGTCCCAGCTGCTGGATCGTGGACGTGTTTTACTAAATGTCACAATTGAGTATTCCCATCTGGGACATTGATGACATATCTTATAGATATAAATATCTGATAGGTGTTGCCACACCTCTGGGTCCTACTCCTATTTCAGGAATGGAGCTTCAGTGTGATTGGAAGAACATGTCGTGTCGCGCAGGCGCAGTTTTCTCCATTCACTAAGGGACTTCTGAAATATAGTCAAGTACTCGGTCGGCTATTTTTGGAAATCCCATATGATTGAATGGAGAGGTATCTGCTCATGCGGCACATCCTCCTCTCCATACTCTGCTATGGGGCTTCTGAAAATAGCTGAGCATGATCATTTAACCCCATAACCATGAATGGAGAAAGCTGGGTATGCAGACACAGCCAGACACCACCTGTGGACGAGAGAGGCTTTGTTTCTGCACACATTGTTCTCATTCCATGTAATTATTGGTATTTGCTGAACACTTTCAGATACAGACCTCTAAATCCCTTGCATAAACATCTGCAGCTGCCACAGCCTGATGAAGGTGCGGCACAGTGAGATCAGTACTTCTTGGCCTTCGTACAGTTATTAGCTACATGCACCACTATAGTTCCTCATATGCTGGGGACAACCCCAGGTTTAATGATTTATCCCTGGGAATTTTCTACTTGTTAAAGACGGTTTCTGTTTTTTGATTTTGCATTGAATTCCTATTTTTTTCTGCACATTAGAGTGTGACTACTGCTACTGACACACAGTCATTGTAGCCTTCAAGGGAATGTCCACCCTGTTTAATAGGTCCACACTTCTGTGCTGATTAAGTTCTTAATATATGTTTATAGTTTTCAGATCCTCTGTACTGACATATATGTCATCCATACCATTATGGCTGCCTGCAGTGACCACTAGAGAGAGCTAACCCTAGAATGGTCTGGTGAGCTCCCTCTAGTGGTGGCTATAGGCAGCCAGGATATAATTTTTTAAATGGGTTTTCCAGGACCTAAATGACCTATACTCAGCTGTTAGAGGTTAGAAGCTTGGGTGACATCTTCAGCCTCTTCCTTGTCCTGTGACGTCACATCTTTGGTCACACAGCCTTTCTGCAGCTCAGTCCCATTCAAGTGAATGAGAATGAGCTGTCTGTCACGGTGGGGAGTGGGGGAAACGCCCCACCGTATGATAACGGGTATGCGGGGAAGCAGCTAGGCCAGGATGTCGGGATCAGGGAGCAGGTCACCTCCTAAAGCGTCCCTAATCCTCGCCCTAACTCCTCACCGTATGAGCGGACCTGGATGGTAGGACGGCTCATACCCAGGATACCTAGGACCCTGAGTCGCCCTGATAATCCCTCACACAGGAGCAGGGGAGAGACAACATGTTCTTCCAAGACACGGATGAGCAGGAGTCTCTGCAGGCCTAACGGCAAGGAGAGGAAGCCAAGTGGAACGGCAGATAAGTATCCAGTGGCAGGGATAACCACTGAACACAGAACCCAGGAAGGCATAGTAACTTACCTGCCGCAGCTGCTGGACGGCACAACAGAAGACCACACCAAGGTGAACTGGAACCCATGCAACCGTACTGCAATCCAAACACCATACCAGACTCAGTACGTACTGACACACATAGGAACCAGCACTCCAGCAACAGCTCACAAACTTGACTTTTGGTTCACCCCTCCCAGAAACCATGAGACCCCTTCCGGAGGCCACAACAGACAAACAGGGCAACATCTAGCATCCATGCTGGACAGAACACACCAAACACTGACAAGACACGGAACAACAACTAGACGTACAACAACCCCAGAACATAGACCCAGCCATAATATAACAACAGGTAAGGTAGGGAAAATGGAGGAGACATAAGGAAGACATCGCTGGAGACATCGATGTCCCACTAGGTGGCCCTCACACAGGAGGATGGAACATCCAGACAAGGAGCATAACTCCAGCACACACCAAGGCTGGAGTACAACTGACTCCTGGCCAAAGGCCACAGGTATAAGAAGCACCTAGTGACCACACCCAGCAAGGTAGTTAACCCCTCCAGCACCAGACAGGGGAGGAACCAGGAGAGCGGGAGAATAGCACATACAAGCCGACATCAAAGCGTTGCCCCTGGCAACCGGCAGGTACGGCAAACGTGTCACAGCACACAACACCGAGGCTGTGACACTGTCATACCAAGCGTGACCACTATACAACGTACGGCGCTGTGCTTGGTATTCTATGAAGAGGTTGCAGGGTACTCGTCTAGGGAAGTGGCGCACTTGACCTTGTCCACGTGGAAATTGACAGGGAACGGGAGCCCAGCAGATGGAATGGAGCAGCGGGGAGCAGGTGAGTATAGATTCACAGGTAGCTGGTTGAGGGCAGCCCTATAACTGTAGACAGATCGCCACAAAATGATCCCAGTTTGCATAGGCTGAGTAAAGACCCCTAAACAAGCGCCAATCAACTTTTTGTATGGTCAATCACATCGCTGACACTCCCTAGATTTTAGAGATAGTCCCGGCAAGTTTGGGCTGTTTCAGGCCGAGAATAAGCATGGTTTATGTAAGCCCATAAATGAGTGGTCTCAGTGGAATTGGGGGTGGTTCTGTGGGCAGGGCTTACCTGTCCTGAATTTATTAACTACAATGTTGGCAAGTATGGTCATATTGGTCCGTTATTGGGCCATGTAAAAGAAAAAAAATCACTGAAAATAGTGCACTACAATGGTAGATAGATGTAATTGACAATATATGGATAAACCCTCACACTGATATTAAAATGAGACTTTCGCCAATATATTCTTATATCAAGAACATACCGGAGCCCGCGCACTCCGTCAAGGTCTCTCAAAATGGCACGGGACCTAACGCTAACTTACCTATGCCGTATAGACAATTTATGATAGGTGCATAAAGTCCGACACACAGCCAGCAGATCCCAGTTACCTCCAGCGTGAAATCACACATACAATGGGAGGAGGGAAGAGGCTGTGAGTCCCAGGTGAATGAAAGGGCGTGGAGCGGGAAACAGGCCCCAGGCCCTTCTAGACTGGGTGGCAAGATCCGCTCTCTTCTGTATAATGCCTGTCAGCAGGCATGTTGACAGCCATCAGCATTATGAATACAGCTCTTGAGCATATTACATACTGTACCAAAAAGAACGAGGATGTTTTATGATAAAAAATATAATTTTTATTCAATACAGTAACACAATCAATACAAGTAAAGTCAAAAGGGACAGGACATGAAGACAGAGCCTCTATGGGGCTCAATAATGTGGAGAATCGCACTCGAGGTGGGTTGCACCACAAACAGTAAAGTTTGCAACAATTATACATTGTGGGGGTACCAATACTAATCCCCACAATGTAAAACCTAACATATTACATACTGACCAGTGTGTAATAACTGATGTGACTCTTTTTTATGTAGATTTTATTTTTACCGCACAATGGCGCTCATCCTCATCCTAATATTGCCGATAGAGCGATATGACCGACGAGTCACATTTTCTAGGAAACATGAATGACGTCCATCTGGATTAATGTTGATTCGGTTCATGACACGGCACAGAGGAAGCGCGGGAAATGAACCTGTCGCATGAGATGAGTGTGTATCTGCTGCCATCTAGTGTTCAAATCACAGGATTGCAGATGATATTTTTTTCGTATCATTTTAGGACACGGTCACCAGAGTTTGCTAAAGTGGAAATAAAATTCGTAAGCGGAAAAATATTTCTTTATGGCATGAAAATTATGGCGCTGTTTTCTGGACTAGGGATAAGGGGGAAGATTTATCGTGCATGTCCGAGGACAGGGATCAGCAGCCTTCGGAACTCCAGCTGCTGTGAAACTACAACTCCCAGCATGCAAACATTCTTGACTGCTCTTCTAACTCCCATAGAAGTTAATGAATCACTCTGGGAGTTTCAGAACAGCCGGAGTGTCGGAGTTTGCTGATCCAAACTCAACTCTGCTATGTCTCTGTTTCTCTCTGAATCTGCTGGACTGACAGGCTGGCTGTATAACTCAGCTTCTTCTGTATGCTACACTTCTTCTCTGTATGCCAGGGAACTTTCCTCCTTGCTCCTGAGGCTTCAAGCTTTGCCTCCATGGCCAGCAGAGACATGCCCCTGCATACCCTTCCCCTAGCTGGGGGTAAGCTAGACTGAAGCTCACTGGTCCCCACCCTTCCTGCAGGAAGTAAGACTCACCCACTTCTCTCCAGAGGGGGGTTAGAATGGAATGTTCCATTCTATCTAAGTACAGATCTGCCGTATTTGCTGCCACCTGCTGGTGACCCAGGCATATTACATGAACATAACAGTTGCATAACAAAATAGGAATGCACAGTGTATAGGACCTGGAATAAATACACAAGATGACATAAAGTTAGACCAATAAAGACAGTAGCAGGGTGCAGAAGTGGTAACACTAGGGTGTTACACATGAACATTTACGCCTTTAGGTTCCAGGGCACCTAAGCGAGGGAACTCCTTCTGTTATCCATGGCTTCCTCACCAAAGTGATTGGGGGTACAGATGGTATATATGGCAGCAGAAGGCTTGAAAATAACCTCTGAGTCTGTCATATACAGACTATCTATCTATCTATCTATCTCCTGTCTATCTATCTATCTATCTATCTATCTATCTATCTATCTATCTATCTATCTATCTATCTATCTCTCTCTAGTGCCTTGAAGAAGTATTCATACCCCTTTTCCACATTTTTCCACATTACACCCACAAACATCAATATATTTTGTTGGAATTGTATGTGATAGACCAACACAAAGTATCAAGTATGTGTGAAGTGAACAGAAAATAATACATGGCTTTTAAAAATTTAAATAAACAAAAATCTGAAACGTGTGTGGCGTGCATTTGTATTCAGCCCAAATTTGTCCCATTCTTCTACTGCAGAAGAGCTCGCGCTCCGTCAGATTGGATGGAGAGCGTCTGTGAACAGTAATTTTCAAGTCTTGTCACAGATTCTCAATGGGATTCAGGTCTGGACTGTGACTGGTCAGTTCTAACACATGATTATACTTTGTTCTAAAACCTTCCATTGTAGCTCTGGCTGGATGTTTAGGGTCGTTGTCCTGCTGGAAGGTGAACCTCCACCCCAGTCTCAAGTCTTCTGCAGCTTCTACCAGGTTTTCCTCCAGTATTGCCCTGTATTTAACTCCATCCATCTTCCCATCAACTCTGACCATCGTCCCTGTCCCTGCTGAAGAAAGCCTCCCCATAGTATGATGCTGCTACCACTATGTTTTGGTGGGGATGGTGTGTTCTGAGTGATGTGCTGTGGTAGTTGTCCACCACACATAGCATTATGCATTTAGGCCAAAAAGTTCATTTTACCAGAGCACCTTCTTCCACATGTTTGCTGTGTCCCCTGCATGGCTTGTGGCAAACTGCAAACGGGACTTGCTTTCAAAAATGGCTCTCATGTTGCTACTGTTCTATAAAGGCCAAATTTGTGTTGTACACGACTAATAGTTATCCTGTGGACAGATTCTCCCACCTGAGATGTGGATCTCTGCAGCTCCTCCAGAGCAACCATAGGCCTCTTGGTTGCTTCTCTAATTAGTGCTCTTCTTGCCTGGGCTGTCAGTATAGGTGGACGGCCATGTCTTAGTAGGTTTGCAGTTGTGTCATACTCTATTTTCGAATGATGGATTGAACAGTGGTGCGTGAGCGCTTAGGATATTTTTTATAGCCTAACCCAGCTTTACACTTCTCCACAACTTTATCACTGACCTGTCTGGTGTGTTCCTTGGTTTTCATGTTGCTGTTTGATCACTAATATTCTCTAACAGGCCTCAGATTTTTTTTTCCCATTATGCCATTCACCGCATGATATGTTTTTTTTTTTATATTTTAATAGTACACACCGATGCATATGATGTATATTTTGCTTATTTATTTATTTCTTTTTTGGATGAAAGGTGAGTGATTTGAATATTTAGATTTTTTATATATATTTTTGAAACTTTTTTACTTTTTTTAAAACTTTTTTAACCCCTTAGGGACCCATGACGTATCTGTGTTGTTCCGATCACCGCCGCCCGGCGGGCGGTTATTGGAACAAGGTGCCTACTCAAATCATTGACCGCATGGCATTCCTTTCCTTCTGCGCCCTGCTGTGTGCTCGTACAGCAGTTCACGACCACATATGGGGTGTTTCTGTAAACTACAGAATCAGGGCCATAAATATTGAGTTTTGTTTGGCTGTTAACCCTTGCTTTGTTACTGGGAAAAATGGATTAAAATGGAAAATTTGCCCAAAAATTGAAATTCTGAAATTTCATCTCCATTTGCCAATAACTCTTGTGGAACACCTAAAGGGTTAACGACGTTTGTAAAATCTGTTTTGAATACCTTGAGGGGTGTAGTTTCTTAGATGGGGTCACTTTTATGGAGTTTCTACTCTAGGGGTGCATCAGGGGGGCTTCAAATGAGACATGATGTCAAAAAAAACAGTCCAGCAAAACCTGCCTTCCAAAAACCGTATGGCATTCCTTTCCTTCTGCGCCCTGCCGTGTGACCGTACAGCGGTTCACGACCACATATGGGGTGTTTCTGTAAATTACAGAATCAGGGCCATAAATATTGAGTTTGGTTTGGCTGTTAACCCTTGCTTTGTAACTGGAAAAAAATTATTAAAATGAAAAATCTGCCAAAAAAGTGAAATTTTGAAATTGTATCTCTATTTTCCATTAATTCTTGTGGAACACTTAAAGGGTTAACAAAGTTTGTAAAATCAGTTTTGAATACCTTGAGGGGTGTAGTTTATAGAATGGGGTCATTTTTGGGTGGTTTATTTTATGTAAGCTTCACAAAGTGACTTCAGACCTGAACTGGTCCCTAAAAATTGGGTTTTTGAAAATTTCTGAAAAATTTCAAGATTTGCTTCTAAAATTCTAAGCCTTGTAACATCCCCAAAAAATAAAATATCATTCCCAAAATAATCCAAACATGAAGTAGACATATGGGGAATGTAAAGTAATAATTATTTTTGGAGGTATTACTATATTTTATAGAAGTAGAGAAATTGAAACTTGGAAATTTGCAATTTTTTACAAATTTTTGGTAAATTTGGTATTTTTTTTATAAATAAAAATGATTTTTTTTAACTTCATTTTACCAGTGTCATGAAGTACAATATGTGACGAAAAAACAATCTCAGAATGGCCTGGATAAGTCAATTCGTTTTAAAGTTATCAGCACTTAAAGTGACACTGGTCAGATTTGCAAAAAATGCCCAAGTCCTGAAGGTGAATTAGGGCTGAGTCCTTAAGGGGTTAAGGCCCAGATTAGACCCCCAATGTGTAATCATTAGACTTCAATTTCTATAGAGTAATGGAATATTATCCATTACCTTTTACAAGATCGCTGTATTACAATTCAGTGCTGCCACCTGCTGGATTCAACAAGTAATAAACCTAGAAGCCTAGTACAGGCTCTGGCTTATTACTGCAGTGGAACACTTTCCCCAATCTCCACGCGGGCGAGACGTTCCCGCCCAACAAGCACGTGCTTCTGGGTTTTCAGCCTCTCAGACGCCGTGGTCACATTTGACCAAGTCATCTGAGGAGTTAAATGTGCGTGATCGGCATAATCGCCGTTCAAGGACATTAGTCTTGGGTGTTCACTGTGTGAAACAACAGGCACTGTTGCCTGCTAGGTAGTTGATTGCTATGGCATTTGCTCCGCTCCAGATGCCATCTTTAAAGACCCCACATTTGCTGTAATACTACTGTGGATGTCGAGAAGTTATAGCTGTCAGCCCACTAAACCGTTTTTTTTTTTTTTGCTTAATAATAACCCCTACACTGCGATTTATCCATACATAAGTAAAATAATAATTTTGGTTCAGTAGAATTTGCTAAAACCCTATTTTTATAATATGTAAATTACCTTGCTACCAGCAAGTAGGGCGGCTACTTGCTGGTAGCAGCCGCATCCTCCGATGGTAATGACGCCCCCTCCGCTTGTTGATTGACAGGGCCAGGGAACGGGATCTTTCTCCGCTGGCCCTGCCTGTTTTCATTCAATATCTGGCGCCTGCGCCGCGGCCGTACCTATCTTCAATCGGCGCAGGCGCACTGAGAGGCAGCCACTCACTCGGCCGCTTCATCCTCAATGCGCCTGCGCCGGATGTAGATGTGACGTCATCGGCGCAGGCGCATTGAGGATGAAGCGGCCGAGTGAGGGCCGCCTCTCAGTGCGCCTGCGCCGATTGAAGATAGGTACGGCCGCGGCGCAGGCGCCAGATATTGAATGAAAACAGGCAGGGCCAGCGGAGAAAGATCCCGTTCCCTGGCCCTGTCAATCAACAAGCGAAGGGGGCGTCATTACGATGGGAGGATGCGGCTGCTACCAGCAAGTAGCCGCCCTACTTGCTGGTAGCAAGGTAATTTACATATTATAAAAATAGGGTTTTAGCAAATTCTACTGAACCAAAATTATTATTTTACTTATGTATGGATAAATCGCAGTGTAGGGGTTATTATTAAGCAAAAAAAAAAAAGCGGTTTAGTGGGCTGACAGAAGCCCTTTAAGAGATCTTTCTTAGGGCTCATGCACACGAACGTATTTTCTTTCCGTTTCCGTTCCGTTTTTTTTTGCGGACAGTATGCGGAACGAGTCATTTCAATGGGTCCACAAAAAAAATGGAAGTTACTCCATGTGCATTTCGTTTCCATATATCTGTATTTCCGTTCCGCAAAAAAATAGAACATGTCCTATTATTGTCCGCATTACGGATAAGGATTGTACTGTTCTAATAGGGGCCAGCTGTTCTGTTCTGCAAAATACGGAACGCACATATTTTAGATGACAAACCACAATGCATATTGAGGGGACGGGGGTACCCAAGTAACCCATGGAATAATCCAAAATCTTCAGATAATGGAGAGATTCCAAAGGCCTTGGTAACCCCTATAAAGTGTCACTGTGTATCAGAGGTCCACATATTATGGACCACTGGCACACATATGCATTACTTAATCCCCATATACATTATTTATTCCTGCCAACACCCTATACCTCAGGTCTCATAGACAGGCAAATATGCCCATATAAGGAATATTATCTATAGCGGACCTATATCAAACAAAACTAAAAGAAATAATGCCCAAAATTTTTTTTATTATAAAAAAAAATATATTCCATCATGTTGTACAGGGGTCTATGTTGGTTTTACATAGTTTCGTGTCCACTATTATTTTCTTTCTGCAAGAGATGAAAAAAAAAATAAAGATATGAAAACTATAAATTGAAAAGTACCAAAATTACAATTACAAGATGATAAACCTCAGAATCAAAAACTAGCAGAGGAACATAGTTATCTGCAAATCCATGGCTTAAAGTCTACATGAAGTCCCTGTGGTCTAAGTGTATTTAATTTTATAATCCATTCAATTTCTTGTTTTTTTAAAGCCATAGCTCTATTGCCCCCTTTACAAGACATAGGGATATGGTCAATGAGCATACATTTGATATAATTTTCACCATGTCCATGTTCTGAGAAATGCTTTGAAACCGGCAGATCCATGCGTTTTTTTACGTATAGTGTATCTGCGTTGATTAAAACGTGTTTTGAAATCCAACGTAGATTCACCCACATATAATAACTGGCACGGACACCATAGCACTTAAATCACGTATGATGTATCACAAGTTAAGTAGAAATTGATTTTATATTTTTTCTTAGTCACAGGATGTGTGAAGATGCTTAAACAACATCCCATTTTGGGAGTGCGTAGAAAACTCCTATGTCTGCATGTACCAGTTTATCTCTTAAGTTTTTAGGCCTTCTGTAAGGCTATTTTCACACTAGCGTTTTGGCTTTACGTTTGTGAGATCCGTTCAGGGCTGTCCAAAATGGTGACTAAACTGTGAGGATTTCACCATAGTTCTAGAGTGAGCGCTATCAAAGTGAAGTACTGTGTTTTTATCAGTTGGCTTGACATATACATTTGTCTCTATCTCATTATCCCTCAAAATGACATTTGTATCAAGAAACTGAATTTCTTTTGTGGAATAATGTATTATAAATTGGATGTCCTCATCAATTGTATTCAAAAAAGAAAAGAATTCTAATAGCTCGATCTCAGTACTAGTCCAAATGAGGAAGAAGTCGTCAATGTATCGCCACCACCTCAAAACATGGTTGAAGTGGTGGGATACATAGACGTACATCTCCTCCAGGAAGGAAACTGTCATGTTGGAATACGTGGGTGCCACATTTGACCCCATTGACGTTCCCCTCATTTACATAAAACAATCACCAAACATAAAATAGTTGTTTGTCAAAACCGTGTGAAAAAGACTCAATAGAAAATCTTGACAATCTGGTGTATAGTCTGAACTCATTCATTTTAATGGGTCACCAAAAAAATGGAAGTTACTCCGTGTCCATTCTGTTTCCGTATTTCCGTTCAGCAAAAAAATACAACATGCCCTATTATTGTCTGCATTACGAATAAGGATTGTACTGTTCTATTAGGGGCCAGCTGTTCCGTTCCGCAAAATACGGAATGCATACAGACGCCATCCAAGATACATGTAGCGCCATTTGCGCCAGATATAGTACATAATAACATGTGCATAATTTTCTGCCACCATAAAACCAACGTTCTAAAATTAATCATGATTCATAATTAGTAATTACTAGTGATTCCTTTTCAGCTGTGCAAATAGTGTTAGCCTGTAAAGGGAGGGACCGCTCACCTGCAAAACCGCTCAATATGATGGTCGTCCGGCATAATTGCGCATGTCAGTGTGTCGATATGACGTGATAGATCACATGAACGGATAGGTGGACAGCAGATTCATTCATAAAATACACACATAGTAAACAAGTAGAGATACCGGAATCATAAGCAGGGCAATGCAATCCAGATGCTGTGAAACAGGAGAGGTGCTGCCTTCCGGCGCACTGTCACCTGGTCAATGTCTCGGTGGACCACACAGGGTGCAGCATATGGCTACACTCAATGTATATCGCCACCGAGTACTTCCAGCTTGTATCTAATTAGATGCGTCCCATAGAAATAATATAGGGCATCCTTTTGATCACCAGTTGAAGACGGGGAGTAACCGCAATGTATGAATAGTAATCTAGTAATATAGCTATCAGTATCTCCACATTCAGTTATAGGAGTAATATGTCCACAATCTGCCACAATCCAAAAATTTCCCAAACATCTTGAGTGTAGCATGGTGAGTTGAAACCTCCCGATCCAGGCCATCTAAAAGATAAAAATATAAAATTTTTAAAATTCTCACTACATTAGCTGTAAGGGGCAGAAGAAGAGACTGTCATGGTCTTACCTTCTTGCTGTTCTCCTTCGTTTGACATGTGCTGGCGGCCATCTTGGTTTCTGGGTTTCTTGTAGCCTCCCACCCTGCGGCTCCTCCTTCCCACTAGGAGGAGCTGGATGCCTAGCTCATATATATTGGAGGTCTGTGGCTTCAGTTCCTTGCTTGGTCCTCCTGTGTTCACATGCTTCTAGACTGCTGCTGCTTCTGGTTCCTGATCCTGGTTTCGTCCGACTACCCTGCTGGTTCCTGATCCTGGTTTCGTCCGACTACCCTGCTGGTTCCTGATCCTGGCTTCGTCTGACTACCCTGCTGGTTCCTGATCCTGGCTTCGTCTGACTACCCTTCTGGTTCCTGACCTCTGGCTTCGCAAAGACTCTGCTTCGGTTTCGCCATCCGTTTGGACTTTTGCTTTACAGCTTTATTTTCAATAAAGCCTTCTTATTTTCACTTATCCCTTGTTGTACGTCTGGTTCATGGTTCCGTGACATTAGGACCAAGCCATGAATTCTGACGGTACAGGGCCATCCTCGCTACCCACGCTGGTTGCCAGACTTGATCAGCAGGATCACCTGTTGGGTCGGTTCGCTGTGGCGTTGCAAACCCTGCTTGAACGCACGGCTCATTTCGCTCCCGTTGCCGATGGGTCGGTTGTCGCTCCTGGGCCCGCTCCTACTGCCGCTCCGGTTGTTGCGCCAGAGTCTACCCCGACACCTGTTGTTGCACCTGCGGTGTTTCGGGGTATGACCGGTTCTGCCCCTCTTCCACAGCGCTTTGGGGGAGAGCCAACTCAGTGCCGAGGTTTCCTTAACCAGGTGGGCATCTATTTCGAGTTGCTGCCACATGCCTTTCCCACTGAGAGATCCAAGGTGGGCTTCTTGATCTCGCTGCTCTCGGACAAGGCCTTGGCCTGGGCCAGCCCTTTATGGGAGAACAACAATCCGGTGGTTGCCGAGTTTTCCGGTTTTGTTGCTTCTCTTCGGAAGGTATTCGATGTGCCGGCTCGTGCTGCCTCTGCTGCGAAGCTCCTTATGTCCATCAGACAGGGTTCACGATCCGTAGCTGAATACGCCATTGAGTTTCGTACCCTGGCAGCAGAGGTGGGCTGGAATAATGAGGCTCTGGTCGCTGCTTTCTCTCATGGTCTCTCGGATGCCTTGAAGGATGAGGTTGCAGCTAAGGACCTACCAGTGGAGCTCGAGTCTCTTATTTCTTTCCTGATTTTGATTGACACCAGACTCAGGGAGAGACCTTCCTTTAAGGAGAGCCTGCGGAGGTTTTCTAACAGATTGGCGCCTACGTTTGTTGTCCCACCCGTGCCTCCCTCTCCTCCCACGCCTCCTGGGGATGACTTGTCTGGGGGTGAACCCATGCAGCTGGGGTTTGCTCGCCTGTCCGAGGGGGAGAGGGTACTCCGGAGACGCGAGGGCCGATGCATGTACTGTGGTCTCGGTGGGCATTTTCGGTTGGCATGTCCGAACCGTCCGGGAAACGCTCGCTCCTGAGATCCTGTCGGGGGCAGATCTTGGGTGGAGTCTCCTCGTCCCCGGTTTCCCGTGTTGACAAACCACTGATCACTGTTGTCCTCTCCTGGGTCGGGGGCTCGGTGACGACCCAGGCGTTGTTGGACTCTGGTGCTGGTGGTTTGTTCATTGATAATGTGTTCGCTGCCGCCAATTCCATTCCTCTGCAGGCTCGAGGTTCCCCACTGTCTCTTGAGGCGATAGACGGCAGACCCCTTCTGCCGCCACACGTGACTCATGAGACCCTTCCAGTGGGGATAGCCATTGGTGCCGTTCACAGAGAGTCGGTCTGCCTCCAGGTTATTTCGTCTCCACACTACTCGGTGGTCTTGGGGTACCCCTGGCTCCGGAAGCATAATCCGACTTTCGATTGGAGATCGGCCGAGATCCTCTCGTGGTCACCGCAGTGTGGGGCTAGTTGCATCCATGGGTCTGTCAAGTTGCTGTGTACTTCCTCGGACTCTCTGTTGCCTCCTGAATACGAGGAGTACCGGGATGTATTCGATAAGGTGCGCGCGGTTGCCCTACCTCCGCACCGCCCATACGATTGTGCCATAGAGTTACAATCTGGTGCCGTTCCTCCTCGTGGCAAAGTCTATCCACTGTCGGTAGCGGAGAATGAGGCCATGGAGGAGTACGTGAGGGAGGCGCTTTCACGCGGACACATTCGCAAATCCTCGTCCCCGGCAGGGGCTGGATTTTTCTTTGTGAAAAAGAAGGGCGGTGAGTTGAGGCCTTGCATCGATTACAGGGGTCTCAATCGCATCACGATCAAGAACGCTTACCCGATACCCTTGATTTCCGAGCTGTTCGATCGCCTTAAAGGGGCCACGGTCTTTACCAAACTCGACCTGAGGGCGGCATATAACCTGGTAAGGATCAAGGCGGGCGATGAGTGGAAGACCGCGTTTAACACCAGGACCGGTCATTATGAATCCTTGGTTATGCCCTTTGGGTTGTGCAATGCGCCCGCAGTCTTTCAGGAATTCATCAACGATGTTTTCCGTGACCTGTTGCAGCAGTGTGTGGTGGTCTATTTGGATGACATCTTGGTATATTCTGAATCCATGGAGGCCCACATTCTGGATGTCAGACGAGTGTTGCAACGGTTACGAGAGAACAGGCTGTTCGGTAAGCTTGAGAAATGCGAATTTCACCGATCCCAGGTAACCTTCTTAGGTTACATCATTTCCGCTGAGGGGTTCTCCATGGATCCTGAGAAGGTTTCGGCTGTCTTACAGTGGCCCCAGCCCAGTGGTCTTCGTTCCCTGCAGCGCTTTTTGGGCTTCGCCAATTATTATCGGAAGTTCATCAGGGACTTTTCCATGCTAGCCAAGCCTCTCACGGATCTGACCAGGAAGGGCAGTAATTCCCAGGTCTGGCCGCTCGAGGCCAT
Source organism: Bufo bufo (assembly GCF_905171765.1). NCBI lineage: Eukaryota > Metazoa > Chordata > Amphibia > Anura > Bufonidae > Bufo > Bufo bufo. Next base: position 204,344,263 of record NC_053396.1, on the reverse strand, counting down.
CCGAGCTTTTGAGGCTCTAAAGTCCGCCTTTGTGTCGGCTCCGATTCTGTCGCATCCCAACCCTGGGTTGCCCTTTGTCCTCGAGGTGGACGCGTCTGAGACGGGAGTAGGCGCCCTTCTGTCTCAGCGTAGAACACCAGAGGGTCCTCTGCTTCCTTGTGGGTTTTACTCCCGGAAACTGTCTTCCGCGGAGTGCAACTATCAGATTGGTGACAGGGAGTTATTGGCCATCGTGCAGGCCCTTAAAGAATGGAGGCACTTGCTCGAGGGTTCGGTGGTTCCGGTCCTCATCCTGACGGACCACAAGAATCTGACCTACCTTTCTGAGGCCAAGAGATTGACACCACGTCAGGCCAGATGGGCTCTGTTCTTGTCACGTTTTAATTACGTGGTCTCCTACCTACCCGGTTCCAAGAACATCGGGGCGGATGCCTTATCACGGCAGTACTCCGAGCTGTCCAGGGAGGAGTCGATTCCGACTTCGGTCATACCTCCGAATCAGATCTTGGCCGCCATTCGCACCAGCCTGACCTCTCCCCTGGGTGAGCAGATTTTGGCGGCTCAATCTGGTGCTCCCTCTGGGAGACCCAACGGCAGATGTTTTGTGCCTGAGGAGTTGCGCACTCGGTTGTTGCGAACCTACCATAACTCCAAGACCGCGGGGCATCCTGGAAAGAATCAGCTGTCCTGGGCTGTTTCACGTCTGTTCTGGTGGCCTTCCCTACGTTCCGACATCGCCGCATATGTAGCGGCATGCTCCGTTTGTGCCCAGAGTAAGTCCCCTCGGCACCTTCCGTTGGGCCTTCTGCAACCCATAGCCACCGGGGAGCGCCCATGGTCACACCTGGGGATGGATTTCATTGTGGACCTCCCTGCATCCCGAGGCCATACGGTCATTCTCATGATTGTGGATCGGTTTTCCAAAATGTGCCACTGTGTTCCTCTCAAGAAGTTACCCTCTGCACAAGAGTTGGCCACGATTTTTGCCAGGGAGGTCTTCCGGTTGCACGGTTTGCCCAAGGAGATTGTGTCGGATCGGGGGAGTCAGTTTGTGTCCAGGTTCTGGCGCGCCTTTTGCTCCCAGTTGGGGATTCATCTCTCCTTCTCCTCGGCCTACCACCCTCAGTCCAATGGGGCCGCAGAACGATCCAATCAGGCCTTGGAGCAATTCCTTCGTTGCTATGTCTCCGATCACCAAGACAATTGGGTTGACCTCCTGCCTTGGGCTGAGTTTGCCAGGAACACGGCGGTGAACTCTTCCTCTGGGGCGTCTCCCTTAATGGCCAATTATGGGTTCCAACCTGCCGTGTTACCGGAGGTATTCTCTCCCCAGGATATTCCGGCTGTGGAGGATCACCTTTCCGTCCTACGTGCTTCTTGGGTACTGATCCAGAAGTCCCTTGAGGTCTCTGCGCAGCGCCAGAGACTCCAGGCTGATCGCAGACGAGCGCCTGCTCCTTCCTACCAGGTCGGAGACCGTGTATGGTTGTCCACCCGCAACCTCAACCTTCGAGTGCCCACTCCCAAGCTGGCGCCTCGCTTTGTTGGTCCCTTCCGAGTGCTTCGCAGGGTAAACCCGGTAGCCTATGCCCTTGCGCTTCCTCCTGGCATGCGGATCTCCAACGTGTTTCATGTCTCCCTGTTGAAGCCACTGGTGTGTAATCGTTTCACTTCCTCGGTTCCTCGGCCTCGTCCGGTCCAAGTGGGTAATCGTGAGGAGTATGAGGTGAGCAATATCCTGGACTCACGCCTGGTCCGCGGTCGGGTGCAGTTTTTGGTCCATTGGCGTGGTTATGGTCCAGAGGAGCGTTCCTGGGTTCCCTCCGCAGATGTCCATGCTCCTGCCTTGCTCCGAGCCTTCCACGCACGCTTCCCTCAGAAACCGTTCTTTACTCCGCGGAGGAGGGGCCCTTGAGGGGGAGGTACTGTCATGGTCTTACCTTCTTGCTGTTCTCCTTCGTTTGACATGTGCTGGCGGCCATCTTGGTTTCTGGGTTTCTTGTAGCCTCCCACCCTGCGGCTCCTCCTTCCCACTGGGAGGAGCTGGATGCCTAGCTCATATATATAGGAGGTCTGTGGCTTCAGTTCCTTGCTTGGTCCTCCTGTGTTCACATGCTTCTAGACTGCTGCTGCTTCTGGTTCCTGATCCTGGTTTCGTCCGACTACCCTGCTGGTTCCTGATCCTGGTTTCGTCCGACTACCCTGCTGGTTCCTGATCCTGGCTTCGTCTGACTACCCTGCTGGTTCCTGATCCTGGCTTCGTCTGACTACCCTTCTGGTTCCTGACCTCTGGCTTCGCAAAGACTCTGCTTCGGTTTCGCCATCCGTTTGGACTTTTGCTTTACAGCTTTATTTTCAATAAAGCCTTCTTATTTTCACTTATCCCTTGTTGTACGTCTGGTTCATGGTTCCGTGACAGAGACCTGAAAGAGTTACTGATGTAGACAAATCATATAAATAACCAAGGTCTATAATCCACATTTAATCCTTTCGGTTTTAATGTTTGTAGTCTTAATATCCATTCAGATTCACGTTGTTTTTTTTTACATTTTGGTGTGATTGCAATTATCATAAATTTGAAATCCTGTTCACTATGTTCCATCTCTACAAAGTGTTTTAGACACTGGTAGGTCTCTCTACGTTGTTTCCCAATGGAATAGCGATGTTGATTAATCCGTGTTTACAAATCACATGTCGTCTCCCCCATAAAAGCAAAAAAAGGAGGAGACCACTGTGGTACTCAGCAGAAGTGGCCCAAATCATTAAAAATAAAAAGCTAGCATTTTGTAATTATAAAAAAACCCAGAGCAATGAAGATAAGGAAATCTACAAGATTAGGCAGAGAGAGGCCAAGCAAGTTATAAGAACTTCTAAAGCGCAGGCAGAAGAAAAACTAGCTCAGTCTATGAAAAAAGGGGATAAGACATTCTTCAGATATATAAATGAAAAAAGGAAATTAAAACAAGGAATAACTAAATTAAAAACAAAGGACGGAAGGTATGTAGAAGAGAATAAAGGGCTAGCCGACTGCCTTAATGAATACTTCTGTTCAGTTTTTACAAAAGAAAAAGGAGAAGGACCTCCACTAGAAAGAATGACTAATAAATCGTTTGATGCATGTATCTTTACAGAGGAAGATGTTCTAAGTTTGCTGTCTAAGGTGAAGACAAATAAGTCACAGGGGCCTGATGAGATACACCCAAAATTATTAAAAGAGCTTAGTGGTGAGCTGGCAAAACCGTTAACAGATTTATTTAACCAATCATTAGTAACAGGAGTCGTCCCGGAAGATTGGAAATTGGCTAATGTCGTGCCCATTCACAAGAAAGGTAGTAGGGAGGAATCTAGCAACTATAGACCAGTGAGTCTGACATCAATAGTAGGCAAATTAATGGAAACCCTATTAAAGGATAGGATTGTGGAACATCTAAAATCCCATGGATTGCAAGATGAAAAACAACATGGGTTTACTTCAGGGAGATCATGTCAAACAAATCTTATAGATTTTTTTGACTGGGTGAATAAAATAATAGACGGTGGAGGTGCAGTAGACATCGCATATCTAGATTTTAGTAAGGCTTTTGACACTGTCCCACATAGAAGACTTATCAATAAACTGCAGTCATTGAGCATGGACTCCCATATTGTTGAGTGGATTAGGCAGTGGCTGAGTGACAGACAACAGAGGGTGGTAGTCAATGGAGAACATTCAAAACAAGGTCATGTTACCAGTGGGGTTCCACAGGGATCTGTACTGGGACCGATTTTGTTTAATATCTTCATAAGTGATATTGCAAAAGGCCTCGCTGGTAAGGTTTGTCTTTTTGCTGATGACACAAAGATAGGTAACAGGGTTGATGTTCCTGGAGGGAAACGCCAAATGGAAAAGGATTTAGGAAAACTAGAAGAATGGTCAGAACTCTGGAAACTGAAATTTAATGTGGATAAGTGCAAGATAATGCAAATGGGGCGTAAAAACCCAAGGGCAGAATATAGAATATTTGACACAGTCCTGACCTCAGTATCTGAGGAAAGGGATTTAGGAGTAATTATTTCAGAAGACTTAAAGGTGGGAAGACAATGTAATAGAGCAGCACGAAATGCCAGCAGAATGCTTGGATGTATAGGGAGAGGTATAAGCAGTAGAAAGAGTGAAGTGCTTATGCCGCTGTACAGAACACTGGTGAGACCTCACTTGGAGTATTGTGCGCAGTACTGGAGGCCATATCTCCAGAAGGATATAGATACTCTAGAGAGAGTTCAGAGAAGAGCTACTAAACTAGTACATGGATTGCAGGATAAAACTTACCAGGAAAGGCTAAAGGACCTTAATATGTATAGCTTGGAAGAAAGAAGAGACAGAGGGGATATGATAGAAACTTTTAAATACATAAAGGGAATCAACTCGGTAAAGGAAGAGAGCATATTTAAAAGAAGAAAAACTACCACAAGAGGACACAGTTTTAAATTAGAGGGGCAAAGGTTTAAAAGTAATATAAGGAAGTATTACTTTACTGAGAGAGTAGTGGATGCATGGAATAGCCTTCCTGCAGAAGTGGTAGCTGCAAATACAGTGAAGGGGTTTAAGCATGCATGGGATAGGCACAAGGCCATCCTTCATATAAGATAGGGCCGGGGGCTATCCATAGTATTCAGTATATTGGGCAGACTAGATGGGCCAAATGGTTCTTATCTGCCGACACATTCTATGTTTCTATGTTTCTATATAAAGCAGTTTACATGGGCACCACAAAATGTAAATAACATACGCAGAATCACATGTCAAATAAAATCTAAGTTTGTGAACAGTATTCATAGTCGGGGGTACGAATTCTCGGCCTTTCACCATGTATCTACAGTTTACGTAGTGAAGGCACGGATAACAACCCAATTTCTTGGGGGCCAAAAGTAGTCGTTGAACATTTTTGTTGGATCCAATGTCATTCCTTACTAACCTGTCCTTTAAATTACGTGCCCTTCTACACGACACTAATGGTTTATGTTTGAACTCCACAATATCCTTATGGCCACTGGTTAGAATAAACCAATGTCTGCTGATAATTTAGCTTATATGTATACTGGCCTCACTATACGTGGAGACAAAAGGTATCCTCCTAGTATTATCCCTTGTGGTTTTATCAAGGAGTTGATGTCTATCCCTTTGGTGTATAGGGGCTCGTTGTTCCCGCAATACAGCAAAGGGATATTGCCTTGATTGGAATGACCATGTCCTAGTGTCGAGTGTCCTCTCCAATGTTGTTTCTTCGCTAATTATCCTCTTTGCTCTAGTAAATAGACTAAATGGCAACGACTGGATCATTTTGTGGGGATGTGTCATATCTAAATATCGTATTTCTATCAGTGGGTTTCACGTATAAATTCGTGCTCAAGATTGTATCCTGAATACTTACATTGACATCTAAAAAATGAATAGCCTCCTGTGAGAAATCTAAAGTCATGTGTATATCAGGAATCAAGTTGTTCAAAAAGGAATGGAGCAACTTAAGTTCCAGAATTGTTCCTGTCCAAATCACAAAAATATCATCAATGTATCTCCACCACTTCAGCACATGGCTGAAGTGGTGGGATACATAGATGAGTTGTTCCTCCATGTGGGCGACGACCATGTTGGCGTAAGTAGGTGCCACGTTCGTCCCCATGGCCGTTACCCTAATTTGCATATAGTAATCATCTCCAAAAAGGAAATAATTATTATTCAGTATCATATGTAGTAAAGACAAGATAAATGCCCTCGCTTCCATTGTGAAATCAGACATATTCAAAGCCTTTTCTATTGCTTTCATTCCAATACTATGCTGTATAGAAGTATAGAGGCTGACAATATCGAAGGTGAATTGGACAACATAGTAGTGTAAATTAAAAGAAAATACAGTTTTAACTCACTTCACTTTATGCTCCTGATGAAGGGGTTTCTCTTATACCCCGAAACGCGTTGAGCAGATACCTTCACCCTGTGGTTCAATAAAGACGATTGGCAAGAAGTACGAGTTTGGACTGCTGTCATTCTGTGAGATCCTATAGGCTACCCAGGCGCAGGAGGTATTCCGGAGGGTGTTCTGAGTTTATACCATCCGATACCTCCTGAGTGAAGTGAGTTAAAACTGTATTTTCTTTTAATTTACACTACTATATTGTCCAATTGATTTTTAAACGATTCTTCAAATGTGCATACTATTAATATATACACTGCTCAAAAAAATAAAGGGAACAATTAAACAACACAATGTAACTCCAAGTCAATCACACTTCTGTGAAATCAAACTGTCCACTTAGGAAGCAACACTGAGTGACAATCAATTTCACATGCTGTTGTGCAAATGGGATAGACAACAGGTGGAAATTATAGGCAATTAGCAAGACACCCCCAATAAAGGAGTGGTTCTGCAGGTGGTGACCTGACCACTTCTCAGTTCCTATGCTTCCTGGCTGATGTTTTGGTCACTTTTGAATGCTGCCGGTGCTTTCACTCTAGTGGTAGCATGAGACAGAGTCTACAACCCACACAAGTGGCTCAGGTAGTGCAGCTTATCCAGGATGGCACATCAAGGTTTGCTGTGTCTGTCAGCATAGTGTCCAGAGCATGGAGGCGCTACCAGGAGACAGGCCAGTACATCAGCAGACGTGGAGGAGGCCGTAGGAGGGCAACAACCCAGCAGCAGGACCGCTACCTCCGCCTTTGTGCAATGAGGAACAGGAGGAGCACTGCCAGAGCCCTGCAAAATGATCTCCAGCAGGCAACAAATATGCATGTGTCTGCTCAAACGGTCAGAAACAGACTCCATGAGGGTGATATGAGGGCCCGACGTCCACAGGTGGGGGTTGTGCTTACAGCCCAACACCGTGCAGGACGTTTGGCATTTGCCAGAAAACACCAAGATTGGCAAATTCGCCACTGGCGCCCTGTGCTCTTCACAGATGAAAGCAGGTTCACACTGAGCACATGTGACAGACGTGACAGAGTCTGGAGATGCCGTGGAGAACGTTCTGCTGCCTGCAACATCCTCCAGCATGACCGGTTTGGCATTAGGTCAGTAATGGTGTGGGGTGGCATTTCTTTGGAGGGCCGCACAGCCCTCCATGTGCTCGCCAGAGGTAGCCTGACTGCCATTAGGTACCGAGATGAGATCCTCAGACCCCTTGTGAGACCATATGCTGGTGCGGTTGGCCGTGGGTTCCTCCTAATGCAAGACAATGCTAGCCCTCATGTGGCTGGAGTGTGTCAGCAGTTCCTGCAAGACAAAGGCATTGATGCTATGGACTGGCCGGCCCGTTCTCCAGACCTGAATCCAATTGAGCACATCTGGGACATCATGTCTCGCTCTATCCACCAACGTCACGTTGCACCACAGACTGTCCAGGAGTTGGCAGATGCTTTAGTCCAGGTCTGGGAGGAGATCCCTCAGGAGACCGTCCGCCACCTCATCAGGAGCATGCACAAGCGTTGTAGGGAGGTCATACAGGCACGTGGAGGCCACACACACTACTGAGCCTCATTTTGACTTGTTTTAAGGACATTACATCAAAGTTGGATCAGCCTGTAGTGTGTTTTTCCACTTTAATTTTGAGGGTGACTCCAAATCCAGACCTCCATGGGTTAAAAAATTTGATTTCCATTTTTTTTTTTGTGTGATTTTGTTGTCAGCACATTCAACTATGTAAAGAACAAAGTATTTCAGAAGAATATTTAATTAACTCAGATCTAGGATGTGTTATTTTTGTGTTCCCTTTATTTTTTTGAGCAGTGTATATATATATATATATATATATATATATAAAGAAATTTTATATAGACTCCAACCTACTAATTGTTACTTTCCAATTAGTGGATCTATAACATATATTTTCATCCGAGGGTCTGTGGCGCCACCTAAAGGGGCAAAAAACTTTTTTTCCTCTTTTTTTCCCTCTGTTTTCTCTGCCTTGACTTTACCCATTAAGGATCTCCCTTGACGGTTGTTTGCCCCTGGTAGCCTGATATCCCTGTCACACAAATTGAAAGCAAACGCAACAAATTACCCCTTCTAATACTTTTACAGGTCCTTCCTTTGGCGCCCTGCTAGGTACTCTAAAACTTATTTTGAAGATTAGAGATTAACCCCCCTTCCTCTTTTATCCCCTCTACAATATGGAAAGTGGCCAGAATAGCCCCCTCCGGTATGGTGATGGTACTCAATTTCCTCCAAGAACATTGAAGCATTGCTTAATAGGGAACCCCTACTGGAGACAATCGGTCTATCCGGTGGACATTGCATGTTTTTATGGATTTTAGGTAGTAAATAAAATAATGGGGTCACTGGATGTTCTACTAACAAGAATTCCCGTAATTTCTCATCAATCAGGCCTGTCTGGTAATAGTGTTCCACCAAGGTTGGGATTTTTTGTTGTATCACAAACTTGGGGTCACTCTGTCGTTGAGCCTCTGCCAGGTACATGGAAGTGTCCATGACCACCACCGCACCACCCTTGTTTGCCGACTTGATGGTGAGGGAGTGGTCATGGACTAACTGATTCAGAGCCGTAATTTCCTGTGTGGTATATTAGGATGTTCAATATGATCTAGCGTTCCTGTCTCTTTTAACTCTTGTACCTCCCCCAGTATCGCCTCCCAAAGCTTGTGGAGATATCTGTGGAGTAAAATCCCTCTTTGATTGTAAACCCCAATCTGATTAACATAGTTCGTGTTTATGTGATGTAATAGCACCCTGAGTATTCTGAAAATGTATCTTGAGTTTTAACAATCTAAAAAAATACATCAAATCAGCTTCCAACTGGAACCAGTCAGTATGAATGAATCAGCTGTCCACCTATCCGTTCATGTGATCTATCACGTGATGTCGACACACTGACATGCGCAGTGTGTCGCCCCATACGCCAAACAATTATGCCGGACGACCATCATATTGAGCGCTTTTGCAGGAGAGCGGTCCCTCCCTTTACAGGCTAACACTATTTGCACAGCTGAAAAGTAATCACTAGTAATTACTAATTATGAATCATGATTAATTTTAGAACGTTGGTTTTATGGTGGCAGAAAATTATGCACATGTTATTATGTACTATATCTGGCGCAAATGGCGCTACATGTATCTTATGAATTTATTGTATATATAAATATGAATTTGAGATTTGCTATTAATTGGTACTTGTGTATGCAAATGCTTTGACCCTCTATAAATATGTACTGTGACTTTGTATATGTTGCTTGAGAGTGGTCCCAGTAAGCGGACCGAAACGTCGCACGGGTGAATAAAGGATCTCACATTTTTCACCACCTGGAAGTGCTGCGGTTTCTTCTTTTTTTTTATATATACAACTGTGGTCGAGTTTGTACCGCTGGCACTCCTCTTCAATATCAAGGTGTGCTGCCCTGGATTCGTTTTCCTTTGCTATATTGGACTGCAGGAGCTGGCACCCGCTATTTTTTACTGAAGGTACCTTAGTATGGATTCTTCAAAGCGACAATCCTCACCCGAGGTTTTCTCATATACAGAGGCAGAATTTTTGAGACCTGTAAAGGGGAGGTGGACTTTCTTTCTGTTCCCTCACTGCTTGACACCAAAAAGAGGTATGAACGTAATGTTAAAAGATGTATTACTTTGGAGCTCCACTCTATGACTTTAGTTGAATACGTAAAGACAAACCGCATCCCTAGGGGTATGCGTGTTCAACCTAAACCATCCATGTACTCACATGATACTGAATTTCGTGCTAAATACGAACAGATTTCCAACAAATATTCACGTGATTTGATGCTTTTAAATATGGAATTTATGCATACGGATTTATCCACTTCTTTATTGAAAAATCTGAGACTGAGGAACTTTTTAAAAACTTCATTATCTGTACAAGAGTATGATGAATACATGAGGAAATTTCAACCCCATCTGGATAAATTGAAAAAACCTAAGACACCAAACAAGGAAAATGGCAAAGGGATGCTATGGATTACACGAGAGGACAAATTTACAATTGGACTGATAATACCCGTTTAAGTCCAAGTTACAGAAAAATAAAAAGAAAGGAGGAAACTACTTCCAGTGAGTCATTAGCTTTTTTATCTGTGTAGTGTCCCACTACGTAAAGGTGGGCACTACTAAAGGTCAATTGGGTCATGTTGTTTCCCACCTCCTGTGGGAGATTGCTTATGGTATTTTGTATTGTATGACTGCATATTTCCATGTTATTTCCTGTGTACCAGGCCTGCTAGGGGTGTGGTTTCCCCTCTTGAGCTGTAGAGGGAGCTAGGGAACTCCCTAGTATACATAGTTAGGCCCAGACAGGAAAGGGAAGTTCAGTCTAGTCCAGGAGGCTAAGCAGTTCAGTCTAGCCTGCCTGAAGTCCTGAGTTAGTGAAGCTCAGAGGTTAATCCAGGAGAGGAGTATCCTCCGGAGTTATCCTGCACCCTGCAGAGTACAGAGCAGTGCTAATCCTATACAGCCAAGTGGAAAGCTGAGGGGCAGAAGTTTATTGTCAGCAAGAGAATTGATACCAGAGGAGGTTTCCTTACCCAAGGATAAAGCCAGCTATTAGGCATACGGGCCTTGGAGAAAGCCAGACAGGATTCTGCAGAAAGTACAGCCTGATCTGTGAGTTTAATCCCCCTGAGTTATCTTGCTAGGATTCTACCTGCCACCTGGGTAAAGCCTGCCTGCTACTAAATATTCTTCATATGGAACTGTTTGGAGTTTGTACATAGTTTGAACTGTTCAGTAAAGAAGAATTGTAGTTCACTGCAATAGTGTGTACCTCCATTATTCCTCCTAACAATCGGTGTGCCACCGTTCCCGGCACTGGCGTCACAAACTGTAAGGGATCTTGCCACAGGCACGCTAAACCTTCAACACCCAGGGCACCTCACCTATCACCCGGCCTGGTCCCTATATCTAGAGAGTGCCCCAGAGGATCTACGTGCCAGCCTCTTCATCACTGACTGTACGCCTGCCCAGGGTATACTACAAACTGTGAGTACTAAGAGTAACCCTCGGTCTGTTAATTGACCCCTGTGACCTCACACTCGCTCACCCTGAAGGACTGGCGTACTGCATCTGTTCCACACAGCGAAAGAAAAAAGCAACAAGACGGGGAGGCCGCAACAGGAAACAGTACCGTAAAAAACAGAAGCCAGAAATCTTTGAAGTAAACAAGGACTTAACTACACAAACTGCGGTAAATATCTCCTCTCATGTTTTAACCTCTGCGCAGATACATGTATTGGAAAAGGGACTGAGTTTCTATCCTGCCAGTCATATTGACTGGTGCCAGTTGGAAGCTGATTTGATGTATTTTTTTAGATTGTTAAAACTCAAGATACATTTTCAGAATACTCAGGGTGCTATTACATCACATAAACACAAACTATGTTTATCAGATTGGGGTTTACAATTAAAGAGGGATTTTACTCCACAGATATCTTCACAAGCTTTTGATTTATTTTCTGAGGCGATACTGGGGAGGTACAAGAGTTTAAAGAGACAGGAACTCTAGATCATATTCAACATCCTAATATGACCACGCAGGAAATTACGGCTTTGAATCAGTTAGTCCATGACCACTCCCTCACCATCAAGTCGGCTGACAAGGTGTCACGTCTTGCCCTGTGAATGTGCGGAGATCTGTCTGACTGGCTGCACATGTCTGACTCTTCTCTTTGTTTTGTTTTGGTTTGGGTTTGAGCTGGATCCACCTTCCCTCAAGTGTACTGGGTTGATTGTTAGCCAGGCTATTTATTCCTCCTTCTCCCAGTGGCCTGTGCGGGTTATAGTTCATTCCTGTGGGCTTTGGATGTGTTGTGGATCATCTGCGACATAAGTCCTCTGTGTTTCTTCCCTTGGTGTCTTTTATCTAGGCCTCTAGGGTGACGCTTGCTTCCTCCTGTTTGAAGAAGCAGGTCGCCTCTTCCCTTTTCCCTACTGCTCAGGGTTTTACCGGGGTGTATAGACTTAGGCACGAGGGCATGTGCATATCCACCATTAGGGTATGCACATGTGCACAGCATTATAGGGAAAGCCTTAGGGATCGCTAGGAGGTGACCCTTTTCTCCCTAGCTTTTGGGCCTAGTCAATTTGTTCTGTTTGTTTTCCCTGTGTTTGGTTATTTCCCTGCTTACCTACCTACCGTGACACAAGGGTGGTGCTTTGGTGTTCATGGACACTTGTACCTGGCGGAGGCTCAATGACAGTTATCAGATGATAATGTATATATCAAATTACAAAGTGACCCCAAGTTTGTGATACAACAAAAAATCTAAACCTTGGTGGAACACTATTACCAGACAGGCCTGACTAATGAGAAATTACGGGAATTCTTGTTAGTAGAACATCCAGTGATCCCATTATTTTATTTACTACCTAAGATCTATAAAAACATGCAATGTCCACCGGATACACCGGTTGTCTCCAGTGGGGGTTCCCAATTAAGCAATTCTTCAATGTTCTTGGACAAACTATTAAGCCAATATGTTAAAAAGACAAAATATTATGTACAGGATACAATTGACTTTTTGAGGAAATTGAGTACTGTAACCATACCGGAGGGGGCTATTCTGGCCTCTTTTGATATTGTCAGCCTCTATACTTCTATACAGCATAGTATTGGAATGACAGCAATAGAACAGGCTTTGAATGTGTCTGATTTCACAATGGAAGCAAGGGCATTTATCTTGTTTTTACTACATATGATACTGAATATTAATTATTTCCTTTTTGGAGATGATTACTATATGCAAATTAGGGTGACGGCCATGGGGACGAACGTGGCGCCTACTTACGCCAACATGGTTATTGCCCACATGGGGGAACAAATCATCTATGTATCCCACCACTTCAGCCATGTGCTGGAGTGATGGAGATACATTGATGATAAGTTTGTGATTTAGACAGGACCAATTCTGGAACTTAAGTTGTTCCATTCCTTTTTGAACAACTTCATTCCTGATATACAATTTACTTTAGGTTTCTCACAGGAGGCTATTCATTTTTTAGATGTCAATGTAAGTATTCAGAATACAATCTTGAGCACAAATTTATACGTGAAAACCCATGTGAAACCCACTTTCTGACCACAATCTTCTGACACTTTTCACTCCCTTCTAAGCTCTAAAGTTCCAGAACTTGTCACTGACCTCTGCGCTGATGGCATGGCCACTTACAAACTAAGAAGACAGGTTGGCATTAGCAGGAGGTGCTCAAACCCACATGCAGTTGTGCATATATATAGGGGAGCAAATCCTGCACTTGTGGCCCGTTGCTAATGGCAATCCCCAGCAAAATGCATACAATGGAGGATGCCCGCGGCGAACCACAAGTACCACAATAGACATCCTACACAAGGTAACAAGTGCGGATGTCATAATTAATATAACAATATAACAAAACAATAACAAACACAGGTGCACTCTGTAGTCTCACTTAATCCTCAAACTGATTTTAAAATTGAGAGATTAGTCAACATGTCCTACGGTGTAGAACATGTCTAAGCCCGGACACCACGACAAGGTTTCTCAAGTAGCCCGGGACCCTACACTCTCCTACCTGAGCCGTATGGGCGATACCAGGAGCCAGTGGGCAAATTACAGGAGCATAAGGCCGACTCACAAACAACTCACCAGTTACCTCCAGCATGTGGCCATGCTTGCAATGGGAGGAGGGAGGAGTCTGTGAGTCCCACTCAAGACTTGCTGATATGTCCCAGGCCTCACAGGTGCACCTAAATGTGGCCTGTAGATGGAAAACAGGCACATTTAAATAGGAGTTTATACACCTCCAGGAATCTATATATACAAACTAAGAAGACAGGTTGGCATTAGCAGGAGGTGCTCAAACCCACATGCAGTTGTGCATATATATAGGGGAGCAAATCCTGCACTTGTGGCCCGTTGCTAATGGCAATCCCCAGCAAAATGCATACAATGGAGGATGCCCGCGGCGAACCACAAGTACCACAATAGACATCCTACACAAGGTAACAAGTGCGGATGTCATAATTAATATAACAATATAACAAAACAATAACAAACACAGGTGCACTCTGTAGTCTCACTTAATCCTCAAACTGATTGAGTTGTTTGTGAGTCGGCCTTATGCTCCTGTAATTTGCCCACTGGCTCCTGGTATCGCCCATACGGCTCAGGTAGGAGAGTGTAGGGTCCCGGGCTACTTGAGAAACCTTGTCGTGGTGTCCGGGCTTAGACATGTTCTACACCGTAGGACATGTTGACTAATCTCTCAATTTTAAAATCAGTTTGAGGATTAAGTGAGACTACAGAGTGCACCTGTGTTTGTTATTGTTTTGTTATATTGTTATATTAATTATGACATCCGCACTTGTTACCTTGTGTAGGATGTCTATTGTGGTACTTGTGGTTCGCCGCGGGCATCCTCCATTGTATGCATTTTGCTGGGGATTGCCATTAGCAACGGGCCACAAGTGCAGGATTTGCTCCCCTATATATATGCACAACTGCATGTGGGTTTGAGCACCTCCTGCTAATGCCAACCTGTCTTCTTAGTTTGTATATATAGATTCCTGGAGGTGTATAAACTCCTATTTAAATGTGCCTGTTTTCCATCTACAGGCCACATTTAGGTGCACCTGTGAGGCCTGGGACATATCAGCAAGTCTTGAGTGGGACTCACAGACTCCTCCCTCCTCCCATTGCAAGCATGGCCACATGCTGGAGGTAACTGGTGAGTTGTTTGTGAGTCGGCCTTATGCTCCTGTAATTTGCCCACTGGCTCCTGGTATCGCCCATACGGCTCAGGTAGGAGAGTGTAGGGTCCCGGGCTACTTGAGAAACCTTGTCGTGGTGTCCGGGCTTAGACATGTTCTACACCATAGGACATGTTGACTAATCTCTCAATTTTAAAATCAGTTTGAGGATTAAGTGAGACTACAGAGTGCACCTGTGTTTGTTATTGTTTTGTTACATGGCCACTTACTTCAGAGACAAGATTGGCAGTATCCGGCAGGAAATAATCTCCCAGTCCCCAAATAATTTCAATCCTCCTCCCTCCAATTCCTCCACATGCTCTCTCTCCTTTTTTGACCCTATAACAGAGGAAGAAGTTTCCAGGCTTCTCTCTTCTTCTCGATCCACGACCTGTAGCAGTGATCATATTCCATCACACCTCCTCCAGTCCCTCTCCCCGGCTGTCATCACTCACCTAACTAAAATGTTTAACCTCTCTCTCTCTTCTGGTATATTTCCTTCCTCTTTCAAACACTCTATTATAACCCCACTACTAAAGAAACCATCTCTTGACCCGACCTGTGCTGCTAACTACAGACCTGTTTCTAACCTCCCCTTCATCTCTAAACTCCTTGAACCTCTTGTCTACTCTTGCTTAATAAGCTATCTCTCTGCAAACTCTCTTCTTGACCCCTTACAATCTGCCTTTCGCCTTCTTCACTCTACAGAAACTGCCCTTACTAAAGTGTCTAATGATCTCCTAACAGCAAAAAGAGATGGTCTACTGATTCTGTTGGATCTCTCTGCAGCCTTCGATACCGTAGACCATAAACTCCTCCTCACTATGCTCCACTCAATTGGCCTTAAGGACACTGCTCTCTCTTGGTTCTCTTCCTATCTCTCTGGCCGCTCCTTTAGTGTATCATTCGCTGGCTCTTCTTCTTCTCCTCTTCCTCTTGATGTTGTAGTTCCTCAGGGCTCAATACTTGGTCCTCTACTCTTCTCCCTCTATACAGCTCCCATTGGACAGAGTATCAGTAGATTTGGCTTTCGATACCATCTCTATGCTGACGGCACCCAACTATACACTTCGTCCCCTGACATCACCCCTGCTTTACTCCAAAACACCAGTAATTGTCTGGCAGCTGTCTCTAACATCATGTCCTCTCTGTATCTAAAACTGAACCTCTCAAAAACTGAACTTCTTGTCTTTCCCCCATCTACTAACTCACCTAAACTTCATATTTCAATTTCGGTCTGCAGCACTATCATAACTCCTGTGCAACATGCCCGCTGTCTTGGGGCCACATTTGACTCCAATCTCTCCTTTGTTCCCCATATTCAATCACTTACATGCTCTTGTCGTCTGCACCTCAAGAATATCGCCAGATTCTGCCCTTTTATTACGGTGGAAACAGCAAAAACTCTTTTTGTTGCCTTGATTCATTCTCGTCTTGACTACTGCAACGCATTACTAATCAGTCTCCCTCTCACTAAACTCTCCCCCCTTCCGTCTGTTCTAAATGCTGCAGCTAGGCTCTTCTATCCATCTAACCGCTACACTGATGCCACTAGTCTGTGCCAGTCACTTCACTGGTTGCCCATCCACCACAGAATACAGTTCAAACTTCTCGCCCTCACCCACAAAGCTCTTCACAGTGCTGCACTTCCATACATCTCCTCCCTCATCTCCATCTACCACCCTACTCGTGCTCTCCACAGTGCTGCACCTCCATACATCTCCTCCCTCATCTCCATCTACCACCCTACTCGTGCTCTCCACAGTGCTGCACCTCCATACATCTCCTCCCTCATCTCCATCTACCACCCTACTCGTGCTCTCCGTTCTGTTAGCGACCTAAGATTAATAACCTCCATAATTCGTACCTCTCACTCCCGTCTCCAAGACTTTTCTCGAGCTGCACCTACTCTCTGGAATACTCTGCCCCGGAATACTAGGTCAATCCACAACTTCTTCACCTTCAAACTTGCCTTAAAAACACATCTTTTCAGGCAGGCTTATCAAGCTACCTAAACTGACTATTCCCCGACTAAACCTCCCCCCACCAACTCCTCTGAACTCGATCCTCTAGTAGTCCCAAACCCGAAGCAGATCGGCCGGCACCACTCCTGTCAGTTCAATAATGGCTCAAATCCTACTTATCACAATCAACTACCTTATGTGTCACCCCCAATTCCTCATAGATTGTAAGCTCTTGCGAGCAGGGCCCTGACTCCTAGTGTTTCAGTTGCATATTATCCAGTTATTTTTGTTTTGTATATGAACCCTATGAACTTGTAAAGCGCTGCAGAATATTGTGGTGCTATATAAATTAATTTTATTATTATTATTATTATAATAGAAATACGATACTCAGATATGACAGTTCTCATCCCCACAAAATTATCCAGTCTTTGCCATTTAGTCAATTTACTAGGGCAAAGAGGATCATTAGCAAAGAAACAACATTGAAGAGGACACTCGACACTAGGACATGGTCATTCCGATCAAGGCAATATCCCTTTGCTGTATTGCGGGAACAACGAGCCCCTATACACCAAAGGGATAGACATCAACTCCTTGATAAAACCACTAGGGATAATGCTAGTAGGATACCTTTTGTCTCCACGTATAGTGAGGCCAGTATACACATAAGCAAAATTATCAGCAGACATTGGTTTATTCTAACCAGTGGCCATAAGGATATTGTGGAGTTCAAACATAAACCATTAATGTCGTGTAGAAGGGCACGCAATTTAAAGGACAGGTTAGTAAAGAATGACATCGGATCCAACAAAAATGTTCAACGACTACTTTTGGTCCCCAAGAAATTGGGTTGTTATCCATGCCTTCACTGCGTTACCTGTAGATACATGGTGAAAGGCCGAGAATTCGTACCCCCGACTATGAATACTGTTCACAAACTTAGATTTTATTTGACATGTGATTCTGCGTATGTTCTTTACATTTTGTGGTGCCCATGTAAACTGCTTTATATGGGGGAGACGACATGTGATTTGAAAACACGGATTAATCAACATCGCTATTCCATTGGGAAACAACGTAGAGACCTACCAGTGTCTAAAACACTTTGTAGAGATGGGACATAGTGAGCGGCATTTCAAATTTATGATAATTGACCATGTTCCTCAGCTTCGTACTGGAGGCAATCGCATCAAAACGTTAAAAAAACGTGAATCTGAATGGATATTCAGACTACAAACATTAAAACCGAAAGGATTGAATGTGGATTATAGACCTTAGTTATTTATATGATTTGTCTATATCAGTAACTCTTTCAGGTCTCTTCTTCTGCCCCGTACAGCTAATGTAGTGAGAATGTTTTTAATTCTATATTTTTATCTTTTAGATGGCCTGGATCGGGAGGTTTCAACTCACCATGCTACACTCAAGATGTTTGGGAATTTTTGGATTGTGGCAAATTGTGGACATATTACTCCTATAACTGAATGTGGAGATACTGATAGCTATATTACTAGATTACTATTCATACATTGCGGTTACTCCCAGTCTTCAACTGGTGATGAGAAGGATGCCCTATATTATTTCTATGGGACGCATCTAATTAGATACAAGCTGGAAGTACTCGGTGGCGATATACATTGAGTGTAGCCATATGTGGTCCACCGAGACATTGACCAGGTGACAGTGCGCTGGAAGGCAGCACCTCTCCTGTTTCACAGCATCTGGATTGCGTTGCCCTGCTTATGATTCCGGTATCTCTACTTGTTTACTATGTGTGTATTTTATGAATGAATCTGTCTATCTATCATCTGTCTTTCTGTCAATCGCAGGGGTAGGCAACCTCCGACACTCCAGCTGTTGTGAAACTACAACTCCCAACATGTATACTTGCTCTCCTCTTCTAAGGAATGGAGCATGCTGGGAATTGTAGTTTCACAACAGCTGGAGTGCTGAAGGTTGCTGATGCCTGGTCTATCAATTTATTCATTCAGTGTGATCAATGAGCAATAACACTGCAGGGTATGAATACTTTTGCACAAAAAAGTCAAAATCGATTAATATGTTATAAATATGTTTATTTCTACAAAAATATCTCTAAAAGCTATTATTAAAGTACTATATATATAATAAAATTTCCGCCGTACACAGTCAGATTTTTACATTTTCATCTGTGTTTCGTGCACGGCATCCATAAAATAGTGTAAGTCAGTTTTAAAATCCCCATTAAATAAATAAATTCTTCATATACTGTCATTACTTACATTAGCTTATGGTGACAACAGTAGCTTTAACAAAATATTCATAAATAATATATATGACTCTAAAAAGACACATCATTCCTATGCATCATCTATGTACAGCCACCAGAGATAAGCTGGAGCTTAGGTTTAGTGCCCTTTTAAAGTTAAGATCAGCCTTTCAATACCATATCGACTTTAGGTTGAAAATATACTTATTTCATTTATTTAGATTTTTATTTACAGTGGCTAGATCTCTATTTTTCCCTGATACATAGCTCCAAATCCCCTGCATTGTCACAGAAAGAAATGCTAAAATTCTATTTGCTTGCAGCCACCACTAGAGGGAACTAAAGGGGATTACGGAATACTCTTGCAGTAAGCTCCCTCTAGTGGTGGCAGCAGGTGGCCACAGCGTTATTTTCTTACACCTATGCTGATGCAGGGTATCTAGGGCTCTGAATTAGTTTCGAATCGAAAAATATATTAAGAGCCAGAGGTGCATGACACAGATATTCCCTCTTAACATTCTCTTATCACCCCCGTGTCATGCTTCTCTCATATCACAGTGTATTACTTTAGTCTGCAACCTCTTAGTTTTGCCATCGGATCAGTTTACATTACAGTACTAATTTTGTCCTGCCATATGTCATTGATCATCTATTGGTTACGATATTAAAGTGTAACTGTCATTACTTGTTTATTTTTGTAATGTATAGGGGCAGTGATACTGACCATTTTTGTAATATACTTTAATTACTGAAATTGTACATTTCCATTGGAAAAATAGCTCTAAATTGGCCCATTTTGAGCCCTAGCAACGCTCCTCTGTCTTCTGTTTACATAACACAATCAGTGTTGAGCAGGTCTCCACTGTTATGTAAACAGAAGACAGAGGATCGTTGCTAAGGCTCAAAATCGGCCACTTTAGAGCTATTTTTCTAATAGAAATGTACGATTTCAGTAATTAAAGTATATTACAAAAATGGTCAGTATCACTGCCCCTATACATTACAAAAATAAAAAAAAGACTGACAGTTACACTTTAAGGGGCCTCTATACATTGGGATATTGGGGGAGATACTTGGCAGATTTATTGACTTGGTGTGATTTTCTCTTGTACCTTGCACCTCTTGACTAAGACATGCACAGTGTCACATTCAGACCTAGCACATGGGCAGCGCATGGCTAGAAATATGCAATAATATATAATGAAAAAAAAAGGAATAATATTATAAAGTCTTTGTCAAAATTAAATATTATGAAGAAATCATAGCATGTAGTGATAAGAGATGGAGTCAGTTGTTATTATTAAAAAATGTATAAAAAAATTTAATTAAAGTATTAAAATCTGTGCATGACTTAGTAATATCAGTTCACCCTAATGGTTTATGTCCTTGAACCTTAAAGACATTGTACCTTGTATTTTATTTGCTGGCTCGGCTTTTTCCTTCGGGCCCTTAGAAGTGAATGGGAGCGGTTGGCGGTCATGCGTGGCACACTCCCATTCACTTCTATGGGGAGAGGGCTTGGTGGTGGCTGGACCGAAGTCCTCCAGACACCACTTTGCTGGGCTCTGTTCCTGATATAGGTGCGGGCCCTCATTGTCTAAGATGAATCAACCCCTTTAAGTCAATTAATTTCCAAGGCCTACAAATACAATATTTAGAGGGGAAATCCACCTTAGAACACAAAAATGCCATCGTTAGGAGATTAGACTTTTACTGTTTCCAAAGAGTGCACCCAACTCTCTCCAGAGATAATCTTAGATTTCTGTCTCTGGAAATGGAGTATTCCACCAGTGGAAACAATGACTTGATAGAGGAAGATTCCACCAATGGTCACTGTGATGTCTTATAAGATGTTTTTAGATGTATTTACCCTTTAACATGTTAACATTCATGCTATACAGACAATTTATGAGACTCCTAAGATCTATACCTTAGCCATGGTGGTGCTCACATTTACAGTAGTATGACCACAAGCCTAAGACTTTTTGTTCATTGGTGCTTATAATAGCATCATCTACTAAAACCAACCATGAAGTTGAAAGTTGAAGAGCACCATTTTAAGACATTTACATTCTTGCTTTACTGGAAGAACTAGAATTTGGTTGGACGCATGGAAGACACAAAGCTTAGTAGATTGCATTAGTCCAAGCCTCAAAAGTATTACTACTGTTCAAGACGAGAAGACTTAATTAATGGAACAATACAGATAATTGAGCCTATTTGTTAAAGAAAAGAAACAGATTCATCATAAAGTGGTGGCCCCAACAGACACAAGGTCTCTAGCTCTCAGCACCCCTTGGACAAAGCATCTAGCCCAATGTAGTATTACATGGCAGCCATTCACATAAATGGCTGTCCATGTAAACCATGGATGGTTTGAGTCCTACCTTTTCCTTTCATTCTAGTCCTCCTGAGCAGGTTACATATCAACAGGGGCCACCTTCATGAGACAATCTCTTTCAATTAAATATGTTATCTACTGAGTTTCCTGGTTGACTTTGGAGAACACTTTTTTTTGGAATGTAGAATATACTAGATAATCATGGAGGACATGATATTTTCTGTATAGTTATACATTTTTTCATCAAAATATCTTGAAGGGGTCTGTCTGCTTTGGTTTCCTGATGGCTGGCTAAATAGAAATGTCCTATTGCCAAGACCCTACATGATTAGCCTGGGGAACCGCAGTGGGATTCTACAACACCCATTAAAATCAATAGGCAGCTGTTGCTTTTAATAGATAGTGAGAGTCTCCCAGAGTAGAGTTCCTTGCTTCTGGCATGCCTCTACGCTGGTTCAAAGAAAGTTAGTAATCAAGGGACCCCTTATATGATCTAAACACTCACCAATTTTTGTCTAAAGCAAATCTATGTGTGATATATGGAGGCGGTTGATCATGCAACCCTGGTCTTACAAAGCATAAATACCAAAATAGGTTGCCCCGTTTTCCCTCTTGAGATATTCTGTTCCTGTGACCACCACAGATAATATATCTCCTTTTTTAAGTTGAAATGCACCTGCTTGAAAAATAGACTTGTTCCACCCTGCTCGGCTCCCTTTATTGGCAGATATGGCCCCAGACAGTTCACAAGGTGTTTTATCTGATCGAAGAAGCTGCATTTTCTCTTTATGTTCAGTGGACTCTAGAATCACAGTAAGGGAAACAAGATTTTTGTCCTGGGGACACTGTGTTCCTCCAAAGGTGACCTGACTGTATATGAAATACAGGCCCTTGTGCTCGATGTGCAGTTTGTTGTTCTTCAATATTAAGCTTCCTTGGGTGAAGGCATTGTCTATGTTGGGGGTCCATGTCAGTGAGTCCCAAATGAATGGATCAACTGTAAAAAAGGAAATAATGGAAACAGGGTGTTAATTATGAAGATTTACCTAGAGGTCTGGAGGTATGACTCCACGGTATAATATCTAGAGACTTTACAAAATTTGTATTTTTGATTCTGGAGATATAACTAAGGGTACGGCCACACACTCAGGTTTCTGCATGGAATTTTGGAAGCCATAATCAGGAGTAGATCATAAAAGGAAAGAGAGTATAAAGGACAGATGCTTCATTTCCTCTTTTTGAAATTCACTTCTGGTTTTGGCTTCCAAAACTGCATCCAGAAACCTGGTAGTGTGATTGTACCTTAAGATACTTTGTCATCAGTGGCGTAGGGATCGCCATAGCAACCATAGCAGTGGCTATGGGGCCCTACGCCACTGGGGGCCCGTCCGGATCGCATTCATTTTTTTTTTTTTTTTTTTTTTATTAACACACACACAGGCACTGGCAGCCAGGCCCGACCGCCCGCCCAGTGTAGTGGGTGGGGCGTGGGCGGTCCGCGGCTCAGGCCTGGCTGGGGGGAAGCCGCGTCAAGTCAGGACTCAGGACTGGAGCAGGCGGGCCCGGGGCAGAAGATGAGGTAGGTGGTGGAGGGGGCCGGAACAGGGGCGTACCCATAGGCGTGCGCACGAGGTGTGCCTGGGCACAGCCTAATCACACCCCTGTGCTCCGCCTCCTGCACTGCCAGCCATGCACGTGCGGCGTGACGGAGTGAAGTGACGTCACGTTACGCTGCCGCCGGCTGCCTGTTTTGAATGTGAAGAGCGGGAGCCTGCCTGCCCGCCCCCCTGCGCCCAGTGTGCCTAATTGATCTTCAGGATCAGTCATCAATACAGAAGTGAATGGATTCTGATCTTTTGTGCACTGCCAGCAGTCTGCCACAGTAAAAAGAAAAAGTCTGGCGTGGAGAGGAGTCCTGACTGTCCCCAGTAAGTTAGTGAAGTGTCAAGTGATAGATAAGGATTATTAGATAGTAGTATACATACTAGTACATACTTTGCACAAGTTTATTAGTTACAACTTAAAGGGAACCTGTCACCAAAAAATACTATTAACAGCTTAATAAGCGATTTTTTTGGTGACAGGTTCCCTTTAAGTTGTAAATAATAAACTTGTGCAAAGTATGTTCTAGTATGTAGTACCTTTATAGTGCTGCAGAGTAGTTTCCTAATGCACTTTTTCTTCATTTAGCCTCCTTGAGAAATCAATGTTTTATTCAGCCGCTGCCCCGTGCTTCAAGTCAGGTTTGAAGTCAAGGGGGCAGCGGCCTAGGCGTCTCCAATCCTGCTCTCCCCGCCGCCTTTATTGACACGCCGGATCTCAGTGCCGGGACCGCGCTCCCAGCCTGCATGCGCAGTAAAGGGCTGCTGTAGCCTGTAGCGCAATCCCGGCTCCGGCTCGTACACTCAGCCGGCTTCAGTTTCGCTACTGCGCATGCGCCCAGCATCTTCTGTAACTGCGCTAGTATGTAAGGCTGGCGGGCGCATGCGCAGTAGCGAAACTGAAGCCGGCTGAGTGTACGAGCCGGAGCCGGGATCGCGCTACAGGCTACAGCAGCCCTTTACTGCGCATGCGGGCTGGGAGCGTGGTCCCGGCACTGAGATCCAGCGTGTCAATAAAGGCGGCGGGAGGCGGGGAGAGCAGGATTGGAGACGCCTAGGCCGCTGCCCCCTTGACTTCAAACCTGACTTGAAGCACGGGGCAGCGGCTGAATAAAACATCGATTTCTCAAGGAGGCTAAATGAAGAAAAAGTGCATTAGGAAACTACTATGCAGCACTAAAAGGTACTATTAACAGCTTAATAAGTGATTTTTTGGTGACAGGTTCCCTTTAAGCTCACTTACATAAGGAACGCGGGGTCCGTCTTACAATAGTTGTCGGCCTCCACCCCCTGTTGGGGGTCAGTCACTGTCAGGGACACTGTTATGGGGGGGGGGGGCCCATAATTTTTTTTTGCTATGGGGCCCATGCATTTCTAGCTACGCCCCTGTTTGTCATACTGCAGATTAGAGAATTCATTCCATAGTGTTGGAATATTTTGTTAGGGAAGCACTCATCAGGATAGGTGGATCTCCTGATTTATCTTAGTAATCCTCTCTGCTCCTATTATTGTCTCTGTAGGCACTCTTTGGAGGCTAATAACTGGTTGTGTGGGAATTAGTGGTGTCACGGCTGAGGATGGGGGAAATCCTCAGCAGTGTGGAGCCCGGTGATGTTACGGCTGCTTGGCCCTGAAGACAGGATTAGGGAGCAGGTCACCTCCTAAACGCATCCCTAACCTGACCCTGGCTCCTAGCTACATGAGCCAACCTTGATGGTAGGAGGGCCCATGCTCCGGAACCTAAAAGTCCCTGCTAGCCCTCAAGATGACCCTCACCTAGGAGCTGAGTAAGACAAGCCCACTCCTCCTAGACACGGAGGAGCAGGAGTCTCAACGGCCAAGCTGCAGGAAAAGGGGAGACATAAACAGCTCTATGGATATGGCAGGTGAACAAAGAGTTCCACCTACCTGCCACAGCCTTGCTGACTGGATCCCTGTGTTAGCAGGGTGCAGAACACAAACGCATCCCCACACAGGGACCCAGATCCATAGCTGCACAAAATAACATATAAAACATCACACGGACATCACACATAACTAGAAATAACTTAAAGCGACATTATGGTTATGACATTAAGGTTTATGACCACAGGGGTGGCTCTTACTGGCAGGTAATAAATACATGAGGCTGCTCTCAGCTAAGCATGGCTGAAGCAACCTGAAGGCCTGCAAAAGCAGTGAGGCTTTATAGGCCAAGAAGCCACACCCCACAGTCGGACACACCCAGTGATCACACACACTAGGAAGGGGATTAACCCTTCCAACACCAGGGAAGGGAAAACACCACTTAAAGGGAACGTGCACACAATAACATAAAACACAGTGCACACATCCACACATCACACACAAAACCGCATGCGCAGCGTAGCGAGCTGCATGGCACAGCTCAGCCTGCTACGCTGCCACATACATACTGTTGCCAGCGGCAACCGCAGGTGAGGCCAATACCACAGCCCTCACCTGTGATTGAACACCAATGAAAACCGCTGACAACCGCATGCGGTTCAGGAGTCACGGTCATAGCCATGGCCGTGACAAGTGGAGTTTTGTTTTCTCCTACCTTATTATATTTTATATTCATATAGGGAATGTGCCAAAAGGAGGTTTCACACAGGGCCCCATCCAACCTAAGGCCGGCCCTTAGTGTCCCTCATCTAATATCAATAGTGTGGGGTGACTCTGAAGAGCATTTCTGGAGGACCTAGTATGTTAACATATTACACAGACAATCCACTGACTTCCATGAACATCACATAATGTTTCATGTTCCCCTGAGGAAGCGCTGCAGTTTCCTCAATAGATTACAGTTGATCGTTGCCCAGCAGCAAGACAGCCATACTTATCAATATTGGTTACTGTTGGGAAACTTGAGGCATGCAATTGCAAGTGCCACCGTGGGAACTTCCCAAACTAAGAATGCCCACAAATAGGTGGAGTGTCCTGAATTTGGTGGTCTGTGGAACTTTTAAACAGAAAACGACTATACAAAGTAGACTACCCCTAGAGCTAATATTGAAATAAACTACAAATTGGTGTGGTAATGAAAAGCAGGAAGTGCTCAACCCCATATTCAATGGTGCATCTATACCGGGGGGGCAGATCCACAAGTACCACAATAGACATCCTACACAGGATAGCAAATGTGTGGATGTGATAAAAAATAAAACAAAATAACAATAACTTTTACAAAGACAGGTGCACTCTGCGGTCTTACTAAACCCAACAGGATATGTTGGCTGATCTCTCAATTTTACATCAGTATGAGGGTTTGGTAAGAGTGCACCTGTCTTTGTAAAAGTTATTGTTATTTTGTTTTATTTTTTATCACATCCACACATTTTCTATCCTGTGTAGGATGTCTATTGTGGTACTTGTGGTCCACTGCGGGCATCCTCCATTGTGTGCATTTTTGCTGGGGATCGCTATTAGCAGCGGACCACAAGTGCAGGATCTGTCCCCCCTGATAGATGCACCACTGCATATGGGGTTGAGCACTTCATGCGTTTAATTACCACGCCAATTTGTAGCTTATATATAGAATTGTTTGGAGGTGTAAAAACTCCTAGTCTGAATGTGCCTTTATTTCCATCTAGAGGGAACATTCTGGTGCACATGTGAGGCCCGGGCTATATCAGCCAGTTTTGGGTGGGGCTCAGAACTCTCTACCTCATCCCATTGTAAGCATGGCTGCATGCTGGAGGTAACTGGGAGTTTGCTGTGAGTCAGACCTTGCGCTCCTGTAATTTGCCCACTGGTTCCTGGTATTGCCCATACGGCACAGGTAGGTTTAGCGCTAGGTCCCGAGCTACTTGAGAAACCGTGATGTGGTGCTCGGGCTCAGACATGTCCTACACCGTAGGATATGTTGGCTAATCTCTCAATTATACATCAGTATGAGGGTTTAGTAAGACCGCAGAGTGCACCTGTCTTTGTAAACGTTATTGTTATTTTCTAATATTGAAATATGGCTTTTTCTCAACCATTCTGTACTAAATTGTATTTCAGCACATAATATTTACCTTGAAAATGAGCTGCAGGTCTTAGTGGGGATCTTGACACTGTAAAATAAAGAGAATCAGGAGTGAGATACAGTATAAAGTAAAGGTATTAGTTTGACACTTCCTAATTTATCTCTACACGAACACTCAAAAATAGGGACTTGTAGATATTGAGATTGCCCACCTTCCCATTCAGGTGGTACTTTTGCTGCATAGTAAAGGTCTTTGGAGCTGTTCCTCTACAACGTGAAGGAGCTACTGTATGTGTCATAGACATCTCAGCTGCATACAAAAAGGACAAGAGGGCATTACCCCTATGAATTCATAGAAATTGTAGTTGTCCACTTTCCTACTCAAAGGGTACTTTTACATCACAGCCTGTTCTTGAAAACAGTAAAGGTCTGTGGAGCTGTTCCTCTACAATGTGAAAGGCAGCTACGTGTCATAGACATCTCAGCTGCATGCAAAAAGACAAGTATTATTACCCCTATGAACCTATAAAGATTGAGGTTGTCCCCTTTCCCATTCAGGTGGTACTTTTACAACATAGTCTGCCCGTGAAGACATTAAAGGTCTGTGAAGCTTTTCCTTCTACAATGTAAAGGACAGTTATGTGTCATAGACATTTCAGTTTCATGCAAAAGGATAAGTGGGCATTACCCGTATGAATTCATAGATTTGATGTTGTCCACTTTCCCATTCAGGTGGTACTTTTACAACATAGTCTGTCCATGAAGAAAGTAAAGGTCTATGGAGCTGTTACTCTATAATATGAAGGGCAGCTGTTTGTCATAGACATCTCAGCTGCATGCAAAAGGACAAGTGGGCATTACCCCTATAAATAGATTGAGGTTGTCCACTTTCCGATTCCGGTGGAACTTTTTACAACATAGGCTACTTTCACATCTGCATTTTCCTTTCCGGTATAAGGATCCGACTTAGGATCTCAAAACCAGAGGAAAACGCTTACATTTTCTCCCCAAAACTGAACTGAATGGAACAGAGTGCTCCAGAATGCATTCTGTTTCGTTGCGTTCCCATGGCGCACACAAAAATGCAGCATGCATGTGGAACCTACACCCCCTGAATTTCATGGTCGCTGTCATGGCACTTAACAGGTAGAACTTAGTGTTAGGTTCCCGTCTTACAGAGATCGCCTTGACGTGCGGCAGACGGGCTCAAATCATTTTGTACAAATTTATTTGCCAAGCATCTCTACTTCATTAGCGTAGCATTAGCATTACAATATGTTTTTGTACTTTATTTGGTTCGCAGAGAGCTGTTGCATGATATGTTGTGTTGTTTTGTGTTTCCAGTCATAGCGGCGTGCACCTGCGCATTGGGATGTGCTGACCAACCCCTTTTGTGTTTCCAGTGTTTTTGTGTGCGTCATGGGATAGAGATCAAGACGGATCTGGCATGAAACACAAGGCAAGTCAATGTTGCCGGATACGTTTTCTCGGATGCAAAAGAAAATGGATCCGGCGCCAGATCCGTCATCTTAGGAGATAATACAAACGGATGCAGCTGGTTGTATTATCATAATGAAAGCATTTTTGCTGATCCCTGCCGGATCCATCAAAAACGCAGATGTGAAAGTAGCTATAGTCTGTTCATGCCCATGGCCCTTCCGCTGCCCCCCTCTTGCCTCACCTAGTGCTCATTGGTGGTGCACCCCTGTTCATGAAGACAGTAAAGGTCCATGGAGCTGTTCCTCTATGTTGTGCTGGGCAGCCATGTGTCATAGACATCTTAGCTGCATGCAATAGGACAAGTGGGCATTAACCCTATAAATTCTAGATCCCTGCAACTATATTCGGATACGTGAAATGACAGAACTGATTGTTAGTTTTTTTTTTACAAGGCAAGAAGGATGTTCAGATAAAAGTCACTGATCTCTTTATGAGACACATGACCTAGAATAGAAAATAGGACACAGGAAGACAAGAAAAAAACCTGCACAGACCAGAATACTGAACTAAAGCACCGCAATAATGTTGATTTTAAAGGGGCAAATCTGCTGCCTAACAGGGAGTATTTGCTATAACATAGTATAATTCAATTAGAGGTGTCTCATAAAACACCATAAACTGTCAGTGACAACACCTAGGGGGTCATTTATTAAGACCGGTGTTTTAGACGCTGGTCTTAATAACCCAAGGCCTCTACATAACTTCTGCACATCCAGCGCCACTTCTAAATGTAAGACAGCGTCCTTGCTGTCTTTCATTTAGACCATTTTCCAAGCCTAAAATAGGTGTAGGAAATGATGAATGAGAGGGGCCTGCCGCCCCGCACCCTTCCCTGCCCACTCCATGTACACTTTTTTAGACCTTGTGTGAGCAGGAAAACTTTGCAGATTGCGGCACAAATGACCATTGCGCCGCAATCTGCGCCAGAAATACGCCTACTTCAGAAAAGGCGTACTTCAGGATAGTGAATAAACCTCTTAAAGGGAACCTGTCATCGGCAAAAACCACCCCCAACTGCCAGGAGTACCTTCAAGTAGCTGGCAGCCCCTTCTCCTGTGACTGACAGCCGGCTGTTCGGCAAGGCCAGCCGGCTGTCGGGCATAAGCGCTGTCAGTCACAGCGAAGGGGCAGGGAAGGGGGCGCGGTTACCTTGACTTGAAGCAAGGAGGCCCCTGCCCGCTTGACTTCAAGAGTGACTCGAAAATAGCGCGCTCAGGGGATAAAAGAGCGTTTTTTTTCCTGCTTTTACCGCATCTGACTGCAGGAAGAAAATCATCATTAGAAACACACTGAAGGTACTGCTGGCGGTTTGGGGTGTTTTTTGCCGCTGACAGGTTCCCTTATATATATGCTGTAGCCATGGACATTGGACATTTTCTGGATCCCAATGCATTGACTAATTGGCTTTAATCACACAAAATATATTGTGGATTTTGACCTGGATGGAAATGGAAACCAAACCAAATTCCTTATGTCATGGCTTAAGGGCTTATGCACACGGCCGTTGCCCAGCCGTGCCCGCATTGCGGCCCTTGAATGGGTCTGCAATCCGGAAGGTTGGTGCGGAACGGAGGCACAAAACCCCCCAGAAGCACCATGGAGTGCCTCCGCACCGCAAAAAAGTAATGCAGGCACTACTTTTTTGTGGTGCGGACGGACCAAGGACCCATTCAAATTGAATGGTTCTGGACTGTGGATCCGCCGGCGCCACATGTGGCTTCTACGCTGAGGATTTTTGGCAGCAGAATCTCGTGCAGTAAATCCTCAGCGTTTACACCAGCAGTAAAGAGAAGCTGAGATTTTTTTTTAAATCTGCTGCATGTCAGCTCATGTTGAGAATTTCATCCGCAGACTTCTCCCTTTGCAACGCAGAGGGTAAAATCCGCTGCAGAACATCCACATGGCTTTTGTTGTGGTGGATTTTCTCCATGTGGGGCCATGTGACATGAAGGTCACTGCTACAGGACAATCAGTGGCCTCATCAGTGCCGCGTGCAGACCGGGCATGTGACCGCTTCAACTTCTGAGAACAGCGGTCATGAGCCGGGTCTGCACACAGCACTGTCGACAGCAGTGACCTACGTGTAGATGGCACGTCACACTTCCGGACCAGCAAGGGGCGGAGGAGAAAGGAGTTTGGAGATGGAACCGGAACACTAGTAACAAGTGAGTCTTTTTTTGTTTTTTTAATTCTTGCACCCTGCCTTGTATTATTTAAAGGGATTTCCAGTTTTGGAAAAACCTTTTAAGGCAATTCGAGAAGGAAAATTTAAACCTGAGTATAAGACGTCAGTGGAGATAAGACATTCAAAAAACACATGGCAAACAGCCACAACCTTACCTGGCAGAGCTGGTCCTGGATGATGAGACGTCTTGGCTTCTTTCTGGAAAGAAAAATGTGATTGTTAAAACAACGTAGAATAAAGTCTCTTTCTGTTCTATCCATCCTTAAATGTGGAAACATTTTTAAATGGATGGCGACCATGTGTGGTCTCGAGTGAGCGAGTCTTGTGGATGAATACAGTATGCAACCTTCTCGGACTTCACAGACTGAGGATCCACGTGGCAAATTGCTCATGTGAACTGACCCATTCACTGGTTCTGTGTTCAGTCCATTCTAAACTCGGACAGCACCTGGACGGGAAAATTCATTTGGCTCAATGAGCACTAATCTGTAGCTTTAAGACGAGAGCGTGCTATAGAAACCATTTCTTGAAGAATTTTCAACCCCAAAATACTCCACTAGCTATCAGTCCTCGAGTCATCAAATTGGACAAAAATTATTTTTAAATGTCTCTTGGGGCACTTTTACATCAGCGCTATTTATTCCCATTCTTCCGCTTCGTCAGACGAGCAGAAGAACGAAAATCAAAGAAGTGCCAGATTCAGCGCGTAACTGACATGAACGGAGTCAAACAGATCCCATTGACTATGATGGGATCCGTTAGGTTGTCATTCGGGAGAATATTTCTTTTTCATGCAGGACTTTTTTCTCCACTATTTTTGATGAACTCCGTGACTGAAGCCCCCAACGGAGCCTTCGACACAAATGTGAACCTAAGTTGTACGCGTTCCTGGAAAATCAACCAATACATCTGCCTAGTGAGAGTACCTACACGAGGATTGTGCAGGGTATCTGCCGATATTCTGCAAGAGCAAAACTTACACCAAATTTATAATGTAAATGCTGCAAATTAATTTCGCTACAGATTTCACCCTATCGATTGGAAATTGTGAAATCCGTGGCAAAAATCCACAACATGAATTGACATGGCTGCTGATTTAAAATAGTAGGCTTCACAGAAGACATATCACAACTTAAAACTACAACTCCCATCAGTTCAGAGCATGCTAGGAACCTGGTACCACACACGCTATCCATCACATAAGTACAAAACACGGGATGGGAACATGGGAATAATCAAGCCAGACTCCTAAATTCGTTTTTGCACACATCTGCCGATTCACCTCTGCCCAGCATCAGGCACTGCCCGGTTTTGTAGGCTATGTCACACATGATGCCTTGGTACTGGTTAGCATCAGGACTTTGTGTCCTCGGTCCCCTTGGACCCATGATGCCCAATACAACCGTTACATAAGTGGCTCTATTGGTTGTCACCCAACTTTCCCACTAAGAAATGGCTGATTAGATTTTTTCACAACTTGGTAAAAGACGAAATGGGACCTTGTGTGAAGGCGAGGTCACTTACCTGCACCGGAGAACCTGCTGCAAGACACATGAGGCAGAAAAGGGTCATCAGGGATTGAATTCTTGAACTTGTAAGGCAATGCCAAGCCCATGTGCTTCTGGGTAATGTTGCAGGCATAGTGGCAATGTGCAGATTAGAAGGATGCTGTAGCTGGCGGAGGAGTGATGTGCAAGTGACCAGTTTTATATCATCGCAGATGAGAAGGTGGAAGGAAATAACAGGGGAAACCCCGTCACGTACCAGGAAACGACCCAGCACGCAAAGAAAGATGAGCTAGAATAAAAAAGATTACAGGAGACATTTATCCTTTGAGGTTGTTTTTGTGTCCGTTTTAAATCTGTCTTTGCTTTGAGTCCCTGCACCAAATTTATGAAATGAAGAATTGGCTACCGGAGGTTTTTTTTGTTTTTTCTTCCCTATTTTCCGTGAGCCATAACTTTTTTTTATATTTCCAGTCACATAGCTGTATGAGGGCTTATTTTTTGCAGGACAAGTTGTACTTTCTAATGGCACCATTAATTATGGCATAAAATGTAGTGGGAATCGGAAAAAAAAAATTCCAAATGGGGTGGAATTGAAAAAACCCCAGCATTCCCTCCACCGTTTTACGGGTTTTGTTCCCACAGCGTTTTGTTTATGGCAAAACTGACCCATGCCCTTAATTTTCTCGGTCAGTACGATAACAGTGATACCCCATATGTATAGTTTTTTTTTTATGTCTAAATAGTGTCAAAATAAATGTCAACTTTGAGATTTTAATTTTTTTTTAATCACCATATTCTGACCCCCATAACTTTTTTATACTTATGTCTACTGAGCTGTTTAGGGGCTCATTTTTTGCATAACAATTTTTACTTTATATTGATAGCATTTTGGACTGTGTGTGACCTCTTGATCACATTTTATTAAACTTTTTTGGGGTAAGAGAAGCAATAAAAAAATGGCAAATCGGCCATTTTGACCCTTTTTTTTCGTTACGCCATTTGCGTATTGGAATTTTTTAAAAATTTTAATAGTATGGGCATTTTCAGTCGCGGTGATACCCATGATGTTTATATATATTGTTATTTAGTTAATTATTTTTTTAATTATACGGAAAGGAGGTTAATTTAAACTTTTATATATTTTTTTATTTTTTATATATTTTTTAACATTTGAAAAAAAAATTTGATCATTTTGTGCCTCATATATGAGTTTATTAATTATATTTAGATTTTTTTTATTTTGGTTTATCAGGGATTTTATATTTGCCATTTACAGTAAACTTTGCTAATTTCTTATCTTGGCCTGCCATCTGGTGGACAAAATAATAATTGCAGCATGAACACTTTCAGCCTTATCAGCAAGGCTGAGCGTGTTCAGCCCAACCACCGATGCCCGAATTGGCCACACGGGGCATTGGTAGGAAGCCCGGAAGCCAGAGCTTCCGGGTTTTTGTGCATTTAGGTGCTGTGATCTCACTTGATCACGGCATCTAAAGCATTTAATTACCGCGATCGGCATTATTGCTGGTCACGGCAATTAGCCGCAGGTCTCTGGTGGAGTGGAGAAACTCAGCCCAAACAGATACAAAGTTACAATTCCCCATCTGTCATAAACTTGCAATAGAACTTGATAATACCTAATGGGAATGACAAAGCAGTTTTTCCCAGAAAAAAACAAGTCTTCCGACATAATAACATAGCTAAACAAGACATTCAAAAGGTCAGGCTGTCTGGTTTTCGTGGTAAACAAGTCTAGCTTTTTCCCTCCAAAACATACTATTTTTTTTAACACTTATGGTAACTGTGGAAAATTATTAGCTTCTTGTTATTAGATAGAAAGTCCCAAAAGTCTTTCCATATTCATTAACCCTTTCCACAGTGCTGTGCAAATACAGTGCAAATGAACAGGATATATATTACAACAAATATATAAAATGCAGTTACACAGTATTAAACACAGTAAAAGTCAGTGCAAGTTAACCCTTTAAAGTGAAATAAAGTAAGGAGTTGATGACTTTGCACAGGGGAAACAGGGGCAAATGTCCACAGTCTTCTAGACTTCAAAGTACCCCTATTCCAGGGCACTACAAATGTACTGAGTGTTTTAATGACCAATGTGCAATGAGAAAAACATTCTAATGACTACTCTAACATTCTGAATATTTTATCCTACCTATTATTTAGAAATAATTTGACTGTCCAGTGTAAAATACACAAAGCATTCTAATGTCCACTATTCGTAAGGCACTTAAACAACTACACTGAAATGCAAAGATCATAATGATTTTTCTAGAATAAAAGTAAAATACTGAGGGCATTCTAAATAGCCACAAATATTGTGTAGCATTATCATGGCCATTTTAAAGCATTTGAATCATATGCCCCAATGTATACTGAGCATTCTATCCACTGTTCTAAAATCTAGTGCTTATCCCACAGACCACATTAAAATTCTCAGAGCGTATATTTGCTAGAGAGCACTTCAGTTCTTTGGGACTATAACACTGATGGCCTGTCCTATGGATAGGTTTGATCAATATTTTATCGGTAAGGAGCCAAACATCAGTGACTTCCCCTCATTAGCATAACAAAGCATCCCCTGATGCACGGTGGTTCAACCGCATGGGTGGCTATGTCTGGTACTGCTACACAGCCTAATTTAATTGGAGCTGGACCACCTTTCTCTTAAAACACAATGTGTGTACTCCAGACTTCTACCGAAAGTTTTTGGGTCAAGAAGCAACTACTTACCATCTACTCTGAGTCATATTTGCTCTAAAGGAGAAAACAACTCTATCACCAAACTCTATCACTCTATCACCTCTATAGGACCATTGGACCTATGGTGAGAGATGTATCTTTTATGAAATACGTTTATTATTAATGGTATCAGTGAGGGTGGGAGTAGCTAACTTCTCCTCCAACATGGGTTTCAACAACCAATGCAACTATCTACACACCTTGACCCCTATATCCTCAATTATACTTTGGTAAGGTGTCTTATATATTAATTAAAGGTGGAGAAGCTTCTTTTAGTATGCTACATCACAAAATGAAGACACCAGAGACCCATACACTATGTGGGATACTTGTCCATTTGTTTTCTTTTGCTTCTTCACTGTGACCTCTCTATGCTACTTTTAACTTTCACTCTTCTTTTCTGTAATTTGGCCACAGGAATGAGATAAGTGACCTGATGAAATTCCTCTGTAGTCACATCTTCTACCTGGAACCACAGACTGACCGTAAGCAGAAACAAAGTTGAAGAAATGACCAAATGTTGACAGCAGGTGGGAAGACAAGGCTGATAGAGATATTGACCATTCACTGGAGAATAGTGGAAACTAGTGGGCTTCTCATGTCCTCAATATGAGTCCCTTCCGCAGAGGGGAAGTCCCTTGATGTGGGACTCTTTAGAACTGAAAACAACTTACACAAACATGCGTGGGCTACCTGCAAACCAAAGACATTTCACAAGAATTTCACACTTTTAAATTGCTCAAAACCGGGTACCACTTTTCAGGTTTAACTAGCAAAGTATACTCTACATGGTGTGAGTAGTAAATCTCTAGAACGATTGTCAAGTAGTATTATAGTCCAGTCCCTAGTGGTTCAGTGCTTCAGTTTCAAGCATTTAATGTTTTGGTGACCCTGGTTCCTGGTGTCTAGTAGTTTGCTGTAACAAAGGCTCCAGTGTATGCTGTAGTGTAGTACCTGGTGGTTTTGTGTCCTACATTTAATGCGCTGGTCTCCAGTTTATACTGCTCCATTCCAAAGTAACCAGTAATTTAGTCCCTTTTCTTTGGTGTCTATTAATTTTCTTTTCCCAGCCTCTAGTTTCCAGTGAGTTGGTGACTCAGTATTGCCATTCCAAGTTTTGGCCCCACATTCCATAGTTTCACAACACAAGCACTGTTTTTCCTTTATCATATAGTAGTATTATTTCAACACTGTATATTTGGACACTCTATGATGGAACTGTCACGGTCCCTCCTGTGACAGAGGTTAGAAGATCTGAGAGACTGGCTGCACGTTAGGTTATCTGACAGCCTATCTGTTTTCACTTGTTGCAGTGTTGTTGTTGATAATGACCTAACCTCTTGTCTCAGGTGCAGCTTGTGGTCATTACTGCTTCTCTATTTAGTCTGGACTCACACTTCATACCATGCGGTTGATATTATCTGCCTGGAGTTGGAAAAGCTGGTGTGAGGTCCTCATCTGAGTTTCTGCTCATCAATTTTCAATTGAAGCTAAGTGTACTCCCCTTTGTATTTTGTTGTTCCAATTTGCTCATTGTTTAATAGGCCTCAGGGAGATGCTGGTTCGTTCATCTGGGAAGGAACCAGTAGTCTCAGATCTTGTCACAAACCCTAGGGCTTTTCAGGGTTACCAGGGCCTAGGTTTACGGTGTATGAATATTCCCACCTTCAGGGTCTATTCATACTGACAGGAGTCAGGGCTAGGTTTAGGGTTTCCTAGGTAACATAGTAACATAGTACATAAGGCCGAAAAAAGACATTTGTCCATCCAGTTCGGCCTGTCATCCGTTTCCCTCTCCCTAGCCGTGAGGCCTAGTTTCTGGTCATTTTCCTTCTATTGTCATTCTATGTACCCCCCCTCCCCTTTCATTGTGACATTATCAACTGCCGAAAAAAACTGCCATTTTGTTGGATACTATTTCTGCACTGGTCGGACAACTGCAGGGGCTGCCTTTGGAGGTAGCTGACCTCCACACGACCGTCTCACAGATCCAGAGACCACAGGCGGCTGGTTCCGGCACCGGGAACCGGGCTTGTCCTGAACCTAAGGTCGCTCTCCCGGATAGATTTTCCGGGTGGAGTGACAATTTTATTCTGTTCAGGGAGTCGTGCAAATTATATTTTAAATTACGTCCTAACTCTTCTGGGGACGAGAGTCAAAGAGTGGGTATAATCATTTCATTACTTAAAGGTGACTCTCAGTCTTGGGCTATTTCACTATTTCATTGCCGACCGGACCACAGTCCCTAGGTCTTATCTACGATGACCCAGATCGGATCTCCCTGGCCGAGACCAAGTTGAGTGGCTTACGGCAGGGCGATCGTTCTGCGGAGACCTATTGCTCTGATTTTAGAAAATTAGCTATGGATACGGAGTGGAATGATCCAGCTCTCCATAGTCAATTCTGTCAAGGGTTATCCGAGAGCCTGAAGGACGCATTGGCGTTTCACGAATATCCTGAGTCATTGGAAGCAGCCATGTCCCTTGCTGTATTTATTGATAGACGCCAGAGGGAGAGATCTAAGGTTCCTCACTGTCAGGACGTACTATCATATAGGTTGGCGGCCTCCTCCGACACTTTGGGTAGAGAGACACTTGAGTTCATGTCTGGTAATGAACCAATGCAGTTGGGAGGAGCTACACCTGGACCTGGTCATAAGAACTTTAGGCTTAAGAGGGGACTCTGCTTTTTCTGTGGAAAAGGGGGACATTTTGTTAACGTATGTCCTTATGTTCAGCGTCAAGGTGAAAACAAAAGAAAAATGTTTAATCCTCATCTCACTCTTGGTGGTGTGGGTGGGGAATCTGAGAATTTACTTTTGTCATTTACTGGTAGTACCTGATTTCTCCTGTCTGCCAAGGTGGCTCTAGATTTCAAAACTGTGGGAATTTAAATGTTTATTGACAGTGGGGCAGGGGTTAACCTAGTTGATGGTCAGTTCGTCCGTATGCATGGGTTGACAACAAGTGCATTAGACAAAAATATTTTGGTGTTTGCAATTGATTCCACTCCACTCACACAGAAATGCTTGTCACAAATGGTGCAGGACATCAGTTTAAAAGTGGGTGATTCATCAAGAATCCACTTTGTGTTTTGTGCTGGAGGGTCTGCCTGCTCCCTTGGTGCTAGGTTTACCATGGTTAGGCAAACATAATCCTACCATCGATTGGCAAGTGAGACAGATTCTTCATTGGAGTGATTATTGCATAGACAACTGTCTTAGCACGTCGCTTTCTGGTGTAACCACTAAAGTTGTACCTTCGTTTATTTCTGATTTTTCTGATGTATTCTCTGAAAGTGGAGACCAGGAGTTACCTCCACATCAGGAGTATGATTGCCCCATCAACCTTATTCCTGGAGCTAAGTTGCCCAAGTCTTGGTTGTATAATCTTTCTGAACCCGAAAGAGCTGCCATGTGAGAATAAATAACGGAGAGTTTGGCTAAAGGTCATATTAGACCATCCAAATCCCCAGTGGCTGCAAGATTCTTCATTTTTAAGAAAAAGGATGGAACTCTTAGGCCATGTTTGGACTTCCGTGTAGTGATGAGCGGCAGGGGCAATATTCAAATTCATGATATTTCGCTAATATTTTGTAGAATATTAGTCATATATTCGCAAATTTGAGAATTTGAGATCATATTCTTGATTGCGAAAATCGTCAATGTAATATTCTCGTAACGCGCGCAAAATACAGACGTGGGTCACTTATGCTACATTTTTGAAGCTGGCATAAGTTTCCTGAGACTGAAGAAAATGGTTGGCATGGCAGAACATTAGAATAGCTTGATATGCAGATAGAGTGCTCCAATATATTTGCGCTTGCGAATTTTCAGCAATTAATGATGCGCATATTTTTTCGCAATATGTGCAACTTGTGACATCACAGCACTATTTCTGTAGCATGTACAGTGGATATAAAAGGTCTACACACCCCTGTTAAAATGTCAGGTTTCTGTGCTGTAGAAAAATAAGACAAAGATATCATTTCAGAACTTTTTCACCTTTAATGTGACCTATAAACTGTACAACTCAATTGAAAAATGAACTGAAATATTTTAGGTGGAGGGAAGAAAACAAAACAAAAAAAAAAATAATGTGGTTGCATAAGTGTGCACACCCTCTTATAACTGGGGATGTAGCTGTGTTCAGAATTAAGAAATCACATTCAAAATCATGTTAAATAGGAGTTAGCATACACCGGCCATCATTTAAAGTGTCTCTGATTAACCCCAAATAAAGTTCAGTTGCTCTAGTTGGTCTTTCCTGAAATTTTCTTAGTCGCATCCCACAGCAAAAGCCATGGTCCACAGAGAGCTTCCAAAGCATAAGAGGGATCTCATTTTAAAAGGTATCAGTCAGAAAAAGTGTACAAAAGAATTTCCAAGGCATTAGATATACCATGGAACACAGTCATCATCGAGTGGAGAAAATATGACACAACAGTGACATTACCAAGAACTGGACGTCCCTCCAAAATTGATGAAAAGACGAGAAGAAAACTGGTCTGGGAGGCGACCAAGTGGTCTACAGCAACATTAAAAGAGCTGCAGGAATATCTGGCAAGTACTGGCTGTGTGATACATGTGACAGCAATCTCCCGTATTCTTCATATGTCTGGGTTATGAGGTAGAGTGGCAAGACGAAAGCCTTTTCTTACAAAGAGAAACATCCAAGCCAGGCTACATTTTGCAAAAACACATCTGAAGTCTCCCAAAAGCATGTGGGAAAAGGTGTTATGGTCTGATGAAACCAAGGTTGAACTTTTTGGCCATAATTCCAAAAGATATGTTTGGCACAAAAACAACACTGCACATCACTAAAAGAACACCATACCCACAGTGAAGCATGGTGGTGGCAGCATCATGCCAAGGGGCTGTTCTTCTTCAGCTGGAACTGGGGCCTTAGTTAAGCTAGAGGGAATTATGAACAGTTCCAAATACCAGTCAATATTGGCACAAAACCTTCAGGCTTCTGCTAGAAAGATGAACATGAAGAGGAACTTCATCTTTCAGCATAACAACGACCCAAAGCATACATCCAAATCAACAAAGGAATGGCTTCACCAGAAGAAGATTAAAGTTTTGGAATGGCCCAGCCAGAGCCCAGACCTGAATCCGATTGAAAATCTGTAGGGTGATCTGAAGAGGGCTGTGCACAGGAGATGCCCTCGAAATCTGACAGATTTAGAGCGTTTTTGCAAAGAAGAATGGGCAAATCTTGCCAAGTCAAAATGTGCCATGCTGATAGACTCATACCCCAAAAGACTGAGGGCTGTAATAACATCAAAAGGTGCTTCACAAAGTATTAGTTTAAGGGTGTGCACACTTATGCAACCATATTATTTTATTTTTATATTTTTTCTTCTCTGTACCTAAAAGATTTCAGTTTGTTTTTCAATTGAGTTGTACAGTTTATAGGTCACATTAAAGGGGGAAAAAGTTCTTAAATGATTTATCTTTGTCTAATCTTTTTACATCACAGAAACCTAACATTTTAACAGGGGTGTGCAGACTTTTTATATCCACTGTATGTATGGATAGCAGAACCTATCACACTGCCTAACACCCTGCATTGGAACCTATCAGCTACACTATAGATCAATCTAACCTACACTGACTATCTCCCTCTAACTATCTGAATCAAATATATAAAGCTGAGTGTATGTGTGTGTGTGTATGTCCGCTAAAGGAATCCACACCGTTGCATTTACAATCACGAAATTTGGCACACAGGTACATCAGGTGTCCGGGAAGGTTTTAGACCAGGTCTCAGCTCTCTAGGACGTACAGTTCCTGAGATATTCCCCAAAAATGCATTAGCCAATAGAAGCTTGGTCAAATGACCCTTATCAGCCAAGCTCGCAGGCCGTTAGCCTCCACATACACAGTTTTACTCCAGATTTCCTTAACAACCCAGCCATTTATCTTCACTGCTGTAGGAGAGCTTTAAAGGTAATCTGTCACCAGGATAATTGCTATTGAAGTAAAGCCATGGCCTTATAGCACTTAGTACCTTATTTCAAGATGTGCCTTTGTTCCAGCAATAGATGTTTTTATCCTTGGAAAATCCTGTTTATTTGGTATGCAAATGAGCCAGTAAGGTGCCTAGAGGGGCGCCACTCTTGCAGGAAGGAGCCCAGACATGCCCCCTGCCACAATGTGTTCACCCTCAAAAGACTTTAAACCCCGACCCCAGGTCCTGCTAAGCCACACCCAGATCTGGCTAGGCCACGCCCCCTCACACTCCTGAGTCAACTGGGATTGAAAAAATGAAGGTAAAATCAACTCGACTGTGGTCAAACCTTAGAGGGACATGACTAAGAAAGGTTCTGGTGTCTCAGTCTGGTCTGATGTGGCATTACAAGCCTTTTCTGCGGTGAAGGAGTGTTTTGCTTATGCTTCTATACTGGTGCAACCTGATGTGTCACAACCATTTATTGTGGAAGTTGACGCATCCGAGATAGGGGAAGGGGCAGTTTTGTCGCAGGGTCCTTCATCTAGTAAATGGCGCCTATGTGCTTTCTTCTCTAAGAAACTCTCGGCTGTAGAGAGGAATTATGATGTGGGTAATAGAGAGTTGCTGGCCATAAAGTTAGCTTTTGAGGAGTGGCATCATTGGTTGGAAGGAGTGATTCATTCGATTACGGTGATTACGATCACAAAAATCTCGCTTACCTGGAGTCGGCTAAACGTCTGAACCCAAGGCAGGCCAGATGGTCTTTGTTTTTAACCAGATTTAATTTCGTTGTCACCTATCACTCTGGGATTAAGAACGTCAAGGCAAATGCTTTGTCGCGTAGATTTCCTGGGGGGGGGGGGGGTTTATTCGGAAGATCCTCGCCCAATATTGGCTGAAGGGGTGGTAATATCCTCCCTTTATCCCGACCTTGAGGCAGAGGTATGAGAGGCCCAGGGAGATGCACTGGATTCCTGTCCTCCGGGGAAGTTGTTTGTTCCTTCCGAATTACGACACAAGGTGTTCGAGGAACATTACTGTACAATTCTTACAGGACACCCTGGGAGCAGATCCATGGTCGATCTCATTTCTCGTAGATTCTGGTGGCCAGGGTTGCGTAAATGTATTGAGGGCTATGTGTCAGCTTGTGGTACTTGTGCAAGTGTTAAGGTGACACATACTCAGCCTTCAGGATCTCTACTTCCGTTGTCCATCCCGTTTTTGGACTCATTTATCCATGGACATTATCACAGATCTGCCGAATTCCTAAGGAAAAACTGTGATTTTGGTGGTTGTTGATTGCTTCAGCAAGATGTCACACTTTATAGCATTATCAGGTCTACCTAATGCTAAAACTCTTGCACAAGTGTTTATCGATAACATTGTGAAGCTACATGGTATTCCCTCTGATGTGGTGTCTGATAGGGGGACTCAGTTTGTTTCAAGATTCTGGAATGCGTTTTGTACTCGCCTGGGGGTACAATTGTCCTTCTCTTCGGCCTTTCATCCTCAGTCGAACGGACAGACTGAACGCACTAACCAGAATCTGGACACTTATTTGAGATGTTTTGTTTCAGAGAATCAGGAGGAGTGGTCTTCATTTTTGTCTTTGGCCGAGTTTTCCATAAATAACCATAGACGGGAGTCCACTGATAAGTCGCCGTTTTTTCGGGCATATGGGTTCCATCCGCACTTTGGCACATTTTTTGGTACTGAGTCTTCTTGTATACCTGAAGAAGAAAGATTTTCCTCTTCTTTGTCATCTATTTGGACGAAAAATCTAAATAATTTAAAAAAAATGGGCAACAAGTATAAACGGATGGCTGACAAGAGACGTATCAGTGGTCCGGACCTGAGAGTGGGTGATTCTGTGTGGCTGTCCACAAGAAACATTAAGTTGAAGGTACCTTCTTGGATGTTTGGTCTAAGGTTTATTGGTCCATATAAGATCACTGCCATTATTAACCCGGTAGCCTTTTGCATGCTTTAAAAATTCATAATGTTTTCCACAAATCATTGCTGAAGATATATGTTGAACCTGCTGAAGCTTGTAGTCATTACTGCTTCTCTATTTAGTCTGGACTCACACTTCATACCATGCGGTTGATATTATCTGCCTGGAGTTGGAAGAGCTGGTGTGTGGTCCTCATCTGAGTTCCTGCTCATCCATTTTCTATTGAAGATAAGTGTACTTTTCTTTGTATTTTGTTGGTCCCATTTGCTCATTGTTTACTAGGCCTCAGGGAGAGGCTGGTTCGTTTATCTGTGAAGGAACCAATAGTCTCAGACCCTGTCACTACTCCTAGGGATTTTCAGGGTTACTAGGGCCTAGGTTTCTGGTGTATGAATATTCCCACACCTGTCGGGCTTGGCAAAAGATAAGGCTTCTAAAAAACATTCAATGATTTTCTGAAAGTGATTAGAGATGTACAGTAACAGAAAGGTGATCTCTTAGCGTCTATAGACGTGGAGAGTTTGTACACAAGAATACCACAAAACTTTGGGGTAAAGGTAATTGGAAAAATATTGGAGTGTCAGCAGAAAAGTAAGGAATATGTGGAATTTGTGAA
Organism: Bufo bufo; assembly: GCF_905171765.1. Lineage (NCBI taxonomy): Eukaryota > Metazoa > Chordata > Amphibia > Anura > Bufonidae > Bufo > Bufo bufo. Next base: position 204,300,929 of record NC_053396.1, on the reverse strand, counting down.
GGAGGCCTTGGGTTTTGTTTTGATGCATAACGCCTTTACGTTTTATAATAAATGGTATAATCAGAAAACAGGAACGGCCATGGAGACCCCGGTCTCCTGTACTTTTGCTAATTTGTACCTGTCGGATCTTAAGGTCAAATATGTTTTCACTACTAAGAACAAGTATGTGAGTAACATAAAACTGTTTTTGAGATTCATTGATGATGTGTTCATTATATGGAGAGGAACTGAAGTACAATTTGAGGAATTCGTGGAGTACATGAATACCCAAAATAATATGAATATGACATTCACTAGTAAGATTGACTCAAAAGAGTTGGAGTTTTTGGATGTAAAGTTTAATGTAGAAGGGGAAACAATAAAAAACAAAAGTATATAGAAAACAGACTGCCACAAATTCCCTCTTTCACTTCAGGAGCAGTGATGGTCAGTTCGCAGTGTTCGCCAGCGAACACATGCGGGCTGCCATCTTTAGTAAGGTAGACTCACCCGTCCGGCGATGCACAGGTAAGCCTTTACCTGTGCCTGTGTCGGGAACCGGTCTGAAATCAAATGCAGTCACCGGGAGCAGGCAGTTCCGAGAACAGCCGCCGGGGGCCTTCATCGGGCTGTTCTCGGAACTGCTTGCTCCCAGTGACTGCATTTGATTTCAGACTGGCTCCCGGCACAGGAACAGGTAAGGGCTTACCTGTGCATCGCCGGACGGGTGAGTCTACCTTACCAAAGATGGCAGCCCGCATGTGTTCGCTGGTGAACACTGCGAACTGACCATCACTGTTCAGGAGTTTTCTTCCCCAATATATGAAAACAGCAATACCATACGGACAGCTTACAAGATTGATAAGGATAGCCAGTGAAGATGAAGACTTCATAGACCAACCCAAAGATTTGAAGAGGAGATTATTAGAGAGGGTATCCTGAGAAAATAATTGAATCCTTTTTGAGAACAGTGAAGGCGGATGAAGAAAAAGGAAGGAGAGATATTAAAAACAAAAAAGAGAAGATAGGGAGAGCAGGGTTCACATTTAAATACACGCCAATGGCAATGAACATAAATAAAGCTATCGTGAATAATTTGCATCTTCTTGCATATGATAAGGATTTGAAGGATAAAACAAGAAATCCACCATTAGTAAGTTTTAGAAGAAGTCAGACCATTAAAAACAAGTAAAAAAGTAGTAGTAACTTTGAGAGTGAAAAAGAAAAATGGCTACAAAAGGGAATCCCACAGGGAAACTATAAATGTGGCCAATGTACAGCCTGTAAGTTCATAATAAAGATGTTAGAAGTAAAGAAGTCGACAGGCACTCTATATCTGGTTTCTATAGGATATTTATTATTGGTTATTTTACAAAAAAGCTTTTCTTTAAAAATTATTTATATAATAAAAAAAATTTATTATTAAAAATCTATTAGTTGGTTGTTTTCTTGTTGATTTGAATCAGTCTTCATTTAGTCATTTATATAAATAAAGTTTTGTTTTTAGACACAAGTTTGTCGTTGTGAACGTGATGACGTCAGTTGCAATTGAAAAGAGAGGAGCGCACTGACGCCATCATGTCAGGAACCAGACGAAGCGCAGTACTCGCGAAACGGCCATTGCCGCCTGTGACTGAGTGTATGCCCGCATCCGCAACCTTGTTTTTATGCCTTGAATAAAACGCTGCAAGAAAAATTAAGTGAGTGTCGCAATTTATTGCTATCTATTTTTCAAAGGTATAGAGAGAATATAGGTGGTCAGACAGTGAGGATATTCTATCTAACCACACTTTCCATGATTGGACAATGTATGAGTTATTTCAGTTCCTAAAAGCCACTAAAATAGTCACTTCTATATTTTATGTCTATGAGAAACTTGATTTTTATCTCTTTATTTTAATACTGTAGCAAGGAGATGAGCAATTTGATTCTTTAGACCTGAAAATTCATTAGGATCAGGATTTCTTCAGATTGGATTCAAGAGGAATGAGAGAGGGTCTTGCTAAAAACCAAATTATCCTATTAGTAATATATTTTAGCATGTGGGAAGAAACCCACACAAGCATGAGGAGAACATACAAGTCCTTAGGGTACTTTCACACAAGCGTTTTTCTTTTCCGGCATAGAGTTCCGTACTAGGGGCTCTATACCGGAAAAGAACTGATCAGTTTTTTCCCCATGCATTCTGAATGGAGAGTAATCCGTTCAGGATGCATCAGGATTAGAGTTGAGCGAACACCTGGATGTTCGGGTTCGAGAAGTTCGGCCGAACTTCCCGGAAATGTTCGGGTTCGGGATCCGAACCCGATCCGAACTTCGTCCCGAACCCGAACCCCATTGAAGTCAATGGGGACCCGAACTTTTGGGCACTAAAAAGGCTGTAAAACAGCCCAGGAAAGAGCTAGAGGGCTGCAAAAGGCAGCAACATGTAGGTAAATCCCCTGCAAACAAATGTGGATAGGGAAATGAATTAAAATAAAAATAAAAAAAATAAAAATGAACCAATATTAATTGGACAGAGGTCCCATAGCAGAGAATCTGGCTTCACGTCAGCAGAGAATCAGTCTCTTCATGCCATAGCAAAGAATCTGGCTTCATGTCAGCAGAGAATCAGTCTCTTCATGCCATAGCAGAGAATCTGGCTTCATGTCAGCGCAGAATCTGTATTTATGTCATAGCAGAGAATCAGGCTTCACGTCACCCACCACTGGAACAGGCCACTGTCACACATTTAGGCCCCGGCACCCAGACAGAGGAGAGCGGTCCCGTAACAGAGAATCTGGCCTTATGTCAGCGCAGAATCTGTCTTCATGTCATAGCAGAGAATCAAGCTTCACGTCACCCACCACTGGAACAGGCCACTGTCACACATTTAGGCCCCGGCACCCAGACAGAGGAGAGAGGTCCTGTAACAGAGAATATGGCCTTATGTCAGCACAGAATCTGTCTTCATGTCATAGCAGAGAATCAGGCATCACGTCACCCACAACTGGAACAGGCCACTGTCACATGTTTAGGCCCCGGCACCCAGACAGAGGAGAGCGGTCCCGTAACAGAGAATCTGGCCTTATGTCAGCACAGAATCTGTCTTCATGTCATAGCAGAGAATCAGGCTTCACGTCACCCACCACTGGAACAGGCCACTGTCACACATTTAGGCCCAGGCACCCAGGCAGAGGAGAGAGGTCCCGTAACAGAGAATCTGGCCTTATGTCAGCACAGAATCTGTCTTATGTCATAGCAGAGAATCAGGCTTCACGTCACCCACCACTGGAACAGGCCACTGTCACACATTTAGGCCCCGGCACCCAGACAGAGGAGAGCGGTCCCGTAACAGAGAATCTGGCCTTATGTCAGCGCAGAATCTGTCTTCATGTCATAGCAGAGAATCAGGCTTCACGTCAGCCACCACTGGAACAGGCCACTGTCACACATTTAGGCCCAGGCACCCAGGCAGAGGAGAGAGGTCCCGTAACAGAGAATCTGGCCTTATGTCAGCGCAGAATCTGTTTTCATGTCATAGCAGAGAATCAGGCTTCACGTCACCAACCACTGGAACAGGCCACTGTCACACATTTAGGCCCAGGCACCCAGGCAGAGGAGAGAGGTCCTGTAACAGAGAATCTGGCCTTATGTCAGCGCAGAATCTGTATTCATGTCATAGCAGAGAATCAGGCTTCACGTCACCCACCACTGGAACAGGCCACTGTCACACATTTAGGCCCCGGCACCCAGACAGAGGAGAGAGGTCCTGTAACAGAGAATCTGGCCTTATGTCAGCGCAGAATCTGTATTCATGTCATAGCAGAGAATCAGGCTTCACGTCACCCACCACTGGAACAGGCCACTGTCACACATTTAGGCCCCGGCACCCAGACAGAGGAGAGCGGTCCCGTAACAGAGAATCTGGCCTTATGTCAGCGCAGAATCTGTCTTCATGTCATAGCAGAGAATCAGGCTTCACGTCACCCACCACTGGAACAGGCCACTGTCACACATTTAGGCCCAGGCACCCAGACAGAGGAGAGGTTCATTCAACTTTGGGTTGCCCCACAATATAATGGTAAAATGAAATTAAAAATAGTATTGAATGAGGAAGTGCCCTGGAGTAGAATAATATATTGTTAAGGGGAGGTAGTTAATATCTAATCTGCACAAGGGATGGACAGGTCCTGTGGGATCCATGCCTGGTTCATTTTTATGAACGTCAGCTTGTCCACATTGGCTGTAGACAGGCGGCTGCGTTTGTCTGTAATGACGCCCCCTGCCGTGCTGAATACACGTTCAGACAAAATGCTGGCCGCCGGGCAGGCCAGCACCTCCAAGGCATAAAAGGCTAGCTCTGGCCACGTGGACAATTTGGAGACCCAGAAGTTGAATGGGGCCGAACCATCAGTCAGTACGTGGAGGGGTGTGCACAGGTACTGTTCCACCATGTTAGTGAAATGTTGCCTCCTGCTAACACGTTCCGTATCAGGAGGTGGTGCAGTTAGCTGTGGCGTGGTGACAAAACTTTTCCACATCTCTGCCATGCTAACCCTGCCCTCAGAGGAGCTGGCCGTGACACAGCTGCATTGGCGACCTCTTGCTCCTCCTCTGCCTTCGCCTTGGGCTTCCACTGGTTCCCCTGTGACATTTGGGAATGCTCTCAGTAGCGCGTCTACCAACGTGCGCTTGTACTCGCGCATCTTCCTATCACGCTCCAGTGTAGGAAGTAAGGTGGGCCCATTGTCTTTGTACCGGGGATCCAGCAGGGTGGCAACCCAGTAGTCTGCACACGTTAAAATGTGGGCAACTCTGCTGTCGTTGCGCAGGCACTGCAGCATGTAGTCGCTCATGTGTGCCAGGCTGCCCAGAGGTAAGGACAAGCTGTCCTTTGTGGGAGGCGTATCGTCATCGTCCTGTGTTTCCCCCCAGCCACGCACCAGTGATGGGCCCGAGCTGCTTTGGGTGCCACCCCGCTGTGAACATGCTTCATCCTCATCCTCCTCCACCTCCTCCTCATCCTCGTCCTCCTCGTCCTCCAGTAGTGGGCCCTGTCTGGCCACATTTGTACCTGGCCTCTGGTGTTGCAAAAAACCTCCCTCTGAGTCACTTTGAAGAGACTGGCCTGAAAGTGCTAAAAATGACCCCTCTTCCTCCTCTTCCTCCTGGGCCACCTCCTCTTCCATCATCGCCCTAAGTGTTTTCTCAAGGAGACATAGAAGTGGTATTGTAACGCTGATAACGGCGTCATCGCCACTGGCCATGTTGGTGGAGTACTCGAAACAGCGCAACAGGGCACACAGGTCTCGCATGGAGGCCCAGTCATTAGTGGTGAAGTGGGTCTGATCCGCAGTGCGACTGACCCGTGCGTGCTGCAGTTGAAACTCCACTATGGCCTGCTGCTGCTCGCACAGTCTGTCCAGCATATGCAAGGTGGAGTTCCACCTGGTGGGCACGTCGCATATGAGGCGGTGAGCGGGAAGGCCGAAGTTACGCTGTAGCGCAGACAGGCGAGCAGCGGCAGGGTGTGAACGCCGGAAGCGCGAACAGACGGCCCGCACTTTATGCAGCAGCTCTGACATGTCGGGGTAGTTGCGAATGAACTTCTGCACCACCAAATTCAGCACATGCGCCAGGCAAGGGATGTGCGTCAAACCGGCTAGTCCCAGAGCTGCAACGAGATTTCGCCCATTATCGCACACCACCAGGCCGGGCTTGAGGCTCACCGGCAGCAACCACTCGTCGGTCTGTTGTTCTATACCCCGCCACAACTCCTGTGCGGTGTGGGGCCTGTCCCCCAAACATATGAGTTTCAGAATGGCCTGCTGACGTTTACCCCGTGCTGTGCTGAAGTTGGTGGTGAAGGTGTGTGGCTGACTGGATGAGCAGGTGGAAGAAGAGGAGGAGGAAGCTGAGTAGGAGGAGGAGGAGACAGGAGGCAAAGAATGTTGCCCTGCGATCCTTGGCGGCGGAAGGACGTGCGCCAAATAGCTCTCCGCCTGGGGCCCAGCCGCCACTACATTTACCCAGTGTGCAGTTAGGGAGATATAGCGTCCCTGGCCGTGCTTACTGGTCCACGTATCTGTGGTTAGGTGGACCTTGCCACAGATGGCGTTGCGCAGTGCACACTTGATTTTATCGGACACTTGTTTGTGCAGGGAAGGCACGGCTCTCTTGGAGAAGTAGTGGCGGCTGGGAACAACATACTGTGGGACAGCAAGTGACATGAGCTGTTTGAAGCTGTGTGTGTCCACCAGCCTGAATGACAGCATTTCATAGGCCAGTAGTTTAGAAATGCTGGCATTCAGGGCCAGGGATCGAGGGTGGCTAGGTGAGAATTTACGCTTTCTCTCAAATGTTTGTGAGATGGAGAGCTGAACGCTGCCGTGTGACATGGTTGAGATGCTTGGTGACGCAGGTGGTGGTGTTGGTGGTACATCCCATGTTTGCTGGGCGGCAGGTGCCAACGTTCCTCCAGAGGCGGAGGAAGAGGCCGAGGCGGCGGCAGCAGCAGCAGAAGAGGCTGAGGCGGCAGCAGCAGAAGAGGTAGCAGGGGGAGCCTGAGTGACTTCCTTGTTTTTAAGGTGTTTACTCCACTGCAGTTCATGCTTTGCATGCAGGTGCCTGGTCATGCAGGTTGTGCTAAGGTTCAGAACGTTAATGCCTCGCTTCAGGTTCGGATGGCACAGCGTGCAAACCACTCGGGTCTTGTCGTCAGCACATTGTTTGAAGAAGTGCCATGCCAGGGAACTCCTTGAAGCTGCCTTTGGGGTGCTCGGTCCCAGATGGCGGCGGTTAGTAGCAGGCGGAGTCTCTTGGTGGCGGGTGTTCTGATTTTGCCCACTGCTCCCTCTTTTGCTACGCTGTTGGCTCGGTCTCACCACTGCCTCTTCCTCCGAACTGTGAAAGTCAGTGGCACGACCTTCATTCCATGTGGGGTCTAGGACCTCATCGTCCCCTGCATCGTCTTCCACCCAGTCTTGACCCCTGACCTCCTGTTCAGTCTGCACACTGCAGAAAGACGCAGCAGTTGGCACCTGTGTTTCGTCATCATCAGAGACGTGCTGAGGTGGTATTCCCATGTCCTCATCATCAGGAAACATAAGTGGTTGTGCGTTAGTGCATTCTATCTCTTCCACCCCTGGTGAAGGGCTAGGTGGATGCCCTTGGAAAACCCTGGCAGCAGAGTCTTCAAACAGCATAAGAGACTGCTGCATAACTTGAGGCTCAGACAGTTTCCCTGATATGCATGGGGGTGATGTGACAGACTGATGGGCTTGGTTTTCATGCGCCATCTGTGCGCTTTCTGCAGAAGACTGGGTGGGAGATAATGTGAACGTGCTGGATGCACTGTCGGCCACCCAATTGACTAATGCCTGTACCTGCTCAGGCCTTACCATCCTTAGAACGGCATTGGGCCCCACCAAATATCCCTGTAAATTCTGGCGGCTACTGGGACCTGAGGTAGTTGGTTCACTAGGACGTGTGGCTGTGGCAGAACGGCCACGTCCTCTGCCAGCACCAGAGGGTCCACTAACACCACCATGTCCACGTCCGCGTCCCTTATTAGATGTTTTCCTCATTGTTCCCGTTCACCACAATTTTGAGAATGGCAAATTTGGGAATCCTTTTTAACCCAGAACAAAAAGTCTGCTTTGACGGTCACTACAAATAACTTGACCAGCTAAAACTGTGCAGATTTGGTTGAATAGAGATGTGAGACCTGTTTTTTTTTGCGCTGTGTGACAGTTATAGGTTTAATCACAGAATGACACTTCTATCAGCACGCTAGCGTGTGTCTTAGGTTTTTCTGAATGATACTATCAATAACTTTAATGGAAGATTTTCTTTTTGGGATAGATTTCAAGTAGGCCTGAAATACCACAAACTAGTTATTTTCAGAATGGCAAATTTGGGAATGCTTTTTCAACCCAGAACAAAAAGTCTGCTTTGACGATCACTACAAATAACTTGACCAGCTAAAACTGTGCAGATTTGGTTGAATAGAAATGTCAGGTCTATTTTTTAGGCGCTGGGTGACAGGCTCAACTTGCCCCTGATGTAATATATGGCCAAAAAATAACCAGACTGTTGATGGTTAAATGCACTTCGGTGACACAGGCTCAGCCTGCAGCTGATGTAGTATATGGCCAAAAAATAATCAGACTGTTGATGGTTAAATGCACTTGGGTGAAACAGGCTCAGCCTGCAGCTGATGTAGTATATGGCCAAAAAATAACCAGACTGTTGATGGTTAAATGCACTTCGGTGACACAGGCTCAGCCTGCAGCTGATGTAGTATATGGCCAAAAAATAACCAGACTGTTGATGGTTAAATGCACTTCGGTGACACAGGCTCAGCCTGCAGCTGATGTAGGATATAGCACAAAATAACCACACTATCGATGGTTAAATACACTTGGTGATAGCTCGTGCTCGTGCGCACCACAAGTCACAAAATGGCCGCCGATCACCCCAGAAAAAAAGTGATCTAAAAACGCTCTGGGCAGCCTCAAAAAAGTGAGCAAGTCAATAATAGCACTTCAATGATCCACAGCTGCAGATCGATCACAGAATGAAGTCTTTTGTAGGAGTTAATCTGCCTAATCTCGCCCTAACGTCGCAGCTGCAACCTCTCCCTATACTGATCATAGCAGAGTGACGTGCGGCGCTACGTGACTCCAGCTTAAATAGAGGCTGGGTCACATGCTGCACTGGCCAATCACAGCCATGCCAATAGTAGGCAAGGCTGTGATGGCCTCTTGGGGCAAGTAGTATGACGCTTGTTGATTGGCTGCTTTGCAGCCTTTCAAAAAGCGCCAAGAAAGCGCCGAACACCGAACCCGAACCCGGACTTTTACGAAAATGTTCGGGTTCGGGTCCGTGTCACGGACACCCCAAAATTCGGTACGAACCCGAACTATACAGTTCGGGTTCGCTCATCCCTAATCAGGATGTCTTCAGTTCAGTCTTTTTGACTGATCAGGACAGAGATAAAACCGCAGCATGCTACGGTTTTATCTCCGGCCCAAAAAACTGAACACTTGCCTGAATGCCGGATCCGGCATTTTTTTCCATAGGAATGTATTAGTGCCGTATCTGGCATTCAAAATACCTGAATGCCGCATCCGTCCTTCCGGTCTGCGCATGCACAGACTGAAAAAAATGTGAAAAAAATAAATGCCGGATCCGTTTTTCTGGATGACACCGGAAAGACGGATCCGGCATTTCAATGCATTTGTAAGACAGATCAGGATCCTGATCAGTCTTACAAATGCCATCAGTTGGCACACGTTTTGACAGATCCGGCAGGCTGTTCTGGCGACGGAACTGCTTGCCGGATCACTGTGCCGCAAGTGTCAAAGTACCCTTAGACAGATTTGAACCAGAATGGCTGTAAGGCAACAACACTAACCACTGAGCCACCAATATCACCAGCAACCAGTTGATTTTTACTGGAAATCAGTTGCCAACCTGACATTTTTGCTGCATCGGGCTGTGCGGGGGGAATATGGCGTTTCATGGCAGTCCTTCAGACAAATGTCTCTACATGTAACACGTGGTGGGTTCCAACATAAGCCCCTTTTATACCAAGCTCATAGAGAGGGTCCGAGTGGGGGTTCCCTCTACAACCCAGATATCCTTAATGGGGCACTATGAAAGATATGTTTGGGCAGTGTGAGGACTACGGTCTTAGGGGACAGTGTAAGGCACTTTCTGACCACTGGGAAGACAAGTGTGCTTCATGTCAGATATTTCTGAAAAAACTCTGCTAGGAAATTTACGTTTCATGATTATCAATAGAGTCACAGCTAGAAGAAACGTTGTGATTAAGATAAAACTTAAATAGTTTATTAGATATACACTAAAACTAGGGAGAAGTGTGTGAGTCCCTAAATCTACAAACAAACAAAAATGATATACTATACACTCACCTAAAGAATTATTAGGAACACCTGTTCTATTTCTCATTAATGCAATTCTCTAGTCAACCAATCACATGGCAGTTGCTTCAATGCATTTTGGCGTGTGGTCCTGGTCAAGACAATCTCCTGAACTCCAAACTGAATGTCAGAATGGGAAAGAAAGGTGATTTAAGCAATTTTGAGCGTGGCATGGTTGTTGGTGCCAGACGGGCCGGTCTGAGTATTTCACAATATGCTCAGTTACTGGGATTTTCACGCACAACCATTTCTAGGGTTTACAAAGAATGGTGTAAAAAGGGAAAAACATCCAGTATGCGGCAGTCCTGTGGGCAAAAATGCCTTGTGGATGCTAGAGGTCAGAGGAGAATGGGCTGACTGATTCAAGCTGATAGAAGAGCAACGTTGACTGGAATAACCACTCGTTACAACCGAGGTATGCCGCAAAGCATTTGTGAAGCCACAACACGCACAACCTTGAGGCGGATGGGCTACAACAGCAGAAGACCCCACCGGGTACCACTCATCTCCACTACAAATAGGAAAAAGAGGCTTCAATTTGCATGAGCTCACCAAAATTGGACTGTTGAAGACTGGAAAAATGTTGCCTGGTCTGATGAGTCTCGATTTCTGTTGAGAGATTCAAATGGTAGAGTCCGAATTTGGCGTAAACAGAATGAGAACATGTACCCATCCTCTGATGGCTACTTCCAGCAGGATAATGCACCATGTCACAAAGCTCGAATCATTTCAAATTGGTTTCTTGAACATGACAATGAGTTCACTGTACTAAAATGGCCCCCACAGTCACCAGATCTCAACCCAATAGAGCATCTTTGGGATGTGGTGGAACGAGAGCTTCGTGCCCTGGATGTGCATCCCTCAAATCTCCATCAACTGCAAGATGCTATCCTATCAATATGGGCCAACATTTCTAAAGAATGCTTTCAGCACCTTGTTGAATCAATGCCACGTAGAATTAAGGCAGTTCTGAAGGCAAAAGGGGGTCCAACACCGTATTAGTATGGTGTTCCTAATAATTCTTTAGGTGAGTGTATGTTGACACTAGACGCTTGTGAGATGCGTTTAGATCCCACCAGTACATGTGGCTGCACAAGAGGTGCGGAGCCACTACTGCATCAGCTAGTGACACAACATATGTATAGATGCTGGATAAACAGTGGTAACCTAACGCGATGATAGCATCTGTGAAAGAACTACTGTGGCGTGCTCAAATCACAGGTTATCATATGCTATATCATCAAGTAAAAGGTTACCAAGTCTAGGACTGAACATTGCCAGGGGGGAGGGCCTTTGAGTAGGTGACCCTCATTTAATGAACACCAGGTGAAAAAATCCTCCCTACATGCCCCTCCATGCAACAAACATGTGATTTGAGCACGCCACCGTAGTTCTTTCACAGATGCTATCATCGCGTTAGGTTACCACTGTTTATCCAGCATCTATACATATGTTGTGTCACTAGCTGATGCAGTAGTGGCTCCGTACCTCTTGTACAGCCACATGTACTGGTGGGATCTAAACGCATCTCACAAGCGTCTAGTGTCAACATATAGTATATCATTTTTGTTTGTTTGTAGATTTAGGGACTCACACACTTCTCCCTAGTTTTAGTGTATATCTAATAAACTATTCAAGTTTTATCTTAATCACAACGTTTCTTCTAGCTGTGACTCTAGTGCTTCATGTCAGGCACTATTATAGTGATAGTCTTGCAGTTATATGATAGTGGACTGTGAAAAGGCACTTGATGCTCACTGGGGAAGACTTGTTGACCTTGTTTCAGGCACTATTATAGTGGTGCTGTGGCAGTTACTATTATAGGAACTCTGTAGCAGGCATTATTATGGAAGCATGGGTGCCGGTCCTACTATTTGGGCCTCATGTCAGGCACTTTTATATAGTGGTACTATAGCAGTTACATATAGGGGTATTGCAGAGGGTACTTATACAACAACGAGGCAGGCACTATTATAGAAAAACTGTTGAGGCAATAAAAGTTAGCACCAAGCTTTTCCAAGCCGAGGAGGATGTCTCGTGGACTTTTATTTACTGGGTATTTTTGATATTAAGGGGAAATGGTCTTTAAGAAGCAAAAATGTTAACGAAAATTCTGAGCATAAAAAAGATTGATGATGAGATAACGGCCAGAGGTGAGACAGAGCGAAAAAGGAACAGAAAGTTATGAGAAACATATTCATCTCAAGGAGCCTTTATAGTGAACTGATAGTGACAGAGAACGGCAGATGAATCAACCACAACAAACACGAAGCTCTTAGAAGAAAGTGATCAGATCAAAGCTGTGCTAATGTTGACCACACGACGCATGCATTAGGGGAAAATATAAAATCGGAGCCAACACCAACTCGACTGATGGGAAAGGAGGAGTGGAGGGATTTTTTAAAATATTATTTTATTTGTGTTCTCGAGATAAAACCAGCGGTTGAGCTCAGGTAAACCAGAGAGATGAGTAACTGACACACATCAGGGACTTTTTCAACATCTCACTTTTACTCCATCCTGTCACCTAATATCTGTGATAAAAAAGGGGAAATTACATGTATTGTATTGTATGTAAAAAGGAGGCTAATTACAGACTCCATAATTTTGTCTCTAACTCGTAATCAGTTGTGAAGCTACCATAGAGGGAGAAACACGCCCTTCATTTTTAGCCACTGGGGCAGTGGTGTAGCCATTGTGATCAGTCTGCACCACTGAAAGCATGCATTACTGCTTGTACTGCTTCTTTCTTCAGTTCGGTTGGCTAAAAGCCTGAGGTTACTAAAATGTCTGAAGCATAAGATGCCCCATTGCAGAGATGTGTGTTACAGAAAGTGGATATGGACTCACTGTGCTAACCAACCAGTTTGACTTTGGACTAGTCCTGAGGGCGCTATCCTGGCAGTCCGCTAATTTTCACCCTTGAACTCATATACAGGAATCTGGCCTTCGCTGCAGGCTGCTACCAGGATGCTACCTCTTGAACTGGTGCTTGGCTGCTGACTAGAGATGAGTGAATCTTTCAAAATGTGGTTTATTTCATTCTTCAACAAAATTGGTTTGGACATGACATGAGAGAGACAGTCCAGTATGCTACTCTCATGTACGTAGTATAGTAAGTCAGGCAATGTCCCTCTGGATTTCTTGGAAAATATTCAAATTAGCTTTCCTATGCCTATCTAACTTAGACATGATTATTTGCATATATTGTTTCCCAGAAACCAAGAGGAGCATCGCTTAGCCTACAATATAATATATTAACTGGTCTTCATAAAATAAATAGTACCCACCCAGAACAATGGTTCTAATTTACACACAGAAAACCAGCACCAGTGTGCACAAGACAGCGGCATCAATAAACCGCCATTGTAACAGTGTATAGAAGACTCCTACTAAGAAGCTCAAAATGCCTTTGCTACGATTATCTGAAAGTTCTCGATGGTGAACTCAGTGGAAGAGCAACAATGGCTTAGTATAGGGGCACTCTGGTAAATACTATAGGAGGCACAATGACAGGCACTATTATAGCAGCACTGTGTGGTCTTTATATCACTGTGCAGTGTGTGGGCAGTGTGCAAGATGCTATTATGGGGTACTGAAAAAGGCTCACTTATAGGAGCACTGATGGCAGGTACTATTATAGGAGCATGATGGCAGGTACTATGAAAGGAGCACCTATAGAATATACTATAATAAGAACACTGAAGGCAGGTACTATTATAGGAGCATGTTGGCAGCTACCAATGTAGGAGCAGCTATGGCAGTTAATATTATAGGAGCATGGATGGAAGGTACTATTATAAGAGCACCTATAGTAGGTACCATATTGGAGCATGATGGCAGGTACTAAAATAGGAGCCCCTATGGTAGGTACTCTATTTGAAACATACCAGCTGGTCTGTTTCTCAAAACATGGCTATCCACGGGTCCACTGATGCTCAAAAAAGCAGGAGCTAGAAAGTTCTAACTTTGTACTTAGGCCCTAGGCTACCCTTCTCTGCTGTAGCGTTACTGCTGATCCACCCCATCTTCGCCCTGAGGTAATGCACCAATTGATGAGCACCACTTACCTCCACTATTTAGCTAATTACCAACCAGGATGTGGCTGGTACTATCAACTGACTAGTCTGAGCCTAATGTATTAAAGGCTATGTTCACCGTTGGGGGCAGTTTTATATTTATTAATGCATTCTACTCATTGTGAGATAAAAATAATTTATTAAAAATATGGAGTCCATTTCTCTGTACAAAGCTGAGATACTCTAGTAGCAGGATCTGAATTTTCTCTGCTCCGTCAGACAGCTAGCTGATAGGCTCCTTATCTCTGCTCTCAGACCTTATAAACACTCATCAAATCTCAATCCTTATCTTACTAAAAAGAATGTGGCTTAAATAAGTGGTCATGACCTCTTAGTAATTTAGAGATAAGGGTTATTAGATGACCAACAGTTAACCCTTTGTAACAGAACGGCTCAATATTTTTAATAAAGACCAATTGAGAAAATTATTTTTAGCCCCAAATGAGTAAAATGCAATTATAAAAAATTGCCCCGAAGTTGTACATAGCCTTTAAGTATGCATATTTAGTAACGGGGTGAGATCTTTTTCAACCCTGTTACAGCAGTTACTGTTATAGAGGCACTGTAGCAGGCTCTACTATACAATGGCATGCAAAAGTTTGGTCACTCCTGGTCACAATTGCTGTTACTGTGAACAGTTAAGAAAGTTGAAGATTAAATAATCCCCAAAAGGCATAACGTATCTTTGTATTTAAGCAAAAAAAATATTTTTTATTTTAATTTTTTACATTTTCTAAATAAAAAAAGGAATAGGGTCTGAAGCAAAAGTTTGGGCACCCTTCATGGTTAGTACTTATTAGCATTCCCTTTGGCAATTATCACAGCTTGTAAACACTTTTTGTAGCCAGCCAAAAGGTTGTCAATTCTTGTTTGAGGGATATTTGTCTTGCATGCACTTCTCTTTTCAGGTTTATCCACAAATTTTCAATGATGTTCAGATCATTGGACTGTGAGGGCTATGGTAAAACCTTCAGCTTGCGCCTTTCGAGGTAGTTTCAGGTTGCTATTTCCTCAGTTTCAAATATAATTAAGAAATGGAAGTTAACAATAACAGTGGAGGTCAAGAGAAGATCTTGAATAGGGATGAGCGAACACGAACTGTATAGTTCGGGTTCGTACCGAATTTTGGGGTGTCCGTGACACGGACCCGATCCCGAACATTTTCGTAAAAGTCCGGGTTTGGTGTTCGGCGCTTTCTTGGCGCTTTTTGAAAGGCTGCAAAGCAGCCAATCAACAAGAGTCATAATACTTGCCCCAAGAGGCCATCACAGCCATGCCTACTATTGGCATGGCTGTGATTGGCCAGTGCAGCATGTGCCTCTATTTAAGCTGGAGTCACGTAGCGCCGCACGTCACTCTGCTATGATCAGTGTAGGGAGAGGTTGCAGCTGCTGTTAGGGCGAGATTAGACAGTGATTAACTCTGCAAAAACACTTAATTCAGTGATCGATCTACAGCTGTGGATCATTGAACTGCTGCTATTTAATTGCTCATTGTTTTTAGGCTGCCCAGAGCGTTTTTATGTCACTTTTTTCTTGGGTGATCGGCGGCCATTTTGTGTCTTGTGGTGCGCCAGCACAAGCTGCCACCAAGTTCATTTAACCATCAATAGTGTGGTTATTTTTTTTGCTGTATCCTACATCAGGGGCTTGGCTGTGCTTGCTATTTTATTGAGGGGTAAAATACAATTGGCCAAAATAGCAGTAATCTGGTGTTTCAGCTGTGGCTAGCCAATTGTAATACTGTCTGCTGTCTGCCGAAGCACAGTTTTTGTTCTGGGTTGAATACAATTCCCAACTTAGCAATTCCCTAAATATTTTTTTCTGCTGTATCAGGCCAAGTTTAAATTGATCCATAAAAGGGTATATTAGATTGAAGGTGCGGATAGTGTCATCCTCAATAACTTCACACGCTACCGTGCATTTCCAAGTTTAAATAATTCTGTCCGTAAACGTATACCTGTCACCCAGCGCCTAAATAATAGGCCTAAAATTTATATTCAGCTAAATCTGTGTTTATTGCTGAGACTGGTCAATTTATTTAGTGTCCGCCAAAGCACAGTTTTTGTTCTGGGTTGAATACAATTCCCAACTTAGCAATTCCCTAAATCAGTGGTTTCTGCTGTATCAGGCCAACTTTAAATCTATCCATAAAAGGGTATATTAGATTGAAGGTGCGGATAGGGTCATCCTCAATAACTTCACACGCTACCGTGCATCTCCAAGTCTAATTCTGTCCGTAAGCGTATAGCGGTCATCCAGCGCCTAAATACTAGGCCTACAATTTATATTCAGCTAAATCTGTGTTTACTGCTGTGGCTGGTCAATCTATTTAGTGTCTGCCAAAGCACAGTTTTTGTTCTGGGTTGAAATACAATTCCCAACTTAGAGCAGAAACCACAAATTTAGGGAATTACTATCAGGCCAAGGTTAAATCTATCCATAAAAGGGTATATTAGATTGAAGGTGCGGATAGAGTCATCCTCAATAACTTCACACGCTACCGTGCATTTCCAAGTTTAATTTTGTCCGTAAAAGGGATACCTGTCATCCAGCGCCTAAATACTAGGCCTACAATTTATATTCAGCTAAATCTGTCGTTACTGTTGTGCCTGTATTAGTGTAATACGGTACCTAAATAGATAGCCAGATAGTGTTAGGTGCCTGTAAAAAAAGGCCTGAATTTGAATTCAATACATTGGGCCAAATAATTATTTTCTTATTGTGGTGAACAGTAACAATGAGGAAAACATCTAGTAAGGGACGCGGACGCGGACATGGTCGTGGTGGTGTTAGTGGACCCTCTGGTGCTGGGAGAGGACGTGGCCGTTCTGCCACAGCCACACGTCCTAGTGAACCAACTACCTCAGGTCCCAGTAGCCAGCAGAATTTACAGCGATATTTGGTGTGGCCCAATGCCGTTCTAAGGATGGTAAGGCCTGAGCAGGTACAGACATTAGTCAATTGGGTGGCCGACAGTGGATCCAGCACGTTCACATTATCTCCCACCCAGTCTTCTGCAGAAAGCGCACAGATGGCGCATGAAAACCAAGCCCATCAGTCTGTCACATCACCCCCATGCATATCAGGGAAACTGTCTGAGCCTCAAGTTATGCAGCAGTCTCTTATGCTGTTTGAAGACTCTGCTGGCAGGGTTTCCCAAGGGCATCCACCTAGCCCTTCCCCAGGGGTGGAAGAGATAGAATGCACTGACGCACAACCACTTATGTTTCCTAATGATGAGGACATGGGAAGACCACCTCAGCACGTCTCTGATGATGACGAAACAAAGGTGCCAACTGCTGCGTCTTTCTGCAGTGTGCAGACTGAACAGGAGATCAGGGAGGAAGACTGGGTGGAAGACGATGCAGGGGATGATGAGGTCCTAGACCCCACATGGAATGAAGGTCGTGCCACTGACTTTCAGAATTCGGAGGAAGAGGCAGTGGTGAGACCGAGCCAACAGCGTAGCAAAAGAGGGAGCAGTGGGCAAAAGCAGAACACCTGCCGCCAAGAGAGTCCGTCTGCTATTGGCCACCGCCATCTGGGACCCAGCACCCCAAAGGCAGCTTCAAGGAGTTCCCTGGCGTGGCAGTTCTTCAAACAATGTGCTGATGACAAGACCCGAGTGGTTTGCACGCTGTGCCATCCGAACCTGAAGCGAGGCATTAACGTTCTGAACCTTAGCACAACCTGCATGACCAGGCACCTGCATGCAAAGCATGAACTGCAGTGGAGTAAACACCTTAAAAACAAGGAACTCACTCAGGCTCCCCCTGCTACCTCTTCTGCTGCTGCCGCCTCGGCCTCTTCCTCCGCCTCTGGAGGAACGTTGGCACCTGCCGCCCAGCAAACAGAGGATGTACCACCAACACCACCACCACCTCCGTCACCAAGCATCTCAACCATGTCACACGGCAGCTTTCAGCTCTCCATCTCACAAACATTTGAGAGAAAGCGTAAATTCCCACCTAGCCACCCTCGATCCCTGGCCCTGAACGCCAGCATTTCTAAACTACTGGCCTATGAAATGCTGTCATTTAGGCTGGTGGACACAGACAGCTTCAAACAGCTCATGTCGCTTGCTGTCCCACAGTATGTTGTTCCCAGCCGGCACTACTTCTCCAAGAGAGCCGTGCCTTCCCTGCACAACCAAGTATCCGATAAAATCAAGTGTGCACTGCGCAACGCCATCTGTGGCAAGGTCCACCTAACCACAGATACGTGGACCAGTAAGCACGGCCAGGGACGCTATATCTCCCTAACTGCACACTGGGTAAATGTAGTGGTGGCTGGGCCCCAGGCGAAGAGCTGTTTGGCGCACGTCCTTCCGCCGCCAAGGATCGCAGGGCATCATTCTTTGCCTCCTGTTGCCTCCTCCTCCTACTCGACTTCCTCCTCCTCTTCTCCCACCTGCTCATCCAGTCAGCCACACACCTTCACCACCAACTTCAGCACAGCCCGGGGTAAACGTCAGCAGGCCATTCTGAAACTCATATGTTTGGGGGACAGGCCCCACACCGCACAGGAGTTGTGGCGGGGTATAGAACAACAGACCGACGAGTGGTTGCTGCCGGTGAGCCTCAAGCCCGGCCTGGTGGTGTGCGATAATGGGCGAAATCTCGTTGCAGCTCTGGGACTAGCCGGTTTGACGCACATCCCTTGCCTGGCGCATGTGCTGAATTTGGTGGTGCAGAAGTTCATTCACAACAACCCCGACATGTCAGAGCTGCTGCATAAAGTGCGGGCCGTCTGTGCGCGCTTCCGGCATTCTCATCCTGCCGCTGCTCGCCTGTCTGCGCTACAGCGTAACTTCGGCCTTCCCGCTCACCACCTCATATGCGACGTGCCCACCAGGTGGAACTCCACCTTGCACATGCTGGACAGACTGTGCGAGCAGCAGCAGGCCATAGTGGAGTTTCAGCTGCAGCACGCACGGGTCAGTCGCACTGCGGAACAGCACCACTTCACCACCAATGACTGGGCCTCCATGCGAGACCTGTGTGCCCTGTTGCGCTGTTTCGAGTACTCCAACAACATGGCCAGTGGCGATGACGCAGTTATCAGCGTTACAATACCACTTCTAAGTCACCTTGAGAAAACACTTAGGGCGATGATGGAAGAGGAGGTGGCCCAGGAGGAGGAGGAGGAAGAGGGGTAATTTTTAGCACTTTCAGGCCAGTCTCTTCAAAGTGACTCAGAGGGAGGTTTTTTGCAACAGCAGAGGCCAGGTACAAATGTGGCCAGACAGGGCCCACTACTGGAGGACGAGGATGAGGAGGAGGTGGAGGAGGATGAGGATGAAGCATGTTCACAGCGGGGTGGCACCCAACGCAGCTCGGGCCCATCACTGGTGCGTGGCTGGGGGAAAACGCAGGACGATGACGATACGCCTCACACAGAGGACAGCTTGTCCTTACCTCTGGGCAGCCTGGCACACATGAGCGACTACATGCTAACGTGTGCCAGGACTACTGGGTTGACACCCTGCTGGATCCCCGGTACAAAGACAATGTGCCCACCTTACTTCCTGCAATGGAGCGTGATAGGAAGATGCGCGAGTATAAGCGCAAGTTGGTAGACGCGCTACTGAGAGCATTCCCAAATGTCACAGGGGAACAAGTGGAAGCCCAAGGCGAAGGCAGAGGAGGAGCAAGAGGTCGCCAACGCAGCTGTGTCACGGCCAGCTCCTCTGAGGGCAGGGTTAGCATGGCAGAGATGTGGAAAAGTTTTGTCAACACGCCACAGCTAACTGCACCACCACCTGATACGGAACGTGTTAGCAGGAGGCAACATTTCACTAACATGGTGGAACAGTACGTGTGCACACCCCTCCACGTACTGACTGATGGTTCGGCCCCATTCAACTTCTGGGTCTCCAAATTGTCCACATGGCCAGATCTAGCCTTTTACGCCTTGGAGGTGCTGGCCTGCCCGGCGGCCAGCTTTTTGTCTGAACGTGTATTCAGCACGGCAGGGGGCGTCATTACAGACAAACGCAGCCGCCTGTCTACAGCCAATGTGGACAAGCTGACGTTCATAAAAATGAACCAGGCATGGATCCCACAGGACCTGTCCATCCCTTGTGCAGATTAGACATTAACTACCTCCCCTTAACCATATATTATTGTACTCCAGGGCACTTCCTCATTCAATCCTATTTTTATTTTCATTTTACCATTATATTGCGGGGCAACCCAAAGTTGAATGAACCTCTCCTCTGTCTGGGTGCCGGGGCCTAAAAATATCTGACAGTGGCCTGTTCCAGTGTTGGGTGACGTAAAGCATGATTCTCTGCTATGACATGAAGCCTGAATCTCTGCTATGGGACCTCTCTCCTCTGTCTGGGTGCCAGGGCCTAAATATCTGACAATGGACTGTTCCAGTTTTGGGTGACGTGAAGCATGATTCTCTGCTATGACATGAAGCCTGAATCTCTGCTATGGGACCTCTCTCCTCTGTCTGGGTGCCGGGGCCTAAATATCTGACAATGGACTGTTCCAGTTTTGGCTGATGTGAAGCCTGATTCTCTGCTATGACATGAAGACTGATTCTCTGCTAACATGAAGCCTGAATCTCTGTTATGGGACCTCTCTCCTCTGTCTGGGTGCCGGGGCCTAAATATATGACAATGGACTGTTCCAGTTTTGGCTGACGTGGAGAGTGATTCTCTGCTATTACATGAAGACTGATTCTCTGCTGACATGAAGCCTGAATCTCTGTTATGGGACCTCTCTCCTCTGTCTGGGTGCCGGGGCCTAAATATATGACAATGGACTGTTCCAGTTTTGGCTGACGTGAAGCCTGATTCTCTGCTATGACATGAAGACTGATTCTCTGCTGACATGAAGCCAGATTCTCTGCTATGGGACCTCTCTCCAATTGATATTGGTTAATTTTTATTTATTTTATTTTTATTTTTATTAATTTCCCTATCCACATTTGTTTGCAGGGGATTTAACTACAGTTTGCTGCCTTTTGCAGCCCCCTAGCCCTTTCCTGGGCTGTTTTACAGCCTTTTTAGTGCCGAAAAGTTCGGGTCGCCATTGACTTCAATGGGGTTCGGGTTCGGGACGAAGTTCGGGTCGGGTTCGGATCCCGAACCCGAACATTTCCGGGAAGTTCGGCCGAACTTCTCGAACCCGAACATCCAGGCGTTCGCTCAACTCTAATCTTGAAGACTAAGAAAAATGTCAGAGACAGCTGCTCGTAGGATTGCTAGAAAGGTAAATCAGAACTCGATCTTGACTGCAAAAGACCTTCAGGAAGATTTAGCAGAATGTGGAGTTGTGATACATTGTTCTACTCTTTAGCGACACCTTCACAAATATGGCCTTCATGGAAGACCAGTGTCTATTATTGGGGTGCTGTAGCAGGCTCTGTTATACCAGTACTATACCTGTCTCTATTATTGGGGTGCTGTAAAAGGCTCTGTTATAGGAGAGCTGTACCAGTCTCTATTATAGGAACACTATTCCAGAATCTATTATAAGAGCACTGTGGCAGGCACTAATATACATTTTGATAAACTGGACCCTTGTGTGTTTGACCTTCACAGTAGTCATATTAACAAATTATACCCTCATATAACGTCCCATATGTAAGAATATGACATATGAGAGGCTTAAATTCACCAAAAATGTCCTTTTATTTCATGATCTCAATTCATTTTTCAGTGACAAACTGATAAGTATAAGGAACTAAATGTCACTTATTTGTAATGAATAGGGTCGTTGGCGGTCATGTTATATTTAGATAGGTATTCTTATAAATCAGATATTAACCTGGTAACATAAAATTTTCACGTTCCACTTACCAAGTTCTATTTTTTTTTTTATGTTGATGGGTCACTAATGGAGACATCACAGTGACATTACAGCTCCAGAAATGTATAACAATAATTAACGCATGCAAGAAATATGAATGTTTCCTTTAAGCAGGCCACCAAAAATACACACCTCGATATACAATGATGCACAAGCAATGTCTTACATTCAAAAATTATGGAATGACACAGAAATAACGCAGGCAGAGACATACAAAAACTTTCAGCAAACAGTAGCTTTTCTGCACATATTATCACAAATTTGACCCTTCTCTGAGCTGCGTCTACTCACATGGACCCAGCTCTCACCTGGCACTTTTGATGCCCTCTCATCCCCCATCGTTTTATCATTCGTCCTTCAATCTCCTCTACTTTGGTTGCACGGCTGTGGTGAGGGAGACTCCCTCTGTAGAGCTGTCAACTCTTCTGTTTTTTTACAGTCATCCAGATTTTGAGACTCTTCTCTGTGGTCACCACCTTGGTTCATCTGGGTCCTGTCCATGGATCCCACCATTGTCACCCTATACTCAATTGTATCTTCATCCCCAGGACACAGATACAATCAAAAAGCTCTTTCACTAGAAACACTGGTGGGTCATGAGAACCCTGCCCTGTCATTCATCACTTTTTTGTGATGTGACACTAGCTACAGGGGCACTGTCATGTTTTATCTTCAGGGAGCACAGCTTGGGGCACCATTTCTAAAAGTCACTGGCCCAGATTCAGGTAGATTTGCCCATTACTTACACCTGAGCCGCTCAGCTGAATTTCTCTGCGCTGGAGCAATTTTGCCAAATTGCCACCTGATTCAGGAATCGTTTGTTCATTTAATTTGCTCCTGTTTAAGGCAAAGCTGAGGGCGCAAGGCCATGCAAGTCAAAGTGGGTGTGCCCCTATGTAAATGAGGAATTTTCGGCTCAGCAGAGGTTTGCTAGCATAATTTCAGGGCAAATCCTGCTCAGCTGCTTGCACTGAGCAAATAAATAGGAGCAGACTTGCGCAGGTTCTTTGCTGAATTTCATCCTGCTTTTTCCTACCCCCCCTGAGCAAGGAAATTCAGCCCTTTTGCAAGACATGGCACCTCCCAAAGGGACCAAAAAAAGGAAGCCCAACTTTGTGGCTGCAGAGATGGACATCCTGATTGCTGCACTCCAGCAGCATAAGGAAGTCCTATATGGTGCCCAGCGGGCAAACACCACCATTGCCCAAAGGAGGGCTATATATGAAGCCATTGCCCTGGACATCAATGCCCTGGGTAATGAAGTGCGTACCTGGGATGACATCCAGAAGAAATTAAATGATATGAGGCGCAGGGTCCGTGAAAAACTGGCTCTTATCAGGAAGCATACCGGTGGCACGGGAGGTGGTCCGCGATGTATGATCCGGCTCAATCAGGAGGAGCAGCTTATTGCACAAACGTTCGTGCAGGAGCAGGTGGAGGGACTTGAAGGGTACGACTCCACTGTTGGGAACTTGGGGACTGGTAAGTTATTTTTCTTTCATATCTGCTGTGCATCATGGGAGGGGGTACAAGTGAACATATGAGAAGTGTGTTGCACCAGCAAAATATGTCGTTTTGGTGTCATCCACAGGTGGTGATGAGGAAGAAGAAGCTGGGCCGTCTTCGGCTGCGGCTCGACCCAGCCCATCCAGACCAGAGCCAGGGGTCCAGTCAGGCCCCATGGACATTCTGGCTATGCTGGTCCAGGAGGAGATCATACCGGGGCCAAGTATGGAGGAGCAAGTGGTATTGGAGGAGGATTCCTTTTTCCTCATCCAGGAGGACTCTGGCTCCCTCCAGGAGGATACCACCATCCCTGTGCAACCCACCACCCCCCCGCCCAGCACGTCATCCCCCTCCAGGGCAAGCCCCTCCCTTGTGGACCCCTCCCCTTCTCCCTCTGTCCGTGGCCGAGCCTCTCCTCCCAGGAAGGCTCTGTCCAAAACGAGGCATATATCCTCCAGCCTCCGTGACGGTCTGCTGGAGGAGCAGGCCCTGCAGACCCGCCATATAGGGGCCATGGTGGGAGAGGTGCGTCGTCTGGCGGACAGCATGGCATCCACCTCCACCTCTATGCAGCATGCCCTCACCCTGCATGAGGACCGGGACAAACATGTGGCACAGAGCCTGGGGGAAATTAGTGGCAACTCTAAGGCCATAGTCACCTGCTTGGTGGCTCTGGAGACCACACCAGCTTTGTTAAGCAGGATGACAGCTGCGGTGCAGGCCAACACCGCTGCAGTGCAGGAGGAGGCGAGAGTTACCCGCCGGCATCAGCGGGATACCACCACCCGCCAAATGCGGATGTTGGCCCAGACCAACACCATCCTTGCCCGCCTGGCCAAGGCCATGGAGGGCATGCAGCCACCACCTGCAAGGAGTGTGGAAGTAGGGGTTGATGCTCCTCCCCCCCCTCCTCCCCCCACCCCTCCATCCCCACCCCATGCCTCCTCCGCACCACGGAGATTGAGGAGCCAGAGCCGGGGCACCCTTGGCCCAAAAAAAAAAACAAAAAAATAATTTTATGTCAACATTTTTTTGCTGAACACAATATGATTTTTTTATTTTTTTTATTATTTTTCTATATGCTCAGGGTATGAGATTATTTTTTTTTTATATGCTCAGGATATGAGTTTTTATATTTATTTGTAGTCCCTACACACGGTGAGGAGTGTATACTACAGTGTGACTGCTGTGTAAATGGGGGGGGGGGGGGGGGGGTGGCACTCCTGCTGGAAAAGGGGTGTCACCCTCTGCCATGTGAAAGGTGTATGAATGGACAGCAACATAATTGGAGCCTTGACGCGGCGTTGCTGCTCCCTAATACCATGGGGTATTGTTGGGTCTAATCCAATTGGGGGTGCATGTGTCGGGTGTGTGCTAGGGACTACAGTGGTGTACATACATGCATTATACTTGTGACAAGATCAGGGTGTGTTTAATGTGCAAAGAGACGTTCCACAAGACCATTCCGGATTGCTCTTCCCTCAGAAGATCCGGTAGTGTTTCTTGGGGGGGGGGGGGGGTTGCGTGGTTCGGGGGTAAGGTCATTGCGTAGCTCAATGTGCATGCCCCTTCTTTGAGCTAAATTGTGGAGAATACTACATGCCCCTACGATTTGGCATACAAAGTTGGGTGAATACAATAGGGTCCCCCCTGATTTATCCAGACATCTGAATCGAGATTTAAGGATGCCAAATGTGCGCTCCACCACCGCACGGGTACGTGCATGGGCTTCATTATATCTTTCCTCTCCTGGTGTTTGAGGGTTACGAAATGGGGTCATCATGTGAGGTCCCAGGGCATAGGCAGAGTCACCTGGAAGGGAAAAGACAGGAGGATGTTAGTCGTGCATGTGCCCCTTGTGATGTGTGCATCATGGGGGGGGGGGGGGGGGCAGTCATACCTGACACCCATGTCACTCACCAATCAGCCAGCTGTCTCCATACATGTTCTGGTCAAACTCGGTTGGGATGGGGCTGTGTCGGTAAATAAAACTGTCATGGCTTGACCCTGGGTGTTTGGCACGGACATGCCATATGAGGCCATGTGCATCCACAATCATCTGCACATTTATCGAATGCCAATGTTTCCTGTTGCAGTAGATATGCTCGAGGTGCCGGGGGGGGGGGGGGGGGGGGGGGCGTAGTGCCACATGGGTACAATCTATTGCACCCACAGTGCGTGGAAATCTGGCTAATAAATAAAAATCACTGATTGCCTTCTGCCGCACGTCAGCCGTGGTTGGTTTGATAAATTGTGTGCCCATTCGTCTGAGTATTGCAGGGATCACTTGGTGCACACACCTGCTCATGCTGGATTGGGACATCCCCGCCACCACTCCACCTGTGCGCTGAAATGAGCCAGTTGCCAAAAAATGAAGGGTTGCCACTACCTTCACCAGTGGCTGCACTGCCTGTCCCTGATGGGTCGGGCTGCTGATGTCATCCTGCAGGATTGTTACCAACTCAAGGATGACTTCAGGGCTAAAGCGAAACATGCGATACACCTCAGTATCAGTCATCTGAAAAAGGTTGTAGCGCCCTCTGTAAATCCTCTCCCGTGCCCTCCTACGAGTCGGCTCAGTCAATAAAATATCAAGAACCATAGCTGCCCCTGGCATGTTGGTGCACAGATGTGAGGTCCCGAAAATGTGGGTGCTCTGCTTGTTCAGATCGTCTGTCTAGGTGCTGCAGAAGTTGCGCGCTCCTTCAGATGACATTTGGCCATCTTTTGCTAACTTGCCCCTGCTTTTAACAGGAGCAAGTTTGCCCAGGGAAAAAAGCTTGCACGCTTCCAGCGCAAGATGCGCATCACACGCGCATGTTTCTGAATCATCGGCAGTACCTAATTTGCATATTCGCTGAGGGAATTCCATGAAGGCGCAACTTACACCCCGCGCGAAATTGCACGAAAATTGCGCAGGAACAGCTAGGCTGCGTGCGCGGGAAAATGGCCGCATTTCAGGCTTAACTGGTTTACAGAATCAGCCGCAAATTTGCATAGGAGCAAATCAGTACTTGCGCGGCCCAAATCACACTTGTTCCCGCGCAAGTGCTTCTTGAATCTGGGCCACTGTGTGTGGCACTTTATATGCATTGGGCACTATTTTCAGGTGTGGCAATATTTTCCTGGAGCACAGTGTGGGTGTGGTGCTTTACTTTCAGAGGGCATAATATGTGAGATGATTGCATTCAGGGAACATTCTTCATATTGAGACTGAAGTGGGTGGACGAGGGGTCTGTGTTAGTACATAGGGTGCAGGTGTCTTAGAAAAGTAAGGAGCTGGAGACATCATGGGAGAAGTCATCATCGTGGTCTGAACCAAATAGAAAGAAAATGAAAGAGAATAACTCTAGGAGAGATTTCACCTGTAAGTTACTAAATGTAAAGTCTGATACTGCCACTACGCTGCTCAGTACTGTAGTCACGTGTTTGGTCTACATTAGCCACACTGTATTATGTAACCGCATTTGGAGTATTGTGCGTAGTACTGGAGACCATATCTCCAGAAGGATAGTGATACTTTGGAGAGAGTACAGAGAAGAGCTACTGAACTAGTACATGGATTGCAGGATAAAACTTACCAGGAAAGATTAAAGGCCCTTAACATGTATAGCTTGGAAGAAAGACGAGGCAGAGGGGATATGATAGAAACTTTTAAATACATAAAGGGAATCAACAAGGTAAAAGAGGAGAGAATATTTAAAAGAAGAAAAACTGCTACAAGAGGACATAGTATTAAATTAGAGGGGCAAAGGTTTAAAAGTAATATCAGGAAGTATTACTTTACTGAGAGAGTAGTGGATGCATGGAATAGCCTTCCTGCAGAAGTGGCAGCTGCAAATACAGTGGAGGAGTTTAAGCATGCATGGGATAGGCATAAGGCTATCCTTCATATAAGATAGGGCCGGGGGCTATCCATAGTATTCAGTATATTGGGCAGACTAGATGGGCCAAATGGTTCTTATCTGCCGACACATTCTATGTTTCTATGTTTCATTCCTGTACATACCTGCTGCAGCAGTCACTGCATCAAGTCTGTTCAACTGCTCACCCCCAGCACGAAGGTGGCTGAGTGAGTGCCCATCACGGGGTATACAATGCTCTGCTCGCATGTGGCAACTGATCAACATTTACATGAGGATCCACCCTCCTTTTTCTGGGTAGCTGACACGTTAACCACATCACCGCTCATCATCATCATCAGCAGCCTAGAGCAAAAGAAGTCATCCTTAGCTTGTGATGGAAAGCACCATCTAGCGGCTGGACCGCATCACCATATTTCTATTATCCTTAGTCTTCGTGTTCCCAGCACCATTCTTCTTGAGGCTGTTTCTGGCACAGTCCCTCATACGTGTGCTCAATGCCATACATAGCGGGCTGTGCCATTTTGATTCATTCGTTTTGCATGACTGGCGCAATTTTTATCGACCTCTAAATTCGTGCACGTCCCAACGCAATCACAGCCATAAATTGAAGCTTACGGGCCCCACTGCATAATCTGTGAGAGGGCCCCCCATGTACCATGTGCCTTTATAGAAGGCTAATGCCCATAGACAGTATTGATAAATCTCCCTGTGTAGACGAAACAACCGACAATCGCAGGATGTCCCTGTAAAAGGATCTTTCTTAGTATTCAATGTCATTTATAGAGCTGTGTCAGTTTAAACCGCTGCAGAATTCCTGCTTTAACTATAAACTTATGAGTTGAATTGAAACTAGCAGTTAGATGTGTGATTACTGAAGCCAGATATGAGTCTGCAGAATTTCATACATTTGTGCTATTTATACCTACAGTATCACATCTGATGTAACAGTAAAAACTGCATTCTGGTCACGCCGCTGCTCTTTTACCTAGTATCTCCACCCTGACCAATTCCATCAATGGTTCTTCCAAAATGAGAAAGAAATATCATCAGCTACTGTAAGGGGTCTGCCCATAAGCGGGTCTGCACAAAACTCTAAGGACTCTGTTTCTGAACATCATGGCACAGTTTGCAGCCGCACGGTGATTGTGCAACTGCAGGAGCTGGAAGCCACATGTCAGTGACACCGGGACTTCCCCGGGTGGCTGTCTACATAGCGCTCCATGAACACCGAGCACTCAGGTCCTGAAATGGCCAAGGAGGTCGCTCTGCCAATCCCAGGGATCATGTGGTCACCAGGAGCTGCAGGAAGAAAATTGCTCAGTTTTGGACTGGTTTTCTTGTACTGATCTAGAGTTACAGCCTGTATTATACCCCAGAGCTGCGCTCACTGAAGCGAGCCACAGGGGAGAGCAGAGAGGAGAGGATAGGAGTGATAGTAGCCAAAATGGTGGTTGTAGTTACTCCCTCTGACACTCCCCCAGGCCATGCAGTGATGGGAAGGGTGCACCTTTTCACACCTTTGGGGCATACCCTAGGGTTCTTCTGCCTGGTGGTGATTTGGGGAGCCCTTGGTGGTGATGAATTGTGAGGTCAAGGCAGGTTCTATAGCAGCTGATGGTGTTGGTGCAGTGTGTCAGTGCAGGCAGTAATGACACCAAGGTAACAGCAAAATGGTTCTTTACTGAAGAATCAAACTCAGGTATATTAGTCACTGGATGGACCGGCATAGTTAACAGGCCAAGATGTCTCTTTAAAACAATTCTCCTCACAGTGGACTTTTCTGTATGACTTTAGCATAAGCATCCAGAAATAGGGGTGTGCAATAATCTCTCCACTATACAACCATGGGGCGGCCCCCCTGCATATCAGACTAAGTTCTGCACCTTTTGTAGGCTGCTGTGCTCAGGGTTGATTCTGCAATATCCTCTGTGGGATGCAGGTTCTCAGCAGACACCTTCAGTCTGACACTAATACATGTCCAAGTTCTTGAAGATTCTGTTCTCTTAGACAACTTGGCTATAGAGTCTACAAAGTCTTTTAGACAGTTTATCTCCACAGACTCTTTAGTATCCTTCGCAGACCCTCTCAACACTAGGATGCTTTTAAAGGGCATCTATCAGCAGATTTCTACCTAAAACACTGGCTGACCTGTTGTATGTGCATTTGGCGGATGAAGGCATCTGTGTTGATCTCATGTTCATATGTGCCCGCATTGCTGAGAAAAATGATGTTTTAATATATGCAAATGAGTCTCTAGGAGCAACGTAGGCGTTGTCATTACACCTAGAGGCTTTGCTCTCTCTGCAACTGTTGAACCCTCTGCACTTTGATTGACAGGGCCAGGCAGTGAAAACATCATCACATCTGCCCCTATTAATCCTTATACCCTTTATAGAAAGGAAATATATTGTTTTACTCAGCATGCTAAACCTTGTCAGGTAGGGCCTAAGTTACATCCTGTATTATACTCCAGAGCTGCACTCACTATTCTACTGGTGGAGTCACTGTGTACATACATTCAGTGTCCAGGTTTGGGGTGGCCCTAGCGCTATGCCGGGTCCCCCAGGACACCGTCGAGGTGTCACCACGTGTTGCTGCACTCCGGAAGGGATGGTAAGGCGTGGTGCACCCCAATGGGAAATAAGTCCAGAGAGTCAGGGTGTGCAGTAAACTAGTGTTATTCTTTACTGGAGGAATTCAGGTGCAAAACAATACAGGCGAGGCATAGGGCCGGCTTCAGTCTCCTCCCTGGCAGAAGAAGGGTTTGATGCTGAGGAAAGACCTCAACTAGCTGTCCCTCTCTCTCTTCAGAAGACTGATACCCTGGTCAAAGGCTGGTGATCCAGGGTCTGTGGCAGTGTATCCCAGTCTCGGCATCTTCTTCTGGTCACTCAATAGCCTGGCAGAGTCTCCTCTTCTAAGTACTGTTCCCTAACTGCAGAACTCTAGTGGCTCTGACTGCTCTACTTATACACAGTTTCTGGCTGAACTAGAACCTTCTAGTAGGAGGGGTGGAGTGGAGAAACACAACCCAAACAAATACAATGTTACAACTCCTGCCTCTCATAGACTTACAATAGAGCTTCAATGATACTCAATGGGAATGGCACAGCAGTTTTTCCAGACAAAAGCTGGTTTTCAGATATAATAATAGATCTAAATTAGACATTCAAAAGGTCAGTCTGTCTGGTTTTGGTGCTAAACAAGTTTCGCTTTTTCCCTCTAAAACATGCTCTTCTTTAAACCTTATGATAGCTGTGGAATATTACCAGCTTCTGATTATTAGCTATAAAGTCCCAAAAGTCTCTCAGTATTAATTAACTCTCTCTACAGTACTGTGGAAACACAGTGCAAATGAATAGGATATATATCACAACATACATATAAAATGCAATTCTACAGTATTAAACAGTGGAAGGTAATCCTTTAAAGTGAAATAAAGCAAGGAGTTGCAGTGGCGTACTAAGGGGTGGGGCGGTCCTCCCCAGTTGCTGGCTCTCAGGGGGGTGCCAGAAGCAATGAGCACTTGCATCAATACAGATGGAAGCGCTCATTGCTGGAGCACTGGGATCTGCGGTCCTGTCACTCACCGATCAGCTCCCGGCACTCCTCCCCTCCTTTAGGCCGGCGGTGCACAGAATGGTGAAGCAGGAAGACTTCTCCCCGCTCCACCATCCAGCCTGCATGCACAGATCGTGCTGCCGGCCTGTGTGGGAGGAGCCTGCAGCCAGTGCTTTAAGTGGGCCAAAAGAGGTGCCGGTACTCTATTAGGCGCCGGTGCTCCCCCCCCCTGCACATCAGACCCCCCCATCACACACATATATATTAGTTCCTCTATGTACCAGTACCCCCCCCCCCACCACCGCACATTCGTTCCTCTCTGTACCAGTACCCCCCTGCACATCAGACCCCCCCCCCCACTCATCACACACACACACATTAATTCCTCTCTGTACCAGTACCCCCCTGCCAGGGGGGTACTGGTACAGAGAGGAATTAATGTGTGTGTGTGTGTGATGAGGGGGGGGTCTGATGTGCAGGGGGGTACTGGTTCAGAGAGGAACGAATGTGCGGTGGTGGGGGGGGGGTACTGGTACATAGAGGAACTAATATATATGTGTGTGATGGGGGGTCTGATGTGCAGAGGGGTACTGGTACAGAGAGGCACTAATGTGTGGTGGTGGTGGGGGGGGGGGGGGGTACTGGTAAAGAGAGGAACTAATGTGTGTGATGAGGGGGGGGGGGGGTCTGATGTGCAGGGGGGTACTGGTACAGAGAGGAACGAATGTGCGGTGGTGGGGGGGGGGTCCTGGTACATAGAGGAACTAATATATATGTGTGTGATGGGGGGGTCTGATGTGCAGGGGCCCCCTACACATCAGACCCACCCATCAGACACATATATATTAGTTCCTCTATGTACCAGTACCCCCCCCCCCCCACCACCGCACATTCGTTCCTCTCTGTACCAGTACCCCCCTGCACATCAGACCCCCCCCCCCCCCCTCATCACACACATTAATTCCTCTCTGTACCAGTACCCCCCTGCCAGGGGGGGGGGGGGTACTGGTACAGAGAGGAACTAATGTGTGTGGGGGGAGGGGGGGTGCCTGTCACTCACCAGTACTCTTCAGAAGTTGGATTCCAAAGCAAAGTCGATGTTCTTTGCTGCACCGTCCGACTCCTGACTCCAAGGAGGACCAGTCACTGGTCGCCGCACTGATCGCTCCTCACAGGCGCGCGGGAAGGAGTTGACGTCACCTAACGTGAGGTCAACTCCCTGCCTGCGCCAGCCTGAGCCGTACTCTGCAACGACCCGCCCCCCTCCACTAGCTGCCCAGCCAACGACATTAGGGAGGAGATACTGCCAGCTCTCCGCTGCGCTCCGGCAGGGCCGGCCTTAGGTGTCCAGGCGCCCTGTGCGAGCTAACCTTGTGGCGCCCCCCCCCCCCCAAAAAAAACAAAAAAACACTGCTTGTTGCTGGCATCATGGCATAGGCTGGCTGACTATCCAACCAAGTAGTTACCAGCCCGCACACCCCAAAGGCCGGTGTAATGTTATACTTCCCTACTTCGTGAGATTTCCCTACCTTCGTCACTTCCGGTCGCACCGGACATGACGTGAGGAGGTGTGCAGCGCCGCGCAGGCGCACAATGACAGGTTAGGGAAGTTTCACAGCAGAGTGCGCATGCGCCAGGAGTCTCGCCGGCGGTTAGGGTAGGGAAAAACTATGGGCCAGTGCGCAGGCGCAGTGATCGGATGGATGTTCTCAGCTGGACACCGGCCGACACTGCGCATGCACCGGGAGCCTCACCAGCGGTTAGGGAAGGGAAAAATTATGTACGGGTCAGTGCTTTTTCCCTACCCTAACCGCTGGTGAGGCTCCCAGCGCATGCGCAGTGTCGGCCGGTGTCCTGCTGAGAACATCCATCCGATCATCGCACCTGTGCACTGGCCCATAATTTTTCCCTACCCTAACCGCCGGCGAGGCTCCCAGCGCATGCGCACTCTGCTGTGAAATTTCCCTAACCCGTCATTGTGCGCAGTGCGCCCCCCCAATATAATAAACATTGGTGGCGCAGTGCGCCCCTCCCAACACTCCAGTATAATAAACATTGGTGGCGCAGTGCGCCCCCCCAACACCCCAGTATAATAAACATTGGTGGCGCAGTGCGCCCCCCCAACACCCCAGTATAATAAACATTGGTGGCGCAGTGCGCCCCCCCCAATATAATAAACATTGGCGCAGTGCGCCCCCCCAATATAATAAACATTGGTGGCGCAGTGCGCCCCCCGAACACCCCAGTATAATAAACATTGGTGGCGCAGTGCGCCCCCCCAACACCCCAGTATAATAAACATTGGTGGCGCAGTGCGCCCCCCCATCACCCCAGTATAATAAACATTGGTGGCGCAGTGCGCCCCCCCCCCAATATAATAAACATTGGCGCAGTGCGCCCCCCCCAATATAATAAACATTGGTGGCGCAGTGCGCCCCCCGAACACCCCAGTATAATAAACATTGGTGGCGCAGTGCGCCCCCCCATCACCCCAGTATAATAAACATTGGTGGCGCAGTGCGCCCCCCCAACACCCCAGTATAATAAACATTGGTGGCGCAGTGCGCCCCCCCATCACCCCAGTATAATAAACATTGGTGGCGCAGTGCGCCCCCCCTCAATATAATAAACATTGGTGGCGCAGTGGGCCCCCCCTCAATATAATAAACATTGGTGGCGCAGTGCGCCCCCCCTCAATATAATAATCATTGGTGGCGCAGTGGGCCCCCCCTCAATATAATAATCATTGGTGGCGCAGTGGGCAGTGCCAATGAGGGTTAAAAAATAAAAATAATAATTAACTCACCTCCTCCAATTGATCGTCTTCTGTTCTTTCTTCATGACCTGTCAAAGGACCTGTGGTGACATCACTGTTAGCATCACATGATCCATCACCATGGTAATGGGTCATGTGATGAGCTCAGTGACGTCACCACAGGTCTTGAAGAAAACAGGAGACCGGCAGCTACGCGATCATCTGGAGGAGGTGAGTTAAAAAATTTTTAGTATTTTTTAACCCTCACTGGCACTTCCCACTGAGCCACCAATGTTTCTTATACTGGGGTGTTTGGGGGGGAAAGCGCACTGCCTACCAACGTTTCTTATACTGGGGTGTTGGGGGGGGGGGGGCGCACTGTGCCACAAACGTTTCTTATACAAAAACAGGAGGCGGGTGCTGGAATCAAATAGCCGGCACCCGACCTCTGTGACAGGGAGCTGCGATCAGCTACAATTAACCCCTCCAGTACCGCACCTGAAGGGTTAACTCAACTGCAGCTGATCGCAGCTCCCTGTCACAGAGGTTGGCTGTCGGCTATTTGATTCCAGCACCCGCCTCCTGTTTTTGTATTCAGGTCAGTTATCTTCATTGGTGGCGCAGTGGCCACAGCCCCTCCCCTCCTCCTCCCGTCTCTCTTCTTATTGGCAGCGGCGGGGGCAGCAGGCAGGTCAGACAGGGGAGGAGGAACGAATCAGGTCAGACAGGGGAGGGCTAGATGGAGGGGGCGCCCCGAGGGAGAACACAAGTTCAGCCTCGCCTGCCGCATATTACATTGCGAGCTGTCGGCCGCCCAGCGCCCCTGTTACTATGGCGCCCTGTGCGGCCGCACAGCCCGCACACCCCAAAGGCCGGCCCTGCGCTCCGGTACCGGAAACCCACGTACTGGGCGCACGGAGAGGTGCTGGTACTCTCCAGGGCAATTTTTGGAAGTGGCGGTACTGAGTACCGCCGCGTTCCGGCCCACTTCAAGCACTGCCTGCAGCCCAGAAATCTGCATACACCAGAGCTGCACTCACTGTTCTGCTGGTGGAGTCACTGTGTACATACATTACATCAGGGGCGGACACAGACAGCAGAGGGCCGCTGTGCAAAGAATGTGCCTGGCCCCCCCATCCCCCATGCCAAATTCTCAACCTAACCTATTTCCTCCTAAGATTACATACAGCAATTCAAATCATACAGGATAAGGCTACTTTCACTCCTGTGGCACTACGATTCGGCCACCTGATCCGGTAGAAAATGCAAGGAATCGGCCAGGCACAAACTGCAGCGTGCAGAGGTCTGTGTCCCGCTGATTCTCTGCATTTTTTCCAGATTGTGGCCGGATCTCTGCCAGACCCCATTATAGTTAATGCGGCCGGCTGGCATTCCATCTGCATCCAGCACTGCTGGATCCAGTGAATCACTAATGCAGATGTGAAGGTAGCCTAATACAGCGCCACATACTTCTTACATTCAAAGACGTCTCATTTGATCCTCATCTTCTCCACGTAGACCAGACCACCATGATAATTTCTTTCAGCCATATCTCGTCTCTGCAGAGTTTGAGACATCTTAGTTTCCTACTTTTCCATCATCCTCCCACCTTAACATCCCATCATGCACCCCCAATACAGTGCCCGCTGTGCTCCCCAAAATTATACTGCAGAAACAGATAAACCCCTGAAAATACTAGTTATACACAGATAGTGCCCCTTCAATAATTATTGGAACACAGTGCCCTAAAAAAAAAACTGCACCCAGCAAATAGTGCCCCGACACTAATAGTGTAAGCATAATGTCCCCCAAAAAGAACTGTGCTAAGCTGATGCTGTGTGCCCCCCACTGTAATAGTGCTCCCAGAGACCCAACAATACTGTAGTAATAATTCTCTGCCAGAGTGCACGTAGTAGTAATAGTGCCCCTACAGGGCCCCCAAAAGGACTAATGTCCCTACTGTGTCCCAGAAGTAATAATGCTCCCATGGTACCCATACTAGTATTCATGTTCCTCATAGTCCTCCAGTTGTAATAAAGCTCACCATAATGCCCCTGGTAGTAATAATTCTCTTTATCATGTATGATAGTACAAAAACGCCCCCTTACAATGTGAGACAATACAAAAAATGCACCGTTGTGTGGCAGTAAAAAAAATACAAACGCAAAATACAAATGCAATAGCACTCTGCAACCAGCATTCTGCCCTGCCTCCATGCTGGAAGAGGCATTGGTGTACATTTTGGCCAAAGCGTAATAAGCCACTCACCACGTCAAGGTCGCCTCTATGAGTGGTCCCTAACACTAGTTCCTACCTGTTTATGGGCCATGACAGCCACACAAAGTCCAGGGAATGCAGGTGCAGCATGCATGCCAGGCACACTCTGCTTTTAACCTCGTCCAGTAAAAAAAATACCTCCTCTTAGGGCCCCCGGTAAAGCCAATGTCCCCAGAGTGCCCTCATGTGTGCCAATGACCATACTGTGTGCCACTACAAAAAAAACCCACTTTTAGTGCCCCCAGTTGAGCTTAAGTGCCCATAGTGTCCCTATAATTTGTTTAAGTACGAAATACTCCTATATAGTGCCCCCAGAAGGTGCCCCCATAGTGCTCCTCTCCATCCCCATAGTGCACCCATAATGTGCCAGTATAAAATTCTCCTATAAAGTGCCCAACATAGATGCCCCCATAATGGTCCTCTCCCCCTTCGCCATAGTGGCCCCAAAATGTGTGCCAGTATTAAATGCCCCAATATAATCCCCCCCCGGTAGATGACCCCATAGTGCTCTTCTCTCCCACTTCTCCATAGTGCCCCCCCCCCATATTTGAGAGTAATGGTATGTAGAAAATGTTTCAGATCTTTGAGTTCAGCTCATGCAAAATGGGAGCAAAACCAAAAGTGTTGTGTTTATATTTTTGTTCAGTGTATATATATATATAAACTTATATTAATGCTGCCAGTTTCCCCCAGTTACGGGTTCCCCCCTCCCCCAGCTGAGGACTCCTCCATTATCCCTACCATTAACCCCTTTGTTAACCCCTGATCCCTGCTATCATTGCCCATTGTGTGCATGTAAGTGTGATGTTTAGATAGTTTGTGGGGTGGAATTGGGATTGTGTAGTAGATTGTGTTGTGTTAGCGTAGTCAGGTGTTATAATATTGTTAATGTATTGCGGTGTGTGTCTATGTGTATACAGTCAGGTCCATAAATATTGGGACATCTACACAATTCTAACATTTTTGGCTCTATACACCACCACAATGGATTTTAAATGAAACAAACAAGACGTGCTTTACCTGCAGACTGTCAGCTTTAACTTGAGGGTATTTACATCCAAATCAGGTGAACGGTGCAGGAATTACAGCAGTTTGCATATGTGCCTCCCACTTGTTAAGGAACCAAATGTAATGGGACATAATAATAATCATAAATCAAACTTTCACTTTTTAATACTTGGTTGCAAATCCTTTGCAGTAAATTACAGCCTGAAGTCTGGAACGCATAGACATCACCAGACGCTGGGTTTCATCCCTGGTGATGCTCTGCCAGGCCTCTACTGCAACGGTCTTCAGTTCCTGCTTGTTCTTGGGGAATTTTCCCTTCAGTTTTGTCTTCAGCAGGTGAAATGCATGCTCAATCGGATTCAGGTCAGGTGATTGACTTGGCCATTGCATAACATTTCACTCCTTTCCCTTAAAAAACTCTTTGGTTGCTTTTGCAGTATGCTTTGGGTCATTGTCCATCTGCACTGTGAAGCGCCGTCCAATGAGTTCTGAAGCATTTGGCTGAATATGAGCAGATAATATTGCCTGAAACACTTCAGAATTCATCCTGCTGCTTTTGTCAGCAGTCACATCATCAATAAATACAAGAGAACCAGTTCCATTGGCAGCCATACATGCCCACGCCATGACACTACCACCACCATGCTTCACTGATGAGGTGGTATGCTTAGGATCATGAGCAGCTCCTTTCCTTCTCCATACTCTTCTCTTCCCATCACTCTGGTACAAGTTGATCTTGGTCTCATCTGTCCATAGGATGTTGTTCCAGAACTGTGAAGGCTTTTTTAGATGTTGTTTGGCAAACTCTAATCTGGCCTTCCTGTTTTTGAGGCTCACCAATGGTTTACATCTTGTGGTGAACCCTCTGTATTCACTCTGGTGAAGTCTTCTCTTGATTGCTGACTTTGACACACATACACCTACCTCCTGGAGAGTGTTCTTAATCTGGGCAACTGTTGTGAAGGGTGTTTTCTTCACCAGGGAAAGAATTTTTCGGTCATCCACCACAGTTGTTTTCTGTGGTCTTCCGGGTATTTTGGTGTTGCTGAGCTCACCGATGCGTTCCTTCTTTTTAAGAATGTTCCAAACAGTTGTTTTGGCCGCGCCTAATGTTTTTGCTATGTCTCTGATGTTTTTTTTTTTTTTTTAGCCTAATGATGGCTTGCTTGACTGATAGTGACAGCTCTTTGGATCTCATCTTGAGAGTTGACAGCAACAGATTCCAAATGCAAATAGCAGACTGGAAATGACCTCTGGACCTTGTATCTGCTCATTGTAATTGGGATAATGAGGGAATAACACACACCTGACCATGGAACAGCGGAGAAGCCAATTGTCCCATTACTTTTGGTCCCTTAACAAGTGGGAGGCACATATGCAAACTGTTGTAATTCCTGCACCGTTCACCTGATTTGGATGTAAATACCCTCAAATAAAAGCTGACAGTCTGCAGGTAAAGCACATCTTGTTTGTTTCATTTCAAATCCATTGTGGTGGGGTATAGAGCCAAAAATGGGAGAATTTTGTTGATGTCCCAATATTTATGGACCTGACTGTATATATTTATATAACCTTTGATATAAATATAGATAGATATAGCAATAATAATAGACTGTAACTTGTATTTGTGTAATAAATTTATTTTGTTGTTATAATACAGTTTATAGTCTGTTTGTCTCCGTAATAATCCGTCGCACATAGTTCACAGTAAGGTACAGCAACAGGTAGATAGTATTTATAGTATTATAAATAGGCGGAGTCATCAACAGACGACTCACGCCTATTTTCAAATATTAATTATTGATATTAACCCAAAATATTAATAATTAATATTCCCTTTTACACCTTCATAATGTGTGCCAGTATATAGGGCCCCCAGTAGATGCCCCATAGTGCTTCATCCCCCCCACTTCTCCATAGTGCCCCCATAATAAGTGCCAGTATGTAATGCCCCACAGTAGATGCCCCCATAGTGCTCCATAGTGCCCCCAATAATATGTGCCAGTATATAGGGCCCCCAGTAGATGACCCCATAGTGCTCCGCCCCCACTTCTCCATAGTGCCCCCAATAATATGTGCCAGTATATAGGGCCCCCAGTAGATGACCCCATAGTGCTCTTTCCCCCCCACTTCTCTATAGTGCCCCCCATAATATATGCCAGTATATAGGGCACCCAGTAGATGACCCCATAGTGCTCTTTCACCCCCCACTTCTCCGTAGTGCCCCCCATAATATGTGCCAGTATATAGGCCCCCCTTCTTCACCATTCTATACTAAAAATATTGAAAAAAATAAACACTGATACTTACCTCCATGCTTTCAATGATGCAATGCAGGCCTCTTCCGGCCTGTGCCCCACGCTGTATGCTGCCCGGCTTAGACGGCGTGACGCCATCGCGCCGCCTGCATTGGCCTCTGATAGGCTGCAGGCCTAGTGCCTGTAGCCTATCAGAGGAACGGGGAAGGGAGACACCACTCCCCTGCCCCGCCGCACCATTCATCTGTATCACTGTCCTAAGGACGGCGATACAGATGAATAGAGAGATAAGGACTTCCACAATGGAACCACTCATCTCCCGCTGCCCTGCCGCAGCCCCTTACACACTGGGCTCTTGTCCGCCCCTGCATTACATTACTTATCCTGTACTGATCCTGAGTTACACCCTGTTTTATACTCCAGAGCTGCACTCACTATTCTGCTGGTATTCCACCAGCACCACCGTGCACATACATTAGTTATCTAGTACTGATAAGTAATGTAAGCAGTAGCTCTGCCATTTCTTGATCCCCATTTATTAGCCCCCATTACCAGTATTTACCAGATATATATTTAATACATACCATTCTAGTTACCTGAAGCCACCACCATGCTTGGTGGGCCAGCCACTGGGATACCCACTATGGCACAGAACAGTCCTGAATTATCAGTGCTTTCTGAGGCTAGAAGGGATAAAGGACCAGCTGTGTCATCCTGGCCATATGGTCACCAGTGCACAGGTCCATCAACCAGTGTGTGATTCAGTGGCATTCTGGAGACTGTAGTCTGCAGAGGAGGTAAAAGAGCTTTCCTGACTCTTCCCCTACCTCCAGCAACGCCTGTACTCCTGTCTTGCAAGTTTGGAAGAGGCGGTAATGGGGAAAATTGGTTTGGGGGAGAATGCTGCTGCCAGTGAGCTAGAGGTGGGAAGAGAGACAATGCTGCTGCCAGTGAGGGAAAGAGGGACAGTGCTGCTGGCAGTGGGGGAGGGGTTGGGAAGAGAGTCAATACTGCTGCCAATGGGGGAGGGTGGAAAGCAAAATAATGTTGCTGCTAGTGATGCTGAACTGTGGTATTTGTTTGGCACTGCAGGAGAGGTGTTTTGTGCTGCACTGTGGCATCTGACAGAGGAGGTATTGTGTGCTGCTCTGTGGTATATGTTGACATTTCTGGGAATGTCTTTTGAGTTGCACTATGGTATCTGGCACCACAGAGAAAGTATTGTGTGCTGCACAGCAGTATTTGTTTGGCACTTTGGGGTGAATTTTGCCCTGCACTATGGTATCTGGCACTGCTGTAGAGGTATTTTGTGCTGCACTGCTGTATGTGGTGCTTCTGGTGAGGTAACATCTCTCTTTGAATATGTGATTAGATGTTTCTAATTGTACTTTGACTTTCCATTTTGTATTCAACATGTGGTACACATATTTAAGTGGTGAGTGGTGTGATCAAGCAAAAAAATAAATAAAATTAGCACAGAACTATTTTTCTGCGATATGGGGAAGTGGACTGCACCTCAGATTCAGTACAGGATAAGTAATGTAATGTATGTACACAGTGACTGCACCAGCAGAATAGTGAGTGCAGCTCTGGAGTATAATACAGGATGTAACTCAGGATCAGTACAGGATAAGTAATGTATGTACACAGTGACTGCACCAGCAGAATAGTGAGTGCAGCTCTGGAGTATAATACAGAATGTAACTCAGGATCAGTACAGGATAAGTAATGTAATGAATGTACACAGTGACTCCCCCAGCAGAATAGTGAGTGCAGCTCTGGAGTATAATACAGAATGTAACTCAGGATCAGTACAGGATAAGTAATGTATGTACACAGTTACTCTACCAGCAGAATAGTGAGTGCAGCTCTGGAGTATAATACAGGATAAGTAATGTAATGTATGTGCACAGTGACTCCACCAGCAGAATAGTGAGTGCAGCTCTGGAGTATAATACAGGATGTAACTCAGGATGAGTACAGGATAAGTAATGTATTTACACAGTGACTCTACCAGCAGAATAGTGAGTGCAGCTCTGGAGTATAATACAGGATAAGTAATGTAATGTATGTACACAGTGACTCCACCAGCAGAATAGTGAGTGCAGCTCTGGTTTATAATACAGGATAAGTAATGTAATGTATGTACACAGTGACTCCACCAGCAGAATAGTGAGTGGAGCTCTGGTGTATAATACAGGATAAGTAATGTAATGTATGTACACAGTGACTCCACCAGCAGAATAGTGAGTGCAGCTCTGGAGTATAATACAGGATGTAACTCAGGATCAGTACAGAATAAGCAATGTAATGTATGTACACAGTGACTCCACCAGCAGAATAGTGAGTGCAGCTCTGGGGTATAATACAGGATGTGACTCAGGATCAGTACAGGATAAGTAATGTATTTACACAGTGACTCCACCAGCAGAATAGTGAGTGCAGCTCTGGTGTATAATACAGGATGTAACTCAGGATCAGTACAGGATAAGTAAGGCTACATCCACACTAGTGTTTTTTTCGAATCCGTCATGGATCTGCAAAAACGCTTCCATTACAATAATGCAACCGCATGCATCCGTCATGAACGGATCCGGTTGTATTATGTCAATGGGCAACGGATCCGTTTTCTATTGTGCCAGATTGCGTCATAGAAAACGGGTCTGTCTCATTGACTTACATTATATGCCAAGACAGATACGTTTGGCTCCGCTTCGTCAGGCAGACAGCAAAACGTTGCAGGCAGCGCTTTGGTGTCTGCCTCCAGAGCGGAATGGAGGCAAACTGATGCATTCTGAGCAGATCATTTTCCATTCAGAATGCATTAGGGCCAAACTGATTCATTTTGGACCGCTTGTGAGAGCCCTGAAAGGATCTCAGAAATGGAAAGCCAAAACGCCAGTGTGAAAGTAGCCTTGTGTAATGTATGTACACAGTGGCACAATCAGCAGAATAGTGAGTGCAGCTCTGGAGTATAATACAGGATGTATCTCAGGATCAGTACAGGATAAGTAATGTATGTACACAGTGACTGTAC
This sequence comes from Bufo bufo, assembly GCF_905171765.1. Lineage (NCBI taxonomy): Eukaryota > Metazoa > Chordata > Amphibia > Anura > Bufonidae > Bufo > Bufo bufo. The sequence continues at coordinate 204,258,849 of NC_053396.1, read as the reverse complement.
CAGCAGAACAGTGAGCACAGCTCTGGAGAAGAATACAGGATGTATCTCAGGGTCAGTTAAGGACAAGTAATGTAATTTATGTACACAGTGACTGCACCAGCAGAAAAGTGAGCGCAGCTCTGGAGAAGAATACAAGATCTAACACAAGATCAGTTCAGGATAAGTAATGTAATGTATGTACACAGTGACACCACCAGCAGAACAGTGAGCACAGCTCTGGAGTATATTACAGGATGTGCACTCAGGATCAGCACAGGATAAGTAATGTAATGTACAGTTGCAAGAAAAAGTATGTGAACCCTTTGAAATTATATGGATTTCTGCACAAATTGGTCATAAAATGTGATCTGATCTTCATCTAAGTCACAACAATAGACAATCAGTCTGCTTAAACTAATAACACAGAAAGAGTTAAATGTTACCATGTTTTTATTGAACACACCATGTAAACATTCACAGTGCAGGTGGAAAAAGTATGTGAACCCTTGTATTTAATAACTGGTTGAACCTCCTTTAGCAGCAATAACTTCAACCAAACGTTTCCTGTAGTTGCAGATCAGACGTGCACAACGGTCAGGAGTAATTCTTGACCATTCCTCTTTACAGAACTGTTTCAGTTTAGCAATATTCTTGGGATGTCTGGTGTGAATCGCTTTCTTGAGGTCATGCCACAGCATCTCAATCAGGTTGTTCGGATTTTCTTCTGTTTAAGCCATTCTGTTGTTGATTTACTTCTATGCTTTGGGTCGTTGTCCTGTTGCAACACCCATCTTCTGTTGAGCTTCAGCTGGTGGACAGATGGCCTTAAGTTCTCCTGCAAAATGTCTTGATAAACTTGGGAATTCATTTTTCCTTCGATGATAGCAATCCGTCCATGCCCTGATGCAGCAAAGCAGCCCCAAATCATGATGCCCCCACCACCATACTTCACAGTTGGGATGAGGTTTTGATGTTGGGGTGCTCTGCCTCTTTTTCTCCACACATAGTGTTGTGTGTTTCTTCCAAACAACTCAACTTTGGTCTCATCTGTCGACAGAATATTTTGCCAGTACTGCTGTGGAACATCCAGGTGCTCTTGTACAAACTGTAAATGTGCAGCAATGTTTTTTTTGGACAGCAGTGGCTTCCTCTGTGGTATCCTCCCATGAAATCCATTCTTGTTTAGTGTTTTACGTGTCGTAGATTCGCTAACAGGGATGTTAGCATATGCCAGAGACTTTTGTAAGTCTTTAGCTGACACTCTAGGATTCTTCTTCACCCCATTGAGCAGTCTGCTCTGTGCTCTTGCAGTCATCTTTGCAGGACGGCCACTCCTAGGGAGAGTAGCAGCAGTGCTGAACTTTCTCCATTTATAGACAATTTGTCTTACCGTGGACTGATGAGCAGCAAGGCTTTTGGAGATACTTTTATACCCCTTTCCAGCTTTATGCAAGTGTATATAAAGTGCAAGTGCTGCCAAAAATTACAAGGAAGAGGCACTCCAATACAACCTGTATATCACATAAAGGAGGGCCTTATTCACATTGTGGTACAATTGTTCAGGTAGTGGGACTCCTACACTCAAAAAGCCTATGCACTAAGTGAAAGAGCTGCCAAAAATTACAAGGAACCGGCACTCCAATACACTCTTTTTTACACATAAAGGAGGGCATCATACACACCCTTGAAAAGTGATGATTGATGGCCTGCTGGTGACCCTCAAAAGCATTAGGAGCAAGGGCCTGCTGGTGACCCTCTAAAACATTAGGGGCGAGAGCCTGCTGCTGATCTGACCGTCTAAACAATTAGGGGTGAGGGTCTGCTGCTGAGCTGACCTACTAAAACATTAGGGGCGAGGGCCTGCTGCTGATCTGACCATCTATAAAATTAGGGGTGAGGGTCTGCTGCTGAGCTGACCATCTAAAAAATTAGGGGTGAGGGTCTGCTGCTGATCTAACCATCTAAAACATTAGGGGTGAGGGTCTGCTGCTGAGCTGACCATCTAAAGAATTAGGGTCGAGGGCCTGCTGCTGATCTGACCATCTAAGAAATTAGGGGCGAGGGCCTGCTGCTGATCTGACCATCTAAAACATTATGGGCGAGGGCCTGCTGGTGACCCTTTAAAACATTAGGGGTGAGGGTCTGCTGCTGAGCTGACCCTCTAAAACATTAGGAGCGAGGGCAGCCTAATAAGCATGTTGATGTGAAGGAGGAGGACGAGAAAAGGAAGATTGAACCATATACCCTTTTTTGTGTTGGAAGGGGTGCATGGGAATACAGTGTATTCAATACACCATAAAAACCACATTTAAAGTTCCTTTATGTTCAGCCGCTTTCCTCTGGTGGAGTCAAGAAGTCATGGTCAGTCCAGGCCTTGTTCATTTTGATAAGAGTCATCAACCTGTCAGCATTTTCAGTTGACAGGTGGATACGCTTATCTGTTATAATGCCACCAGCAGCACTAAATATCCGCTCTGACAAAACGCTGGCGGCAGGGTAGGCCAGCACCTCCAAGGCATAGAGCGCCAGTTCGTTCCACGTGTCCAGCTTGGACACCCAGTAGTTGTAAGGCACTGAGGATGCTGACAAGGTCTGCTATGTACTCCTTCACCATCTTCCAAAACTTTTCCCTCCTTGTGACGCTAGGCCGCGCATCAGGGTGAGGGTGCTGGCGGAGTGTCATGAAACTATCCCAGGCCTTGGAGAGTTTGCCCTGCCTCTGTTGGAACTGCTGTGTGTTCCCCTCGTCGTCCCTCCTCAGTTGGCCAAAGAACTACGTACTCTGCAGCCAGCGTTGTTAGCTGGAAATTTTTGGAGCAATTTTTCCACAATGACCTTCTGGTATTGCACCATTTTGCTAGTCCTTTCCACCACAGGAATGAGAGATGAGAAGTTTTGTAGTGGGGATCGAGTAGGGTGAACAACCAGTAATCAGTTTTGGCCAAAATGCGTATAACGCGAAGGTCACGGGAAAGGCAGCATAACATAAAGTCAGCCATGTGTGCCAGAGTCCCAACAGACAAGACTTCGCTGTCCTCATCAGGAGGATGACTCTCAAATCAATCTCCTTTTCCTCCTCTTCCGCCCATCCACGCTGAACAGATGGAATAAACCTGCTATGTGTACTACCCTCTGTAGCGGAGGCAACCGTCTCCTGCTCCTCCTCCTCATCCAATTCGCGCTGAGAAGATGAACGTAGGGTGGTCTGGCTATCACCCTGTGTACTGTCTTCATCCATTTCCACCTCTTCTACATGCAAAGCATCCGCCTTCATTGTGAGCAGCGAGCGTTTGAGTAGACACAGAAGTGGGATGGTGGCGCTGATAATAGCAGCATCACAGCTCACCATCTGTGTTGATTCCTCAAAGTTTCTTAAAACCTCACAGAGGTCAGACATCCATGCCCACTCCTCGCTTGTAAAGAGCGGAAGCTGACTGGAAAGGCGATGACCATGTTGCAGCTGGTATTCCACTACTGCCCTCTGCTGCTCGCAAATTCTGACCAACATGTGGAACGTGGAGTTCCAGCTCGTGCTCACGTCACACAACAGTCGGTGAGCTGGCAATTGCAAGCGACTGGAAGCATAATCTGCTGCAATCCAACCGACCACCTGGTCGCACTGGTGTGATTTCCCGAGTGGTGTCCTGCGCCGCCCTGCAAACTGGTACATGAATCTAGGTATCGTGGATGAGTGTGTTTCTTGTGCTGCGGCAGCAGGCACAGTTTGACCGCGCCCAGGGCCACGGCCTCTGTGTGCACCATCAGCAGCACGGCCACTTCCACGTCCCTTACTGCTCGACTTGAGCATATTAAATGGTATATATGCCTGCAAGTATGTCACACGTACAGTAGCGCAGGTTTTGTAAGTGTATGCGCAAATAAATTACACTGAATGTCACAGATATTTAGGATGCGCAAACGTTATACAGGAGATGTAGCGCAGGAAATGTCGCTGTCACCAGCGGCAAAAAAATTAGACTGAGTGTCACAGATATTTAGGATGCGCAAACGCTATACAGGAGATGTAGCGCAGGTAATGTCGCTATCACCAGCGGCAAAAAAATTAGACTGAGTGTCACAGATATTTAGGATGCGCAAACGTTATACAGGAGATGTAGCGCAGGTAATGTTGCTGTGACCAGCGGCCAAACAATTGCGCTGAATGTCACAGATATTTTAGATGCGCTAATGTAACACAACAGATGTAGCAGAGGTTGTGCCACTGTCAGCAGCGGCCAAACAATTGCACGCAATTTAGCGCAGGTTGCGTTAATAATATATATAGCAGCCAGATAAAACAATAGTCCTTAAAAGGACTTTTGGTTCTCTAACACCTGAAAACACTAAACAATTCCTGTCCTTACACTGTCCCTTCTGCTGCAGCTCTCCCAGACCAAGACTGAGCCGAACCACGTGTCATCGGGTGCTATATAGCACCCGATGACGCGTTCTGGACAGCCAATCACTGTAATGCCAGTAACCAACATGGCTACGGCATTACAGTGAGTGCCAGTACTTCCCCGCATGTTTATTGGCTTCGTAGCAGCCAACAAACGTGCGGGGAGGAGACTTGAGCATCACGCTCGAGCACATGTGGTGTTCGACCGAACACTGCGATGTGCCGAGCATCGCGATGCTCAAGTTAAAATGGTGTTCGGCCGAGCATGCTCGCCCAACACTAGTAACAATGTTTGGATCTTTTGACTCTCAGGCTCCATATCTCACCACCCATTACAGCTTCGAATATGAGATTACCATCATTTTACAAAAAATACTCTTGGCTATCTTATACATAAATTGGACTTGCAACTGATTCTTCTCTTGTAACTGCATTATTACTGTTTTTCTCCTAAAATTCTAAATTTTTAAATTCAATTATTACATCCTGTATTATTTATTACATCCTGTATTTTTAAGACAGGATGTGACTCAGAATCAGTACAGGATAAGTAATGTAATGTATGTACACAGTGACTCCTCCAGCAGAATAGTGAGTGCCGCTCTGGAGTATAATACAGGATGTAAGTCAGGATCAGTACAGGATAAGTAATGTAATGTATGTACACAGTGACTCCACAACAATCTCTCACCAAGAGATACAAGAGATACACTACCCAAAAATAACCTCTGAGAGCCTATTTATAGGACAGTGGGGAAAGCACATCTTGTGGCAAGACCCATTGTCCATTTACATATCTGCCTGAGACAGTACTGCATAGTGAGTTTTGCAGCAGTTTCACATTTTTGCTCTGGGTGCGGTATATTTCCGTCAGTGAGTGTACAGTCGTGGCCAAAAGTTTTGAGAATTACATAAATATTGGAAATTGAAAAAGTTGCTGCTTAAGTTTTTATAATAGCAATTTGCATATACTCCAGAATGTTATGAAGAGTGATCAGATGAATTGCATAGTCCTTCTTTGCCATGAAAATTAACTTAATCCCAAAAAAAACTTTCCACTGCATTTCATTGCTGTCATTAAAGGACCTGCTGAGATCATTTCAGTAATCGTCTTGTTAACTCAGATGAGAATGTTGACGAGCACAAGGCTGGAGATCATTATGTCAGGCTGATTGGGTTAAAATGGCAGACTAGACATGTTAAAAGGAGGGTGATGCTTGAAATCATTGTTCTTCCATTGTTAACCATGGTGACCTGCAAAGAAACACGTGCAGCCATCATTGCGTTGCATAAAAATGGCTTCACAGGCAAGGATATTGTGGCTACTAAGATTGCACCTCAATCAACAATTTATCGGATCATCAAGAACTTCAAGGAAAGAGGTTCAATTCTTGTTAAGAAGGCTTCAGGGCGTCCAAGAAAGTCCAGCAAGCGCCAGGATCGTCTCCTAAAGAGGATTCAGCTGCGGGATCGGAGTGCCACCAGTGCAGAGCTTGCTCAGGAATGGCAGCAGGCAGGTGTGCGCGCATCTGCACGCACAGTGAGGCGAAGACTTTTGGAAGATGGCCTGGTGTCAAGAAGGGCAGCAAAGAAGCCACTTCTCTCCAAAAACATCAGGGACAGATTGATCTTCTGCAGAAAGTATGGTGAATGGACTGCTGAGGACTGGGGCAAAGTCATATTCTCCGATGAAGCCTCTTTCCGATTGTTTGGGGCATCTGGAAAAAGGCTTGTCCGGAGAAGAAAAGGTGAGCGCTACCATCAGTCCTGTGTCATGCCAACAGTAAAACATCCTGAGACCATTCATGTGTGGGGTTGCTTCTCATCCAAGGGAGTGGGCTCACAATTTTGCCCAAAAACACAGCCATGAATAAAGAATGGTACCAAAACACCCTCCAACAGCAACTTCTTCCAACAATCCAACAACAGTTTGGTGAAGAACAATGCATTTTCCAGCACGATGGAGCACCGTGCCATAAGGCAAAAGTGATAACTAAGTGGCTCGGGGACCAAAACGTTGACATTTTGGGTCCATGGCCTGGAAACTCCCCAGATCTTAATCCCATTGAGAACTTGTGGTCAATCATCAAGAGGCGGGTGGACAAACAAAAACCCACTAATTCTGACAAACTCCAAGAAGTGATTATGAAAGAATGGGTTGCTATCAGTCAGGAATTGGCCCAGAAGTTGATTGAGAGCAGGCCCAGTCGAATTGCAGAGGTCCTGAAAAAGAGGGGCCAACACTGCAAATACTGACTCTTTGCATAAATGTCATGTAATTGTCGATAAAAGCCTTTGAAACGTATGAAGTGTGTGTAATTATATTTCACTACATCACAGAAACAACTGAAACAAAGATCTAAAAGCAGTTTAGCAGCAAACTTTGTGAAAACTAATATTTGTGTCATTCTCAAAACTTTTGGCCACGACTGTATATACCATGAAACGGTGCTCAGAGGTGGGCAGTGTGTTAATAACGTTTGTTCCAGATTTTAAAATGTGGTTTAAACGTGGCATGGAATAGGACAGCATGCTTGTTTTCAGGTCTATAGTAGTCTCTAAACTAAATGACTGATGAAATCTAGTGGAATGTCACCGAGAGCCACAACAGAAACTTGCTGCACAGCGGTGGTAACCCAGATGAATTAGCTGAAACATATCCTACTGTGAGAGTAGCCGGTCACAGAGGAGGGGAGAAATGACTTTATGCCATCACTAGAGAAACTTACAGTATAAAGGTCAAAATAAAAATGAATGGAAATCATGAAGGAGAAGAAGACTGATTGTGAGGAGAAGGTGGAAGAAACAAGTGAGACATGAAATAGAAAGGAACAAGGAAAGTACAAGTGGCTGACAATGAAATGTGACAAAAAGCGAAAGGGGAAAAATAAACTCAAGAATAGAAAGAGCAATTAAACATCAAGTGAAAGTGTTGGTACTGATACTTCTGTGGTTTCATCTAGAAGCCCCAGAAAATCTCCTACTATGGGCTGTAATGACGGCGCTGACTCATATTCATCAAATTGGGGACCTGGGTGAAGTTATGTAACATCTCCATGGTCTGGTTCATTTAGTCATGAGCACAAAAGATGTCGAAAATGTGGAATAAGTCCCTATCTACATGTTAACACCAGATACTGGAAGCCAAGATGTCAACGTCCTGTACCAGTGTGTTCATGGAAAAATGTTCTTGGTGTTGTTCCTGCACTGAAATCAGGTATGTCATCTCCCTGAGGATCCTCAGGACAGGTGGACCTAGGCTCTGACACAATACAGGGTTCCAAAGGTCAAGCAAATAACCTGTTAGGCCATGGGTGATATGGCCTGTGTGTAAAATATATTCTGTATTGATAGAGGATGGGCCCTCACTAACATTTTCATGTGAATACGTCAGTGGAACACCCCAACGCTACTAAAAGTAGGGAGAGCTGGACCTCCATCGCTATGGTTGGCTTATCTTTAGAAAAGTCCACAAAATGTAACCTCTTCCTGACATCTGTCATATATACGTACAGGGAGTGCAGAATTATTAGGCAAGTTGTATTTTTGAGGATTAATTTTATTATTGAACAACAACCATGTTCTCAATGAACCCAAAAAACTCATTAATATCAAAGCTGAATATTTTTGGAAGTAGTTTTTAGTTTGTTTTTAGTTTTAGCTATTTTAGGGGGATATCTGTGTGTGCAGGTGACTATTACTGTGCATAATTATTAGGCAACTTAACAAAAAACAAATATATACCCATTTCAATTATTTATTTTTACCAGTGAAACCAATATAACATCTCAACATTCACAAATATACATTTCTGACATTCAAAAACAAAACAAAAACAAATCAGTGACCAATATAGCCACCTTTCTTTGCAAGGACACTCAAAAGCCTGCCATCCATGGATTCTGTCAGTGTTTTGATCTGTTCACCATCAACATTGCGTGCAGCAGCAACCACAGCCTCCCAGACACTGTTCAGAGAGGTGTACTGTTTTCCCTCCTTGTAAATCTCACATTTGATGATGGACCACAGGTTCTCAATGGGGTTCAGATCAGGTGAACAAGGAGGCCATGTCATTAGATTTTCTTCTTTTATACCCTTTCTTGCCAGCCACGCTGTGGAGTACTTGGACGCGTGTGATGGAGCATTGTCCTGCATGAAAATCATGTTTTTCTTGAAGGATGCAGACTTCTTCCTGTACCACTGCTTGAAGAAGGTGTCTTCCAGAAACTGGCAGTAGGACTGGGAGTTGAGCTTGACTCCATCCTCAACCCGAAAAGGCCCCACAAGCTCATCTTTGATGATACCAGCCCAAACCAGTACTCCACCTCCACCTTGCTGGCGTCTGAGTCGGACTGGAGCTCTCTGCCCTTTACCAATCCAGCCACAGGCCCATCCATCTGGCCCATCAAGACTCACTCTCATTTCATCAGTCCATAAAACCTTAGAAAAATCAGTCTTGAGATATTTCTTGGCCCAGTCTTGACGTTTCAGCTTGTGTGTCTTGTTCAGTGGTGGTCGTCTTTCAGCCTTTCTTACCTTGGCCATGTCTCTGAGTATTGCACACCTTGTGCTTTTGGGCACTCCAGTGATGTTGCAGCTCTGAAATATGGCCAAACTGGTGGCAAGTGGCATCTTGCAGCTGCACGCTTGACTTTTCTCAGTTCATGGGCAGTTATTTTGCGCCCTGGTTTTTCCACACGCTTCTTGCGACCCTGTTGACTATTTTGAATGAAACGATTGATTGTTCGATGATCACGCTTCAGAAGCTTTGCAATTTTAAGAGTGCTGCATCCCTCTGCAAGATATCTCACTATTTTTGACTTTTCTGAGCCTGTCAAGTCCTTCTTTTGACCCATTTTGCCAAAGGAAAGGAAGTTGCCTAATAATTATGCACACCTAATATAGGGTGTTGATGTCATTAGACCACACCCCTTCTCATTACAGAGATGCACATCACCTAATATGCTTAATTGGTAGTAGGCTTTCGAGCCTATACAGCTTGGAGTAAGACAACATGCATAAAGAGGATGATGTGGTCAAAATACTCATTTGCCTAATAATTCTGCACGCAGTGTATGGAGCAAGCCCTGGAGGAGCTGGAGCAGAGGATGGGACTAGTCCTGATGAGTTGTTGTGTCACTGTGTACTCACTCAGTACAGTGGAAACGTAGTACTGAATATTGTTGGGCGCGAATATTCGATTCGCGAATATTAATCACAAATATTGGCACTTTGAGAATTTGTGAATATTTAGAATATAGTGATATATATTTGTAATTTTGAATATTTTAGATTTTTTTTTTCATCAGTAACCTCCCTTCTTGCTTGTGGGCCAATGAGAAGGCTGCAATGTCTTTGTCTGAGCTTAGCATCATCCCTAGCAACCAATAGGAAAGTTGCCTACCCCTTACTATATAAGAACCTCCCAACAGCAGCCATTTTCTACAGTTTTTTAAAGTTCTGGGAGAGACAGCAGTGACATTGCTGTGCTCTGTGCTTTCCTGTGTCATTACATTAGATAGTTAGTTAGCTTATATATAATACAGATAGTTAGAGGGAGATAGTCAGTGTAGGTTAGATCCTGATATAGTGTAGCTGTTGCAGTGCAGTGTGTTAGGTACTGTGATAGGTTCTGCTGTCCATACATACATGCAGACCTGCTAAAATGTGAAGTTTCACGTATTGCGCCAAAATATTCGCATGATTAGTGCTGATTTGCGCAGTCGCGAATATATTGGAGCGCCCTATCTGCATATAAAGCCATTTTTAATGTTCTGCCGTGCCAAACATTTTCTCCAGTCTCAGGAAACTTCTAGCAGCTATGACAAATATTCACCCAAATATTCGTGAAATATCGCGAATTCGAATATAGCCCCTGCCGCTCATCACTAGTACTGAAGAACGAGGCCAGAATTGAAGCTACAAAAGTCTTTAAATAGAACTTCAAATACATTCAATAGCAGCACATTTTGAGGGCAATCTTCTGGCACCAGTAAGGATGATGGAGGCGGCAGTTTTACACTAGTATTGTAGTGGCCTAGCAGTAGTCTGGATGATGGGGGTCTTAGCCGTAGTCCATTACCTTACAGTAGTGTCTTAAAATGCTGAATGGAGCTGTTCACTTTGCTCTCTGTATCCTCAAGGATTCATTTGAGGAATGAACAAAGTTGATCTCTAGGAAGAATCCTTCACAGGAGCAGGAGCTCTGCAGTGTGCTTCCTCTCCACTCTCTGCCTCAACAGGAGCTCCCCCTCCTGGCAGGAAGCAGGACCAGCCCAGTCCTACTAAGAGAGGAGGAACAGGGTGGTTAGCCCTGTTCCTTGCCAACCCTTTGCCATCAATACCTTTCAGAAAATTATGGCCATATTACACAGAAAAATATATAACATAATATTATAGAATATTATACAATACAGGCCATACAAGTTTGTAGTACTCCCATATCTGTGTTACTACACATAAGTGGCAGAGGCTAATTGTATTATACAGCTGACACTTGTCTGCAGTGACTGGGATCTGAGATAACTCAGACCCTGATGATGTAAACCCTCCAGATGTATGTCAATAGCTACTGACGATGGCATCTGAGCAATTTGATGGGAGGGCTCTAACTGCCCCCTGATCGGACCCCCTGCAGTGCAACTGTATAACATTCTGCTGTTGGCATGGTGAAAGACATAAAAAATATAAACTCCAAAATGATACCATTAAGCTCACATAAAAAAAAGATTAAAAAAAACAAAAAACCCTCATGCAGGTACATCAAGGGAAAAATAAAAATATTGTATGGGTGTCAATATAATGGGACACAAAGCAATATTTAATGGGAATCTGTCACCACGATTCTAGACTATTATCTGAGATAATACATGAGTAGTACTGCACATAAGGAATCTGGATCACTATTTCATGCATTTCCCCACTGCTCCCTGTTACCCTACTGGCTGTGCTAACATGATAATGAGGACTCCTCTGCGCATGTATGGCAGTCCTGACACAGCTCTGGGGGGCAGTAGAAAAATAAAAAAATAGTGATCTGGACTCTAACTCCTGCCTGGTGTTTTTGGAACTTGACATGCTTTACTGGCATTTACATTTTGCTTCGTATTGACTCTGGTTTTGATTTTTGATTGTACCCTGGCAGATCTACTGGTTTTGACTTTGGCGTGGTATCGGATTCTGATTCGTGGTACCTGATCTAATTTGGTTTCTCTCTCCTGGTTTGCGCTTTTTGTCTGTTCCAACTAGTGTCTATTCAGTCTTGCCGATCTGTTTATTATTTTTGTCCTCCTTTACCCTTCCTGTGTAGGCCCTTGAATTGATTCAGGAAGGGACTGTCGACCAGTTGTGGACTGTTACTTAGGGCAGATCGTGCAAGTAGGCAGGGGCAGTGGGATGGGGTAGTTCAGTGATCACTGCTGCCTACTGTGATAGAGATAATAGTATTAAAACATAATAAAGTTTATTGTATTGCCAGCAGCAAGGGCACACGCTAAAGAAGAAAGGAAAATACTCACTTGACTTCCAGCCCCCCTCGCCCAGTCTTCTGCAATACAGGCCACAGGCCTCCTTCGACCAGTTGCCTGCTTCTCGGCTTAGGCAGATGAGGTTAAGTCAACTCCGCTCTTCTACTGTCTCATAAGCCTCAGACCTAGTGGCCTGAAGCCTACGGGAGTGAAGGGTGGAGCAGAGAGCCATTGACTTCCATATGCCATTAATTCAACTGTGCCACTCTCCTGAGGATGGGCATACAATTGTATAGTTGGAGGCCACTACGTTTGCGGCCCTGGACAAGCCTCAGATGTTTTGCACTATTGACACCCCAGCTAATATGTACAGTATATTAGAGGTGTTACTAAAAAAACTATTTTACCAACTTTCCTGGCTGTCTTGCTATGAGAACATAGTAATGGCAGTTCTGCTCTTCTATATATGTCTGTTGTGTTCCTGCTAAGTTAGTAAGCACTGGGCAGAGAAGAATGAGGATGAAGTGATCACCACTGATGGCAAGTGTACTGTTTCCACCTGTGCCATCACTGATCACCGCAGCTGCATTCTGCTCTATCTGACCAATGCTTACTGATGGCGGGTTCGCATTCGCGTTATCAATTCCATTATAGGGTTCCGTTATAACAGAGTTATAACGGAATATAATGGAATTTTAGGACGGAATGCAAAACGGAAGCCTTTAAGAGGCATTCCGTTTTGCTCAGTCCTAATACATGTCTATGGCCACAAATAATGGTTCCGTTATACATGACAGAAAAAAGTCCCGTCAACAGCATCATGCTCCTCTGTTTGCCCAGTGCTTAGGGACACACTGGTCGGGTAGAGGAGAGTAGGGCTACAGCAATTTATACTGACAGTAAGTGGGACAGCGTATCTCTGTGTCAGGTATGATTGCTGCAGCCCTCTCTTCTCTATCTCTCTGATGGGTCCCTGCTTAGTTAATATGCACTGGGTGAAAGAAGAGAACCGCACTGCAATGATCACCGCCGACACAGATGAACGCAATATACTGACCGTCAGCACTGATTGCTGCAGCGCCGTTCCTGTCTCTGCCCAGCGCTCACTAACTAAGCAGGGATGCGTTGAGCAGACAAAGGAGAGAAGCACTGCAGCAATCAGTGCTGATAGCAAGACAGATATGCAAGGAACACGGTAGATTTGAGTAACATATCTAATATGCATATAAGGATGCAGGGGCTGGCACAGGGAGACGAGTATTTAGTAATATCGTAGAAGTTTCTGACAACATCCATCGTTCTGGGCTCAACCTGATCATTAGGCCTCACCAGAGACTGTACATGTGTTCTTCGAATATTGTAATGTTCTAGAGACTGCACTAACCTGATGATAGCAACCGTCAAGAATACTGTCACTTTACATGAAATAGTTTTTTCCCTTTTGCACTCAAAAGTGTCTGGAACATTCCAGTGACACCACCATCCGACACCATTGGGACGTACAAATGCAATACCGCAGAGCAAGAGGCATCTGCAAATAGTTTGTTATATGGTGTGTTTCATTGTTATGTAATGTTTTGTATTGCACTCTGTATAGCTATGTATGGATAGCACAGCCAGGGTTAACAATACTGGCTCAGCTCTTGTAGAAGGCTAGGTGGAGGATGTGCAGAGGCCAGGTACGGGTGGGTGATGTTCTGTATTTGCCGTGACGCCAATTGCAGCGTGCGCAGGGTGTTATCCCAGGGCCCTTCCAAGGTGTTATAACGCACGTCCCAGATTAGGAATGCCAGAGTGGTGTAATAGCCTATAATGTCTCTGTAGAGTAGTGGTAATTGTGTCACGGTGTCTCCTACCTGGGTACGGCTGGACTCCTGGCTCACCTGCAATAAACTTGAGTGTAGTGATGGTAGGAGTAATGGAGGAATTTTGCAGAGTAAATGATGTCCAGACTTTAAGATGAAGTTCAAACGTTGCTTTACGTGAAATAACTTGCATCCAAGCAGTATACAGCTTTGGTCTCTTGGTCCCAGCAGGTTTTAGCAATCATTGGCAGGAATAAATACTTCTGCTTTAAATCTGGAGCATGCAGGATAAGTCGTCTGCTTGGTAGCTCTGTAATTGTGACAGTAATTAATCTTATGCACTGTTCTGTAACTTCTGCTTTGTGGGGACAGACTAGCTGAGGAGGAATATGGCTTCTCCTAGGTCTCTGGACTTAACTCACAGACAGATTCTCAGGGGATGCTTTATTCCTGGAACTCTGGAGGTTGTAGTTTCTGCTTTCTTCATCCAGCTGAGGCTGGAGGTGCTCAGAATGGGAATATGACCAAGCCTCAGACGAGACAAGATCCTTGCTGTCTTCCCTATACAGGGGAAAGCACAACTCTGGTTCTAACTGTTTTTTGGATTGTTCCACTCTAAAATACCATAGCATTAAAACTATCCCTACCAATGATGCTGCCACCTACTGGTAACCAGGAAAATTACAGGAACATTTACATTTAACATGGTTTTAGATGCACTTTTGTGAAGACAAAATATATATTATATTAGATGACATTATAAAGGCTCTTAACAGATAGTAGTGGGGTAGAGGCGTGTAGTAACACAACTCTGGGTGTTACGGATGCCTCCACCCCTAGATGGGAGTTGTTCTAGGGAGAGTTCAGAAAGAGAGTTTGCAAAGTCCATGTGCTCCCATTTCTCAGAGCCAACAATCTCTGCTTGATCTACAGAAAGAGAGGAAGACAAAGGAGAACTTGGAATCTGCCTGTCCAGACACAGGAGTCAGCAAGGTAACCCGCTACTACAGCCATTCAGACTTTGCCGCAGTGAGGGACACCATTAAGAATCATTACACTTGGACATGGAGCTATTTTCAAAACCCTGTATCCCACGGTGAACACTACAGCCATTATTGCTAAGGTGCTGTTGCCAGCCATAGATTGAGAGAGGAAGATATAGAGGAAAAAGGGCCATAACACCGATCCTTGTCTGAAATCCATACATAGCTTTCTGGGAGAGAATTGCGCTGTGTACAGTTGGGGCTGTGTCTGATATAACTGGTTATACTACAACTCCCATTTTGCACTTGAGTAAAGAGAGACGTTTATTCTCCCACCAGTAGCCAGATTTTCGGACTCCTATACCATACACTGGTCATTGCACACTACATGCCCAGCCTTGCACCCATACAAACATTTCACAGCATGGACACCCCATCTACCGTCCCTGGACGGCACTGGGGAGCAATAGAGGACAGCCATCATGATTGACTGTGACAGCCAGAGCCACTACCACTCCCAACCTCTGCTCCGACTCTTCCTGGGCTATTGCACAAACTTTATCCTTTATCTCTATGTGAAATTATAAAAATGATTTAAAGGGTTTTCATGTGATTTTACACTGGATCCAATTCAGCACCTACACATTATACTTTCACATTGTCTGCCTTGTATTAGTCACTGAGGTCAGACGCATGCTACTGTATATCATATGCTGCATTCTTTCCTCTATATCTTCACGCCGGCTGTATAGCCTGACATTCTCCACCCGCCGATGCTACTGAGACCAGGGGGAAATACTGATTTTAATCTTACTTCTAAGTAAAACCACTTCCTCCGCTTTATGGTAAAGTGCAATTTCATGACTCACAAGGAGGAAAGTATGAATGTAGGAACCTGCAAGCTATAAGATTGCTATGGGGAGAAATATTGGAAGTTTTTGTCAAGTCACAGGCTTAAAGGGTATGCCCACATTTGGACACCCTTTTAGAGTTAACATAACAATGATTCTACATAGTAAAGGAGTCACTCTATACATTTTATATCGTTCTATGACTTGTACAGATCCTGAGTTACAGCAGTCGCAGCCTCTATTATACTCAAGAGCTGCAATCACAATACTGCTGGTCCATAATATAGGAAACAGTCGACAAGCTTGTCCACAGTCACATTCCTACTAGCTTATCTTACATCAAAATATTATCAGTAGCAATCCTCACATTGACGCTCCCTTGGGCCGGGCAGTGATAAGAGGACACACCCTTTCCTCCCTCGGGGCACACCCTGATGCTGGGGCTCCTGCCTAGTGGTAGTTGGGGTGCCCTTGGTGGTGTGGTTTTGGTAAGAGTGCAAGGCAAGACATGTTGGTGTTGTGGCTGGCAAATAGTGCTGGAATCGGTAACCAGGCCAAGAGTAGAAAATAAATGTCTCTCTTAACTAAAGTGTAGAATGGGAGTTGTAGTACATCCAATGGTATCAAAACACAGTTCCAAATAATTCACAGTGCAAATCTTCCCGGTTAACAATGTATGGATATGAGCAAGGATGGGGATTGTAGTACTCCTTCCCTCTATCTCTCCAAATTCTCTCTCTGTAGAATCTATGGCTGGCAATATTATTCTTGCAGTGAAGGCTGTAATTCCGAGCTGAGGGGTACAGGATTAGTACTTGGCTTACCAGACCGTGTCCAAGAGTGAAAGGCGTTATAGCAATGTCCCTTTCATTGCAGTAAAGTCTCTATCAGCTCTCTTTAATTGTGAATACCTTACTGACTTACTAAACTGCTCAGTCATACAGATTCTGGACCTTCTCGGTTCTTTCTTTCTCCTTTCCTGGAGTACGGTGGATCTCTCAGAGATAGGGGTTCTGTAGTGTTCAGGCCTAGTACTCTGAGGAGTGAGCACATGTAGATCCCTCTGACTTCCTCAGCTAACTCACAAGTAAATGAGCTAGGGGCGGACCCAAGTCCAGCACCTATCTTCCTGCAGGGGCTGAATCAGGCTCATTAACCCTGACAGATCCATACAGAACTATATTGGGTACATTTCAAAGCATTAAAAAACATCATATAACATTATATGACAAGAACAGTTTGCAAGTCCCGGATTACTACACATCACAGAGTATATACAGTCGTGGCCAAAAGTTTTGAGAATGACATAAATATTGGAAATTGGAAAAGTTTCTGCTTAAGTTTTTATAATAGCAATTTGCATATACTCCAGAATGTTATGAAGAGTGATCAGATGAATTGCATAGTCCTTCTTTGCCATGAAAATTAACTTAATCCCAAAAAAAAACCTTTCCACTGCATTTCATTGCTGTCATTAAAGGACCTGCTGAGATCATTTCAGTAATCGTCTTGTTAACTCAGGTGAGAATGTTGACGAGCACAAGGCTGGAGATCATTATGTCAGGCTGATTGGGTTAAAATGGCAGACTTGAAATGTTAAAAGGAGGGTGATGCTTGAAATCATTGTTCTTCCATTGTTAACCATGGTGACCTGCAAAGAAACGCAAGCAGCCATCATTGCGTTGCATAAAAATGGCTTCACAGGCAAGGATATTGTGGCTACTAAGATTGCACCTCAATCAACAATTTATAGGATCATCAAGAACTTCAAGGAAAGAGGATCGATTCTTGTTAAGAAGGCTTCAGGGCGTCCAAGAAAGTCCAGCAAGCGCCAGGATCGTCTCCTAAAGAGGATTCAGCTGCGGGATCGGAGTGCCACCAGTGCAGAGCTTGCTCAGGAATGGCAGCAGGCAGGTGTGAGCGCATCTGCACGCACAGTGAGGCGAAGACTTTTGGAAGATGGCCTGGTGTCAAGAAGGCCAGCAAAGAAGCCACTTCTCTCCCAAAAAAACATTAGGGACAGATTGATCTTCTGCAGAAAGTATGGTGAATGGACTGCTGAGGACTGGGGCAAAGTCATATTCTCCGATGAAGCCTTTTTCCGATTGTTTGGGGCATCTGGAAAAAGGCTTGTCCGGAGAAGAAAAGGTGAGCGCTACCATCAGTCCTGTGTCATGCCAACAGTAAAGCATACTGAGACCATTCATGTGTGGGGTTGCTTCTCATCCAAGGGAGTGGGCTCACTCACAATTTTGGCCCAAAACACAGCCATGAATAAAGAATGGTACCAAAACACCCTCCAACAGCAATTTCTTCCAACAATCCAACAACAGTTTGGTGAAGAACAATGCATTTTCCAGCACGATGGAGCACCGTGCCATAAGGCAAAAGTGATAACTAAGTGGCTCGGGGACCAAAACGTTGACATTTTGGGTCCATGGCCTGGAAACTCCCCAGATCTTAATCCCATTGAGAACTTGTGGTCAATCCTCAAGAGGCGGGTGGACAAACAAAAACCCACTAATTCTGACAAACTCCAAGAAGTGATTATGAAAGAATGGGTTGCTATCAGTCAGGAATTGGCCCAGAAGTTGATTGAGAGCATGCCCAGTCGAATTGCAGAGGTCCTGAAAAAGAAGGGCCAACACTGCAAATACTGACTCTTTGCATAAATGTCATGTAATTGTCGATAAAAGCCTTTGAAACGTATGAAGTGCGTGTAATTATATTTCACTACATCACAGAAACAACTGGAACAAAGATCTAAAAGCAGTTTAGCAGCAAACTTTGTGAAAACTAATATTTGTGTCATTCTCAAAACTTTTGGCCACTACTGTACATACACTACTTATAAATAGGCATATATATCTTCATTCTCACTTATCTCTCAATTGCCTCTTACTTTTCTTACCTTTTCTCGAGAGATAATAAAGTACATTACAAAAATGCATTACAGCTACGGATCTCAGTTAATCCTTTTGGAATACACAACTCTAATCTCACAATCCAATATGTCTCCCACTGCAATAGCAGCCTTTTGCTATCCCCCACCTTCGAGACTTACTGAGAATAAAGACAATGGTTTAAAGGGGTTGTCCCATGAAAAATATTCTACAGTTTTCAAACCAGCACCTGAATCTGAATACTTTTGCAATAGCATGTAATTAAAAATTTTGTATAGCCACTGAGATATTCAATTAAATGTATCTGCATAGCGCCACCTGCTGTTTTTTTTCTTATCTTTTTGGCCTGCTCACTGAGAAGGCCGCACATGCTCAGTTTCATCCTTCAACTGCCTCCTGAGCTGTGACAGGGAGAGCATGGACACGCCTCCTGACCTGTGATAGGGAGAGCTCCAGCAGAATGGGCACACCCCCTGAGCTGCAGCAGGAAAGACACTCCCTTTGAGCTGCCAGCGTGATATCACAGCAATGAATGGGGAGATCTCTGGATCCATATGAGGTACAGGGCTGGTTCTAGAGATTGTCATGTACTATATGTCTGATTTACATTAGTCATGAGATAACCCCTTTAGGTATATTGTCACAGGCTGATCTCTCACTGTCTGAAATAAAGGAACAATGTCCTTTTGATGTTAAATGGTTGGAAACCCTTAAGAAAAGAGAGGTCAGTTTGGGCCTACATTCCTCCACCCTGATTGAGTATCTGAAAGTACAGTTCATACCACGCAGTTTAAGATGTACTTTAGCACCGATATTACTTCAAGATGCTGCAATTTATTTACAACCATCGTATACGAGGAACAATTGACACCCGTTCTTGTGCTGTTGACTTCCAACATTTAAAAGCAGAAATTGAGTCATTACAGGTTGAGATATCTAGTATCAAGGAAGAGATTAAGAAATCTAGATCTCTGGATGAATGCTAACCATGAGAACTTGTGGGCATTCATTTAGTAAGGAAAGACACCAACATTTGAAAGGGATACCTGAGACTACTGTAAGAAGGTACCTAGAATCATCGTGGATGGAAGGTATGTGTCACCGAGGTTCCTGGCCTCAGTAAAGTACCGTAAGAGCCGGTATTTTATGTGTCGGCAGCAGCTATTGCTAATTGACACCTTGAGATTTAGCATGGCTGTCATAGCTGATCCGGGATGGCTCTTACTGGGAGTAGTCAAAGTGCTGGGTGGGTGACTGCTCCCCATGTTCCAGGCCTGGTTTTGCCAGGCATAAAAACCACCCAGCACTGCCAGGTGTGTGGCTTTACCTCCCTCTGACAGTGGAGCTCAGGAGTCTGTGTGCTGTGAACTGAGGGCTGTGCTGTGACTTCCTGGGACGGAAGATTCTCTGGCTCGTATCCCATTTTCTTTCCAACCGTTATCCCAAAAAACCGGACTTGGTGTAAAGGCCGTAGCGGTAATTTATTAACGAAAACCATAATTACCATACATTGCACATTGTAACCTTAATCCAACATGTAAACTTTTTCTTCCCTTCCTGTCCCAGAATACTCCTATATGACACATAGGGATCCTGGAAGGCAATTCCAGCTTATGATCCAGGTTTTTAATCCAACTTTACCCTCAGCCGCACTCTCCGACCCAAGGGCACCAACTCCTCAAACTTCTACCCTTGCAAGGCTATTAGCCCAAACAGGATCCCCCAGATTTCCAGTCACCACCAAAACCTCATAGATGCACGCCGCAATAGATAGAGCCATGCGCCGCTCCGCCCCTCCCTCCTCCCTCCTCCCATGTAAAACCTCTTCACCAAACAAATTAACCCTATCCGCCACTGCCTTCCACCAAAGTCCACCTCTCTAGGACTTCAACTTTTGGGGGTCTGATCCCCTTTACAATGCATTACAATACTTCTGTATTGTAATGCATTGGCTATAAGTGTATTACACACTGTAATACGCCTACAACCTGCTTGCCTATGAGATCCAGGGGGCTGGATCTCACAGGCTTTCCCGGAAGGCAGCCATGATGCCTAAGGAAGACATCGGGCTGCCTTCCCTGCCATGGGGTTCCCGTCACAGCAGCGCGGGGGCCCCATGGAAACCGGCACCAATGAGGATACCGCACGTGCCGCGTTCAGCGCTGACCGCGGCCGTGCAAGGTTTAATGCATCAGTGTTTTCACCTATGCTGGAGCATACAGCAGGAGTCCGGCTATCAGTGACTGCCGGAACCCTGCTGCAGATCAGGCGGGCGCAGCTCCTGCACCCACCCAATAAGCCCGCCATACCTGTAATGCGCTAGAATTTCTGTACCGCGTTACTATGAACAGTTAAAGTTGAAATGATTTCCAAAAGGCATAAAGTTAAAAATACTAATAGAACGAGAAGAGGAGAGCTCGGTGTGCAAGATCAAGGTGCTAGGTGGGATACAAGAGAGAGAGGTAGGCCGCTCACCTGATAGCGTTGTGCTGATCGCATGTACTGTAGTAAGTATTCGCTGCTGCACCCCCTCCTGCCGGAGTTCTGGTGACTGCATAGCGATATGGAGGAAGCAAAGGAGACACTGGTGAAGAAGATACTAGCAAAGAAAAGTTTCCACAGATATCTGTTTTATTGATGATAAAACACCTCATTTCGGGGTCGGACCGACCACCTTCGTCAGGTAAGTGCATCAATGATTGATGAAACTCTTCTTTGCAGCACCACTCCTTTGTTTCTTCCTACATATCTCTATGAAGTTAAAGATGACACATTCCCTTTGTATTGTAATCAAAAACAATTTCTTTATTTTCATCTTTTACATTTTCAAAATAACAAAAAAGGAAAAGGACCTGATGCAAAACTTTCGGCACCCTGCATGGTTAGTACCTAGTAACACCCCCTTTATTAAGTATCACAACTTGTAAATGCTTTTTGTAGCCAGCCAAGAGTCTTTCAATTCTTGTTTGAAGGATTTTCTTCCATTTTTCCTTGTGAAAGTCTTCCAGTTCTGTGAAATTCCTGGGCTGTCTTGCATGCCCTGTACTTTTGAGGTCTATCCACAGATTTTTAATGATGTTCAGATCATTGGACTGTGAGGGCCATGGTAAAACCTTCAGCTTGTGCCTTTAAGGTAGTCTCTTGTGGATTTTGAGGTGTGTTTAGGATCATAATCTATTTGTAGAAGCCATCCTCTTTTCGACTTATGTTTGCTTCCAGAATTTGCTGGAATTTCATTGAATCCATTCTTTCCTCTACCTGTGAAATGTTTTGCGTGCCATTGGCTTCAACAAAACCCCAAAGCATGATCGATCCACTCCCATGCTGAATGGTTGAAGTTCTTCAAACAGACCTTTGCATTGTGGCCAAAGAGTTCTATTTTAACCTCATCAGTCCACAGGACTTGTTTCCAATATGCATCACGTGTGTTTAGATGTTCTTTTGCAAATTTCTGACACTGAATTTTGTGGGGAAGACGCAGGAGAGGTTTTCTTCTGATAACCCTTCCATTAGGGCCATATTTGTGCAGTTGTCGCTGAACAGTAGAACAATGTACCACAACTCCAGAGTCTGCTAAATCTTCCTGAAGGTCTTTTGTAGTCAAGAGGGGGGTTCTGATTTGCCTTTCTAACAATCCTACCAGCAACTGTCTCTGAAATTTGTCTTGGTCTTCTAAACCTTCTTTTGACCTCCACTGTTCCAGTTAATTACCATTTCATAACTGAGGAAATGGCAACCTGAAAACGGATTGCTATCTTCTTATAGCCTTCTCCTACTCTGTGAGCCTCAACCATTTTCAGATTGTTAGGTAGCTGCTTAGATTAACCCATGTCTGCTGTTTTTGGGACAAGGTTAGCGGAGTCAGGGTGTTTATAAAGCTTTGACATTTGCATCACCTCATGATGATTGTAAACAAGCCTTAACCCTAACAGGCTATTTAAGGTCTGAGACCTGGGTCAAAGTTATCTGAGCACTCAAATCTCCTTGGGTTTCCATACTTTTGCAAGGTACTCCACTAATATTGTACAAAACAAAAATAATACACTGATATTGCGAAAATGTTGAAAAGTGTGTCATCTTTAAATGTATGCCTTTTGGAGATCATTTCATCTTCAGCTTGCTTAATTGTTCACAGTAAGTAATTTTGACCTGGGGTGTGCAAACTTTTGCATACCACTGTATTTAGCAAAACATATGGACAGTTGTCTGACTGTGGAGTGCATAGAAAATTGTCAGGAGATCCTACATTCGTTTTTTAGAAGGAGATAGCCATGTTTTTGGAGGAGAGGAAAATTGTACATCTTTTCAATGCTAAAGTGTGTGCTTCTCTTGCTCTCTTGCTTTCTGTATATGACTGTCTCTCTATGTCTCTCTCCCTGCCTCTCTCTTGCTCTCGCTCTCATGACTTTTCTGTCTCCACCATCGTGTCTCTAGTACAAGTCTCCACTGACATCTTGTGGCCTCTTCTAGATCCTACCTCAACAGGGCTCTACACAGTGCAGTCCTACCAGTACATGACCATAGTCCAAACTGATATTGCAGAACATCGAAAAATAGCACAATACACAAAAATCTCCCAATAGCCTTCGGGGACTGAGTCTCACGAAACATTGCAGGTGGTGTGGTTCAAGCTCCATCCACCTCCGTGGTGAACTTCTGCGAGTACAACCACTGAAGTCGGTAAACAATGATTAGACTTCATTTGAACCTAGCATGATACTATGAGTGAAATATTGTAGTTATTTAATAATAATAAGAATCTACTAGAATATTCCTGCATCTATTTTTCTATTCTTTGATGAAATAAAGTCGCAAAACCTTTCACCCGAGCTGAGCTGGATTATCTTTCTTGTTGAACTATATATATCTCCGCATCCAGGTGCGGTATCCGTGCCCAGAGGGTGTTTCAACAGGTGAGAGCTGCCTTATTTTTGCTTCATTGAATGAGAAAAAATATTCAGATTCTGAGGATTTAGCAGGACCATGGTTGTTACTTTAAAAACAGCACCGCATATATGTGTGTTTATGTTGATGTGATATTGTACTGTTCCACCACTTAAAGAGATAAAGGAAAAAAAACTGTGTTTATGTGTATATTATGTGCATTTCTTGTCCACAAGTTACAGACGGGGTTAACAGACTATTAGTAACTGTTGCTTGGTGGGGAGGTTCCAACCTCTCCATAGGGAGGAGTAGGTCAGAACAGATTAAGTGTCACGGACGTTTCCACGACAGGTGGCATTAGATCGGTGAGACTGGCAACACGTGGTTTGATCTGACATGTTTTCGTTTGGATCAAATGACGTCTGTGTTGTTTATGGTGCTTGCCTCACCTTCTTTACCCAGGTGTGGCTACTATGGTGATATAACCTTCTCTATTTGTTGTTGTTTGTTCCACTATGCTAAGCGGTTTATAGCTTCTGTTGGAGTTGTGGATAGCTGGTGTGTGGATCTTGGGTGAGTTCCTGGTGCTGCCACTCAAGAAGCCACTCAAAGTTAAGTGTTTTCTTTCCCTTTTGTATTCTGTTGGGTTATTTTGTGTGTTGCATTTGTATTAAGGTCTGAGGGAGACTCCTGTTCGTCTTTCCTTTTGGAGGAACAGGTTGTCTCAGTCCTGACATTAGTACCAGGGTCCGATAGGGTGAGTTAGGACACTAGGTATTGCTGTGTATGAACTCACCTACCTCTGGGGTCTGTTCATACTGGTAGTTAGTCAGCACTTTGATTAGGGTTTTACTAGAAGGTGTCCATCTCCTTTCCCTAGTTTCCAGGCCTTATTCCCTCACCCCTTTCCCTCCTTTGTTTGGTGTGGTGTTTCCCTCCCACACCTAAACCTAATGTCACATTAAGGCTCCATTTACACATCCGCAATTTCGTTCCGCATTTTGCGGAACGGAATTGCGGACCCATTCATTCCTATGGAGCAGCAGGATGTGCTGCCCGGACCCGGAATTTCGGATCTGCACTTCCGGGTCCGCACTTCCGTTCCGCAAAAAAATAGAACATGTCCTATTCTTGTCCGCAATTGCAGGCATAATTTATTAGTGCCGGCAATGTGCGGCCGCAAAATGCGGAACGCACACTGACGCTTTCCGTGTTTTGCGGCTCCATGGATCCGCAAAACACCTTGCGGACGTGTGAATGGAGCCTAAGGCTGAGTTAACACTTCAGTTATTTGGTCAGTTATTGTGAGCCAAAGCCAGTAGTCAAGACTACTCAGAGATCAAGTGTAATGATTTAATTTGCTCCTATTCTGTGTTTTTGACCCACACTTGGTTTAGACTCACAATAACTGATTGAAATAACTGAAATGATAAGCCTAAGCCATAGAAGTGAAGCCGCAGTGAACAGCTCTGAGTAGTGAAATAGCCAGTGTGAGAGACAGAACTTTAACCAGCCTCTGGAAAGTATGATATTGTTATGCATTCTAGTGTGAAGAGGAGGTGCATGCAAAATAGACTGTGGAGATAATTCACATGAGAAACTTTTGGACTCTACAACAGACTTGTCTAAGACATGAAAGGCTTTGGAATCCGGAACATACAGTACAGACCAAAAGTTTGGACACAGCTTCTTATTCAAAGAGTTTTCTTTATTTTAATGACTATGAAGGCATCAAAACTATGAATTAACACATGTGGAATTATATACATAACAAACAAGTGTGAAACAACTGAAAATATGTCATATTCTAGGTTCTTCAAAGTAGTCACCTTTTGCTTTGATTACTGCTTTGCACACTCTTGGCATTCTCTTGATGAGCTTCAAGAGGTAGTCCCCTGAAATGGTCTTCCAACAGTCTTGAAGGAGTTCCCAGAGATGCTTAGCACTTGTTGGCCCTTTTGCCTTCACTCTGCGGTCCAGCTCACCCCAAACCATCTCGATTGGGTTCAGGTCCGGTGACTGTGGAGGCCATGTCATCTGGCGCAGCACCCCATCACTCTCCTTCATGGTCAAATAGCCCTTACTTTCAAAGTTTTTCCAATTTTTTGGCTGACTGACTGACCTTCATTTCTTAAAGTAATGATGGCCACTCGTTTTTCTTTACTTAGCTGCTTTTTTCTTGCCATAATACCAATTCTAAGAGTCTATTCAGTAGGACTATCAGCTGTGTATCCACCTGACTTCTCCTCAACGCAACTGATGGTCCCAACCCCATTTATAAGGCAAGAAATCCCACTTATTTAACCTGACAGGGCACACCTGTGAAGTGAAAACCATTTCAGGGGACTACCTCTTGAAGCTCTTTAAGAGAATGCCAAGAGTGTGCAAAGCAGTAATCAAAGCAAAAGGTGGCTACTTTGAAGAACCTAGAATATGACATATTTTCAGTTGTTTCACACTTGTTTGTTATGTATATAATTCCACATGTGTTAATTCATAGTTTTGATGCCTTCAGTGTGAATCTACAATTTTCATAGTCATGAAAATAAAGAAAACTCTTTGAATAAGAAGGTGTGTCCAAACTTTTGGTCTGTACTGTACTTTGGAGGCAGATGGGAGATTTGCTAAGGACTACACTCTGCAGTGGGAAATTCATAGTCTTGCACTGTGAATGCATAATTGAAGTGAGGGAAAGCAAGATCAAAGAGCAGCAAGACAAATGTTGCACCCTTATGTTTGGATGCTTGAGTTTGAGAGCTAAGTACATATGCTGGAAGTTTGACACAGAGAGAAATCAGTTAGGCCTGTTTGCAACCCGCAGAACTGAGAGAACTATGAAAATTGCGAAACTATGTAAACTGTGCTTGCCCATGTATGCCAAAGACTGTACTGGAACCTTAAGTAAACTGTTAGAACTGGCCTTATCATTGCATGCACCAACACCTGCATAGCACTACTTCTGTACTGGTTTCTGCCTTGCATCTCATGATTCACCACCAACACGAAGGCACCCTGACCTATCACCAAGCAGAAGACTCCCCCTATCCAGAGTGTGCCACGAAGGGAAGAAAGAGTGCACCCTTTTCCATCACTGCACGGCCCAGGAAGCACCACTGCGAGGACCTTTAATGTGATAAACAATTACCTCAATCATTGCTACCACCACTGGATATATTACACGCTAAGCAGCCATGTAAGCCGTTGCACGGTCATCCCGTCCACTTAGATTACTTCAGCTGACCAGTAGCTCTATTAATCCTTAATGCAAATAGGAAATTCACTGATAAATCTGGCACCATGCCTTGTAGGGCTAGCTCAGCTGAATGTAATGATACCTTTAACTTAGTGATCCACTGCTTCATTCTGGAGAAAAAGTATTTTTAATTCATATATAAACGAGCAGCTACGTGCACCAAGGGCCGGGTCAAGCCACTGCTTCCTCTGCCAGCCTCACCCTTCCCTTCTTGATTGATAGGACTAGGTTCCTTCATAGTTACTGTTATGGCAGTAGGTGTGGAACCACTCTGTCAATGAAAAATTAGACTTTGGCCTACTCCTAAGGGCATTATTCTGGCAGTCCTCTGGTTTTCTCCCTTTAACCTCTGTACAAGGATCTGGACTTTGCAGCAGTGGAACCACCATGCATTACCTTCTTGAGTAGTCTCTGTATGATTGACAGATGAGCCATGAGGGTCAGAGAAACCTGTGCAGAGCACCAAGGGATCAGCCAACATCATAGTCAGGGACAGACCGAGGTCAGGGCAGGCCGAGTACAAGCAATCTAATAAACAGTGTGAGCTCAGTGCTGGCAAAGAAGGATCAGTATTGAGGTCAGGCACAGATCAGGTAAAGCAGCGGTGGGCAAAAACAGCACATCTTCATAGGATACTAGCAGGCTAGGAAACCTATTGCTCAGGCACTTTCCCCACGAGAGAAGGTGCCTTAAGTAAGCTAGTGAAGATTAGGGTGCGCATTGAACAAAGTGTCCCCTGCACGTGTATATATATATCTTATATGAAGTTTATTAATCTTCTATATCTTCTCGGCTAGAGTTTGGATTTCTTCTCGACAGAGATAGTATAAAATGGATACAGATAATTTGTCTTTATTTTACATCAATCTCTAAGATCTTGACTCAGGATGTCAGGCTTCATAAAGCATCTTGAAGCTTTAAGATATTTCATCTAGAAAAAAAAAAAAAAAGACAAAAATATAAATTCTACACGTAGGTCATAACTTCAGAATGCCCAATGGTCTAGGGTAATGAAAGGGTAACTGTATATATCTGGTGGCCTAGACTAGTGAAGAGGTCAATTTTGTGCTCAGGGAATCCTGAAGATTTGCCTAATTTGTTGTCCATAATTTCTTTTGAAAAGGTAGGGGTGTATAAGGAAGTCATACGGCAACTTTTTAAGGTCCACGATACCGTGCTGATGAATTTCAGAATATATCTGTGAAGGAGGAATGTTTTTAGACTTGATAAAGTATACATTTTGTGGAAGATAACTGCAAATTGATGTGTACAGCTAGCATTACACTCAGTTGGAGCTATATTAACTTGTATGCAGTGGCAGCTGCAAGTGTCATGGAAACTAGGGGAAGCAATTAAGGGGTATTTCAGTAAAAACAAGATATCCCCTACCCACTGAATAAGAACATACTGTTAGGCTGGTAGGGGTCCGACCACTGGGACCCTCAATGATCAAAAAAACAGGGGTTCTGGGGAGCAATGGTTGAGCATGCACACTACTGCTTCCTTCATCTATATGAGACTGCTGGAGATAGCAGAGTACAACATTTGTCGCTCCCCGGCAGTCCAACAAAGTTGGAATGGAGTGAAAGTTCTTGATTGCAACTTCATTTAAATGGTGGGGCACGGGACTCTCTTTCTCATGATTGGTGGTTGGACCTCCACCAATTTAAGAGTTCTACCCCATCCGGTTGATAGGCGATAACTTGCTGTAACTGGAATGCTCCATCAAGTGGATCATGAGCATTGGCCTGCCTTGCTTCTATAGCAGTTGCGTCATTATATGGAACTATACAGTCCTCTAAAGCAGTGTTCCTCAACTCCGGTCCTCAGGGCCCACCTGTCGGTCATGATTTGAGAAGATCCCACAGGTATTCATTCTGTGGGATCTTCTCAAATCATGACTGACAGGTGGGCCCTGAGGATCGGAGTTGAGGAACACTGCTTTAGAGGACTTGACACTAATTATATCACCAGCTCAATACTAAGGAAATCCTGAAAACATGTCCGGTAGGTGGGCCCTGAGGACCGGAGTTGAGGAACACTGCTCCAAAGCATCAATTCAGATCTCCTAATATACAATTATTAAAGGGGTTGTCCAGGATTTTACAAGTATCGGCCTATCCAAAGACAGGCGATCAATAGCTGTTTGTTGGGGGTCTGACAACCAGCACCCCCCCCCCCTCCTTTAAATAATATAGTCCCTTTTGGAAGTGTTTTACATAAAGCACAATTACCTAATATACTATTATTATTATGCAATTTATATATGAAATATCAGAATTCTGCAGCTTTGGATGTGAATGGAGAAGATGACAGGATAACTATGATAACATTAGTTATTTCCCTGTGACTGTCAGTGACTTATTAAAGCAAACATGTCCGCTAGTATTTTGATCCATAATGGTGAGGGTCAGTTCCACCCGGCCCTTACCTCGGTACTTACCTCGGAAATATCACAGGGAGCGACAAACAGGCTGCGAAGTGTTTAAACCTTATGAGCTCCTCGGGTCTGACGTGGTCGGATTTAGCTGTGACAGAAAAGATCAGTAAATGATGCCATTAGAGATGTAGATATTTAGTGTACCAAAAACTTTGGTTTTTATACCTTTTCGTGATAATATTTCAAGCGCTTTTGTGAGTTGCAGGTTGCAGCCTTAATGAATAACTTCTCTGGATGCTCCTTAAAGGGGACCTGTCAGCAGGATGAAACCTATTAAACCAGGCATGCTGCCTAATGGGGTTGATCCTGCTGATTAAAATGATACCTGGCTTGTGAAAGTGGGTGATTGCCTTCTTGAGAAAAAAGACTTTAATTTTTTCTGCAAAAGAGGGATTCAGTGCACCAAGGGGCGGAGCCAAGCATTTCCCTGACTTTAATACTGATGACCTAATACTCTGGATACTAAGGAGAGGATGAATGGGGCCATTTATTGTGAGATTTTGAGCAACAACCTCCTTCCCTCAGTCAGAGCATTAAAGATGGGTCGTGGCTGGGTCTTCCAACATGACGACTCGAAGCACACAGCCAGGATAACCAAGGAGTGGCTCCGTAAGAAGCATATCAAGGTTCTGGAGTGGCCTAGCCAGTCTCCAGACCTAAATCCAATAGAACATCTTTGGAGGGACCTGAAACTCTGTGTTGCTCAGCGACAGCCCCGAAACCTGACAGATCTGGAGGAGATCTGTGTGGAGGAGCGGGCCAACATCCCTGCGGCAGTGTGTGCAAACCTGGTCAAGAACTACAGGAAACGTTTGACCTCTGTAATTGCAAACAAAGGCTTCTGTACCAAATATTAACACTAATTTTCTCAGGTGTTCAAATACTTATGTCCAGCAGTGCAAGACAAATAAATTCTATAAAAATCATACAATGTGATTTCCTGATTTTTTTTTATTTTATTCTGTCTCTCAGAGGGGGAATGCACCTACAATGTGAATTTCAGACCCCTCCACGATTTCTAAGTGGGAGAAATCGCAGGGTGTTCAAATACTTCTGTTCCTCACTATTCCAGCAAAAGCAATTTCCTGTCATTGGTAATCTCCATCTACTTTTCTATTTTTGTAAATTGAGCTCTGAAATTTCATGATTTATATACAATCTAGTAGAGTTATTTGACCATATGCCATCCACCTTCCATACTTTGTATGCATTTATTATACTGATGCAGACAACACATTCACTTACAGAAAAGGATCAAGAAGATTCCCTGCCTTCTGGGGGTGGAAACCCATATCAACCCGGTGTCTCTCAGTGTTTCATGAAATCTGACCTCCATTGCACACGGATCACCTGGGAAATATGCAACAACTCATGAGATGGGAACAGTATAGCCAATGTACTCTGTGAGATAGCCCTTACCCTTAACATATTCAAGTCGTCTATTTCCTCTTTTCTGGAAAGTAGTCACACTGCAATAGATTGAAATTTCTCTGCTTAAAATAATGAATACATTCAAATTGTTTGAGATTTAGGGCTCTTTCACACTTGCGTTGTCCGGATCCGGCGTGTACTCCATTTGCCGGAATTACACGCCGGATCCGGAAAAACGCAAGTGAACTGAAAGCATTTGAAGACGGATCCGTCTTCAAAATGCGTTCAGTGTTACTATGGCAGCCAGGACGCTATTAAAGTCCTGGTTGCCGTAGTAGTAGTGGGGAGCAGGGGAGCAGTATACTTACAGTCCGTGCGGCTCCCGGGGCGCTCCAGAATGACGTCAGAGCGCCCCATGCGCATGGATGACGTGATCCATGCGACACGTCATCCATGCGCGTGGGGCGCCCTGACGTCACTCTGAAGCGCCCCGGGAGCCGCACGGACGGTAAGTATACTGCTCCCCCGCTCCCCACTACACTTTACCATGGCTGCCAGGACTTTAGCGTCCTTGCAGCCATGGTAACCACTCTGAAAAAGCTAAACGTCGGATCCGGCAATGCGCCGAAACGACGTTTAGCTTAAGGCCGGATCCGGATCAATGCCTTTCAATGGGCATTAATTCCGGATCTGGCCTTGCGGCAAGTGTTCAGGATTTTTGACCGGAGCAAAAAGCGCAGCATGCTGCGGTATTTTCTCCGGTCAAAAAACGTTCCGGTCCGGAACTGAAGACATCCTGATGCATCCTGAACGGATTTCTCTCCATTCAGAATGCATTAGGATAAAACTGATCAGGATTCTTCCGGCATAGAGCCCCGACGACGGAACTCTATGCCGGAAGACAAGAACGCAAGTGTGAAAGCAGCCTTACCATAAATTACCTAAAATTTTGCTTTAATTTTCCCATGGTGGTGAGTGTGTCTTAGATTTTTCAAACAAACCTGGCACAGCGATGGGGGTCTGTTTAATGCCACCAATGGAAACCACTTTGGGGATTTTAAAGGCTGCTGCTCCCAAAACAGGGAGGCCCAATCTGGACAGGATTTTGGTCTAACTTTGTCACATGGCTAACTTAATCAGTAAATTATTTTGGAGCTTAAATAAAGCTGGGTCAACCTTAGCCTGACTACAGGTCCCATACATTTGCTAATTTCTATTGCAGATACATTACTGCTTAAGATTAAGGCTTTCTTTCTTACCAACCGTCAGTTATGAATGTCACCTCCTCATTGTTCACAGTAACCTGTGTTTCATTTCGAAACTGCACATCACCAGCTGGAACATTGGAGGCAAGGGCAGCAAACTTCCATGTACCGACAATCTGATAGGTGAGAAAATACATCAGAAATAAAAAAGGATAACACTCAATGTTAGTAAAGTATGTCTATTTAAAAAAAAAAAAAGATTATACATGATCTATAGGGGTAGCGCACCCTTTTGCTTACAAAACTGTAGTTGTAGTCAGATACAACATTTGAAACCCCCTGATGACGTTATTAATCACTTCTAGAAGAAGCCTCAAAACGTGTTCAACTTGTAAGTAAAGGTTATGCTATGTAATATATTTGAGGATCAATATTCTTGAATACTTGGCTTTTTAATGATGCCAAAACTTAGAAATATGCCCCAAAATTTGCACAGTACTGTTGTACTTGTCCAATTTGGGCCTATATCATAGAAACAGCTGGGATTCTGGGTGATGAGCTGATAAAATAATTGATGGCCTTAACCTTGTGGCATCAAATTTAAGGCCTGGGGGAAGTAAAATAAATCACTTGGGGGCTAATATTGTCTGCAGCTACCAATGTCAGCTTGGGCAGAGCAGGACCTGCAACTCTACGGCGCTGAGAAGGTGGAGGGGGGTCAAAGTCGCTTTACTCAGATGAAGATGAAAGCTCAAACTGTACTTGACCTTCACTGAGTATAGCATTTTGTATGACTCCTAAGCTGTGAAATTCCTGCGGGCCATACTAACTACAGTATCAGAAATAAAAAAATTAAAAATTTAATTCTGTCCGGAAATGGATTACTAAATCTGAGATCTCTAATCACAAATCATAGATACCAGTGGGGTTTAGGGTGATCACCGGGAAACAGGGTGATGGGGTAAGGCAATGGCATCAGCCAATGGCTTTAGGCAAATTGGGCATGCTGTGTCTGTGATCCTGATCCCAGTAGGGCTTAGAGTGATCTCTGGGTGGGTGACTAGTGGGCTAAAATGGTCACTTGGCAATCTAGGTGTGAGAAACGGTGATGGCATCAGGCAATGGTGTACTATGACTGTGATCCATGATCACAAATCACAGATCCTAGTGGGGTTTAGGGTGACCTTTGGGTGAGTGACCAATAGCATGAAATGGTCACTGGGCAATCTAGAGGTGGGAAACAGGGCAATGGCATCAGGCAATGGCTTTAGGCAAATTGAGCATACAGGGTCTGTGATCCTGATCACAAATCCCAGTGGGGTTTAGGGTGACCTTTGGGTGAGTGACCAGTAGGGTGAAATGGTCACTGGGCAGTCTAGGGGTGGGAAACAGGTCGATGGCATCAGGCAATGGCGTCAGGCAAATTGGGCATACTGGGTCTGTGATCCTGATCACAAATCACAGATCCCAGTGGGGTTTAGGGTGACCTTTGGGTGGGTGACCAGTAGGGTGAAATTGACACTGGGCAGTATAGGGTTGGGAAACAGGTCTATGGCATCAGGCAGTAGCATCAGGCAATGGCGTCAGGCAAATTGGGCATACTGGGTCTGTGATCCTGATCACAAATCACAGATCCCAGTGGGGTTTAGGGTGACCTTTGGGTGGGTGACCAGTAGGGTGAAATGGACACTGGACACAGGTCTATGGCATCAGGCAGTAGCATCAGGCAATGGCGTCAGGCAAATTGGGCATGCTGGGTCTGTGATCCCAATCACAAATCTCAAATCCTAGTGGGTGATCTCTGGGTGGATGACCAGTGACCAGTGTGGACACTCCCCTGCTCTGACAAGCTCTTTGACAGAACTGAGCTTGTCCGAATGGGAGATGCCTGCAAATCCAGTGTTCAGCGCTGTGATTGGCCATTCTATTACTGACTGCTCAGTCAAAGTGATCGCCGGCATGTGACCTGTGTGATCGGTCCCGTGCTGACAAGATACACTCGGCAATTGTCAATACCGTTTGTGACCGCTTCACTGTTACCGCCGCAGTGACACAATGGCAGTTTGAAGATTAGACATAACTGTACGCTTGACCACCTTTGCGCCTTGCTACTTTCAGGACCGTCACACTGTGCAAATCTATTGGTTCAACAGCAGGTGGCAGCATAATTGGCAGAGCTATTTTACCTAGATTGGAACTCTTCTTTCCATTCTAGCTCTCTTTAAGAGAGGGAGGGACTAGTTAGTTAGAAGTCAGTGGAGAGTAACCCCTCCTTGGGGAAGGAAACAGGAGCTCGTCCCTGCTGGATGAGCCCTGTCTGGGCCAGCTAGAGCAGCTTCAGATCTGCTGGACACGGAGGCCAACCAAAGCCTGAAGCCTCAGAGACCAGGAGTAAAGCTATAGACAGACCAGATTACAAAGTCAAGTACAGCGAAAGCTAAGTTATACAGCTATCCTGTGAGCACAGCAGAGCCAGAGAGCAACTGATGTAGCAGAGAGGAGTTTGCCTGCCACAGTTAAGGCCAATGCCTGCTGGAAACCAAGACAAAGCCTGTAAATAGCTTTCGAAGAAAGTTTATTCAAGTAAAGCTGTTATCAACCTCATCACAAGGTCTGGACTCAATTTATTTCTTCATCCCCTTTTCCAACTACCCCTTTGCTCTGCTGCGGACGACACCGCCTGGGGCGTATCCAGGTAGGAGCAATGTGACAAGTGCAACACCATTAAGGAACATTTAGGCCATCCACCACCACTCTGGCATTCCTACCCTGGGTACCATCCATATCACTAAAAGGGGCCCTGTGCCCTTGTTGCTTCACTGTAACTGGCGTCACGACAAAACATCCATTCCATTGCTAAGAGGGGACCCCTGGCCGCGGTCGCTTCAGCCCGCCGCATTTTCCGCTTCATGTCCGAAGTGAACTGAACCGGATGGCAGGACACATGTGAAGGAGCCCTTACTGGGATCATACTGTGGTAAGGTAAAAATCTTAGAGACAGAGGGCGGCTCTTGGTGACCAGGTGACAGAAATCA
The DNA here is from genome assembly GCF_905171765.1 of Bufo bufo. Classification (NCBI taxonomy): domain Eukaryota; kingdom Metazoa; phylum Chordata; class Amphibia; order Anura; family Bufonidae; genus Bufo; species Bufo bufo. The sequence goes on along the minus strand of NC_053396.1, from coordinate 204,224,275 downwards.
AAGCCCTGTGAAAGTAAATATGGCTGAAGATTACCTTTTCCAAATCTAGAGCATCAATTTCGTCAGGCATCTCCGAGCACAAAAATGCTAAAAAAATAAAAATAAGAACGAATCAAAGAATAAGAGAAGTGATAATTCTTTATGTGTAAGCAGGGGTGCACCTAGCCTTTCTGCTGCCCGAGGCAAAAACTGAAACGGCGCCCCTCCCTCCAATGCCAACTTCTTAACCTAACCCCTTTGCCATGATGAAAGCGCTCATTCCCCTTGGCCCTTCCGCTGCCCCCCTCTTACGTCTACCTGGTGCTGCCTGAGGCCTCATTGGTGGTCCACCCCTGTGTGTGAGCCATAAACTATGTACATGTCATAGGACATTAGTGTTGAGCAAATCAAAGTCAAATGAACTGACTTCAATTCGAATTTAACTAAAAATTAGATCGCAGCAAAGCCGAATTTCTTTACGCTTCATGGTAACGAATCAAATTTCCCTGAAACGGTGTTAAAAAAAACGTACCTCAACCACTAGCGCGCCAAGAGGCTGTGGAGGCCATCCTGATTGAACATACCGCGCAAAATCTCTCACGCGGTGACGTGTGATGTCATTAAGCCGGCAAGCGTGATGACGTATTTTGCGCAGTGTCTTAGATCAAGATGGCTGCGACGGCCTCTACATGATCGAATGGATGAGGTGAGTATTTATTTATTTCTTTTTTTTACCCTGATTAACCCCTGAAAGGACTAAATGGTAGCCTCAGAGGTCGCAATCAGCAATAAACGCAGCATCTCAGAGGTTCAATGACAGGGGAATGGCGCGATCGCCGTTTCCCATCATTGCCGTTTCCCATCATTGCCGTTTCCCGTCATTTCACCTGCTATATACAAAGAAACATGCTTTGTGACAAAGTAATTAGTCACAAAGCGAATTTCTTCGTGAAATTCGGCGAAGCCGTCAAATCGAATTTTGCATTACTTCGCTCTTCTCTATACAACAAATGATTGGCATATGGCCTCCCTCATCCACGGGGGGCAGAGGCTGAACAGAGTAGGCCCTATAGTAAAAATGGACCTATCACTTGAAGAACAAGAGGTGTTTATGGTCCTTGGGCTTCTTTCCCTTTCATTTATATTCTAATGTGGGGTCACAATACAATCAGACTATGGGGACACCCAGTGAAGTACCTAGCCTTTCTGAAAAAAAACTGAAACGGCACCCCAACCCTCCAATGCCAATTTCTTAACCTAAACTTTTTCCTCCGGCCCGTACTCAGTAAAACACTACATACAGAGCTACAAAACATACAGGGTAATACCTCGCCACATACTGTGCCCACTGTGCTTCCCAATACTATAATTCAGAAACAGATAATCCCCCTCCGCTGCCCCTCTCTTGCCCCTACCTGTTGCTGCCTGAGGCAATCGCCTCACCTGGCCTCATTGGTGGTGCACCCCTGGGGATACCTGATGTGTTCCCCTTTGTTCATGGCAGACACCCTTTCTTCCTCTAGTATATTACTGCTCTTGGTCTTCTCATGCTTTATTGCACTATGGCTAAATCCAGAAGTCTGATACTCACATGACGGCTGACGAAACAAAATATTATTAAAGTTTCGACAATTTGCATACTTCGCAAACTGATTAATGTCACCTATAGAAGGAAACTGGTTTGCACGACCTGTAATAAAAAGATTAAAAAAACATATCTGAGAAAGGAGACAATAGACTGAGGTGTGTCAGGGCTACCATTGAGACAGCAGATATTAATTACGAATAACATTCATAGCCAGTCACAATCCAGTTTTGTTTTCTGATTTACTCTTATGCTTGTTGTGCCTACTAAACTATTGAACTATAAGAATAAAAGAGCAGGATGTGTTGTCAAAGTCTTTCAACATCATTTGCCACAGTAAGAAGATGTAATAATCTAAAGATCATCATCTAGTTTTCTTAAAGGGAACCTGTCACCGGGATTTTGGGTATAGAGCTGAGGACAGGGGTTGCTAGATGGCCACTAGTACATCCGCAATATCCAGTCCCCATAGCTCTGTGTGCTTTTATTGTGTAAAAAAAAACCCGATTTGATACATGTGCAAATGTTACACAATTAAAGCACACAGAGGTATGGGGACTGGGAATTGTGGATGTGCTAGTGGCCATCCAGCAACCCATGTCCTCAGCTCTATACACAATCCTGGCGACAGGTTCCCTTTAAAAATATACTATAATACTGCTCCTATGTACAAGAACATAACTACTATAATACTGCTCCAATGTATAAGAATATAACTACTATAATACTGCTCCTATGTACAAGAATATAACTACTATAATACTGCTCCAATGTACAAGAATATAACTACTATAATACTGCTCCTATGTACAAGAATATAACTACTATAATACTGCTCCTAAGTACAAGAATATAACTACTATAATACTGCTCCTATGTACCAGAATATAACTACTATAATACTGCTCCTATGTACAAAAATATAACTACTATAATACTGCTCCTATATACAAGAATATAACTACTATAATACTTCCTCCTATGTACAGAAATATAACTACTATAATACTGCTCCTATGTACAAGAATATAACTACTATAATACTGCTCCTATGTACAGGAATATATCTACTATAATACTGCTCCTATGTACAGGAATATATCTACTATAATACTGCTCCTATGTACAAGAATATATCTACTATAATACTGCCTCCTTTGTACAAGAATATATCTACTATAATACTGCTCCTATGTACAAGAATATAACTACTATAATAATGCCTCCTATGTACAAGAATATAACTACTATAATACTGCCTCCTATGTACAAGAATATAACTAGTATAATACTGCCTCCTATGTACAGGAATATAACTACTATAATACTGCTCCTATGTACAAGAATATAACTACTATAATACTGCCTCCTTTGTACAAGAATATAACCACTATAATACTGCTCCTATATACAAGAATATAACTACTATAATACTGCCTCCTATGTACAAGAATATAACTACTATAATACTGCTCCTATGTACAAGGATATAACTACTATAATACTGCCCCTATGTACAGGAATATAACTACTATAATACTGCTCCTATGTACAAGAATATAACTACTATAATACTGCTCCTATGTACAAGAATATAACTACTATAATACTGCCTCCTATGTACAAGAATATAACTACTATAATACTGCTCCTATGTACAAGGATATAACTACTATAATACTGCTCCTATGTACAAGAATATAACTACTATAATACTGCTCCTATGTACAAGAATATAACTACTATAATACTGCCTCCTATGTACAAGAATATAACTACTATAATACTGCCTCCTATGTACAAGAATATAACTACTATAATACTGCTCCTATGTACAAGAATATAACTACTATAATACTGCTCCTATGTATAAGAATATAACTACTATAATACTGCCTCCTATGTACAAGAATATAACTACTATAATACTGCTCCTATGTACAAGAATATAACTACTATAATACTGCTCCTATGTACAGGAATATAACTACTATAATACTGCTCCTATGTACAAGAATATAACTACTATAATACTGCCTCCTATGTACAAGAATATAACTACTATAATACTGCCTCCTATGTACAAGAATATAACTACTATAATACTGCTCCTATGTACAAGAATATAACTACTATAATACTGCTCCTATGTACAAGAATATAACTACTATAATACTGCTCCTATGTACAAGAATATAACTACTATAATACTGCTCCTATGTACAACAATATAACTACTATAATACTGCTCCTATGTACAGGTATATAACTACTATAATACTGCTTCTATGTACAGGTATATAACTACTATAATACTGCTCCTATGTACAGGTATATAACTACTATAATACTGCCTCCTATGTACAAGAATATAACTACTATAATACTGCTCCTATGTACAGGAATATAACTACTATAATACTGCTCCTATGTACAGGAATATAACTACTATAATACTGCTCCTATGTACAAGAATATAACTACTATAATACTGCTCCTATGTACAGGAATATAACTACTATAATACTGCCTCCTATGTACAAGAATATAACTACTATAATACTGCCTCCTATGTACAAGAATATAACTACTATAATACCCCATGTAGAAGACTATAACTATGATAACACTGTCACTGTGTAGAAGAATATATCTCCTACTGCATGTAGGAGACAGGTAGCCAGGTACATACAGTTAAGAAAGAGGCGCCCTTCAGGGGAGAAAATGATGCAGGTGGGGCTCACACTGTGGATGGCCACTCTGGTCCCTGATGGGGTATCTACGGAGACACAAAGTAAAGTTTATGAGTATATGAGATCAGTCAGTCCTATTACTCCTCCCCACAGCACAGAAGACAGATAACATGAATGGCAGCACACGTCTATGGTCATCCGTGAATAGTGCTGGACCATACATACAACAGTCTAATAGATAATGCAGCGTTTGGAGCATTTGGTGCTCAACATCGAACATAAAAGAGGTGGTTCCACAAAAGATATTCTACATTTTTCAAACCAGTAACTGGATATGAATATTTTAGTAATTGCATGAAAAAAATAAATTGGTATAACCACTGTTATTCACTGAAATCTATCTTTATAGCGCCACCTGCTGTTTACTCTTTTTCTAATTTCTCTGTCCTGCTCACTGAGATGGAAGCACATGCTCAGTTCCATCCTTCAACTGTCACCAGTTGCAGCAGCCAGGACTCCCCCACCCCCTCGAGAAAGCACACAAATAAATATCATAGGTCCTCAGTCAAGCACACAGTTCAGCAAAGCAGTGAAAATAATAATTCCTTCCTCTATTAATTAGTATTAAAATTGGAAAAATTCACTAAATGCATTTGTTATTTGTTTTCTGTGGCCAAAGGGATGACCAATCTGTTGCCCTCTTGGCTACGTCACATCGATGACGTTCTGGGAGTATGGACTGGAACTGATTCGGAAATAGCGGATTTCCTGCATTGGCTAAATCCCGCTATCACAAGGAGTGATGTGGAGCCCATCTATGTTTCTGCTATGCCCTGTGAAATCTGTGTGCCCAGCTCCTCTATAGGCACCTGTGCGGCATTACCTTTGTATGTAATATGGCCGGTCTTCTCCTCCACGTCAATGTCATCCAGATGGCTGATTCTACCACCACTGTAAGTACAATAATAAATTAGTGTACACTCAGTTAACAATCATCTATGTAAGTGAATGGGACTGAGCTGCAATACCAGACGTGGCCCATGGACAATGGTGGCGCTGTCACAACTCCATCAAATCTGTCTCGTTATATATTTATTCAATAGATACAGTAGATGCAATGCCCCACACAGGGATATGTCATGGCGCAAAGGTTTTATCTGTCCCTGTACTGCAGGTGACATGGAGAGATTTTCTTTATCTACTTAGCAATACAACACTGTGACACACTTACTCCAAAGTGTCTCTGATTCAGCAGGAATATCCCGGACTCTGGGCCCAGTCCTGCTGTCTCAGGAATCTGATATCTGGAAACGGCATAAATTATAATTCCCCTGTTTTAGAGGACACATATTCAATATGGCCAGCAGGTGGCAGCATAACTTCAATGTGGCCAGCAGGTAGCAATAATACTCTAGTGTGACCAGCAGGTGGCAGCATAACTTCAGTGTATTTAGTAGGTGGTATTATAACTTTTGTGGTAGAATAATTTCTCTGTGACCAGCTTAAATCCAGTGGGGCCACCAGGTGGCAGCATAACTCCATTGTGGCCAGTAGGTGGCAGCTTAAATCCAGTGGGGCCAGCAGGTGGTAGCCAAATTCAAGTGTGGCCAGCAAATGGCAGCAAAACTGCTTTCTGCTCAGGTGGAAAGTCAATAGTTTTTTAAAGCTTTTATAAATCGGCATACCCAGTTGCTGGGTTTCTTTTCTTTCTTGAGATATTACTACTCCCATTAGGTCATACTTACTGTATTGAAATGTGGGACAAGTACACCGTATCATTTACAACCCTAATGTCTGTGGCTCCGTAAGAAGTTAGGAGATCATCGAGAGCCATTTTTGTGTTTTCATGGGCTGAGGCCATCAGGATCCATTTACCTACAGACTAAAATAAAGATCGACAGGTAAATATTAGAAACCTTAAAGTTCGACACACGCAATTTAGACGTGGTAGCAGTTGTCCCGAAAGCATACCTGAGTTTTCCAAAAAAGTTTACATAATGGCTATGCTTCTTTTTACAATCATAACTGTGAGAGAACAGGTCTTTTTCATCCATTTTATTCCATGTTTCAGCTGCACAGCTAGATACATTTCTCTCAGAAGCAGCCGTTGTGTTACTTCTGAGGAATCTGCCAGCACTGTAATGCTGTGACATCCTTTCCTTTACTTCCCACTATGTTTGTTTTAAGATCCGATGCTCACAGAACAGATAAGGAAGGGGGGGGGGGGGGGATCACACTTACAAACACACAGGAGGTTTCTGTAAATTCAGAAGCTGTGCAGAAGCAGTGGTTTTATCAGGCTCTGACATGCTGCTTCTACATGTGAGCCGTCTTGTGTGTCTCAATTGTGTCTAAATTGTGTGAAAGTAAGAGACCAGTCTTACATGGACTTACTGGAAGAGCTCCATGGTTTGGAGACTTATTGACAATGCTCCATGGGAAAAGGATATGCAAAGTTGTCCTAAGGAAAGATGACCATCTCACTAGTTATATAGTCCTTCTACAATAGATTGTATTTGTAATGATGACGGAGAAGGGAACATTTCTATCCCAGGCTGAAGACACATCAATGATAGAAGATGTTAGTGGTCCTCCCCTGCTCTTGTTACCACCTACCGCCTTCCTGATCCACAGAAGACCAGTTATGTAAGTGGGATTGCTATTGTGACATAACATGTCTATACTTATTTTCCTTCTTACAAACCACCCACCCAATGGGTCAATCATTACCAGATCGGCGGGAGTCCAAGTCCCGGCACCTCTGCCAATCAGCTGTTTCAGGGAGCTCAGCCGACTCCCGGCAGCTTTCCAAGCACAGCTCCGTACATATAGTAGTCACCAATAACTATTCTCGAATGACCCCTTTAACACATTGCTCTGTTGACTAGTAGCCAGTTGTCTTCCTGTCTGAGCCTTATCTGCCAGATAATAGGTTATTTTCTGCTGATGGGCTTGTAGGTTTTCCCACCTGGAATCGTTAGAAAATCCCTCCAAATGTAGGATGAAAACCAACAAGACATAGAGACAAAGGTACAGGTGCATTGTGCAGCAAATACAGGAAAACGTTATAGACTTACTTCTCGGAAATTAATGGGCACTTTTTTCTCCAAATGATTAGAACAAGCTTCAACCTCTAAAGATATAGAAACACAGGTTGTGTTAACTTCCCATTACAATCCATATTACACATATGGAACAGATAGTACTGCCTGACTATCTCTCCTTCTAACCTAAGTAGGTACAGACAGTACTTCATCTATGTCTGCATGTGAATGGTGTATACACACATAGTATTGCTCCTTGCCTTACTCTGTAAATTATATAATCACAGATAGTGCTGCATCCTGGTCTCTCCTTGTAAATTATGTCATCACAGATAGTGCTGCATCCTGGTCTCTCCCTGTAAATTATGTCATCACAGATAGTGCTGCATCCTGGTCTCTCCCAGCAAATTATGTCATTGCAGATAGTGCTGTATCCTGGATTCGTATGGTAAATTATGTAATCAGAGATAGTGCGGTATGATACCGCACTATCTCTGATTACATAATTTACCATACGAATCCAGGATACAGCACTATCTGCGATGACATAATTTGCTGGGAGAGACCAGGATGCAGCACTATCTGTAATGACATAATTTACAGGTAGAGACCGGGAGATAGTACTATCTGTGATGACATAACTTGCAGGGAGAGACCAGGATGCAAGACTATCTGTGATAACATAATTTACATGGAGAGACCAGAAAGCAGCACTTTCCATGATGACATAATTTATAGGGAGAGACCAGGATACCGCCGGTATCCTGGTCTCTCCCTATAAATTATGTCATCATGGAAAGTGCTGCTTTCTGGTCTCTCCATGTAAATTATGTTATCACAGATAGTCTTGCATCCTGGTCTCTCCCTGCAAGTTATGTCATCACAGATAGTACTATCTCCCGGTCTCTACCTGTAAATTATGTCATTACAGATAGTGCTGCATCCTGGTCTCTCCCTGCAAGTTATGTCATCACAGATAGTGCTAAATACTAGATTCTTTTGGCAAATGATGTAATCACTGATAGTGCTGCACCCCGGTCTCTCCCTGTAAATTATGTATTCACTGATAGTGCTGCACCCTGGTCTCTCCCTGTAAATTATGTATTCACTGATAGTGCTGCACCCTGGTCTCTCCCTGTAAATTATGTAATCACTGATAGTGCTGCGCCCTGGTCTCTCCCTGTAAATTATGTAATCACTCTGCACCCTGGTCTCTCCCTGCAAAGTATGTCATCACAGATTGTGTTGCTTTCTGCTCTGTCCTAGCAAATTATGTAATCACAGACGATGCTATATCTGGGTCTCTTCCTATAAGCTATGCTATCGCAGATAGTGCTGCATCTTGGTCTCTTCCTGTAAATGATGTCAGTATATATAACATTATTTATAGGAAGAGACAGTGCTATGAAAGATAGCAACACCCGAATATTACTGCCTCTGTGTATTTCCCTGTAAATTATGTAATTACTGGTCCTACAGCACTTCCAGTTTATTCCTGTAAATGACATAGGTACAGATATGTGTCTCCTTAACACCCACTATAAATGATGTAGGTACAGATAGTACTGCCTCCATGTCTCTTCCTGTATGTTGAATCATGCTAGAACTGAAAAATATTGGCTGCTGGTTTCAGAATTTGCCATATAAATATTTCAGACAAAATAACTCAATCCCGTTCTTACCATCATCATCTTTCCTGATACTCCCTGGTATGAAGTAACTATATTTATTCTCAATGCACAGAGTCTGGGTCATGAATTTCTCGATAACAGATTTTCTTACGGTTGGTGTCCTGGCTGCAATTAAAAGTAAAGAGCATTCAGCTATTGTAGTGGTCTCTAACAGCTCATATCCACTCGTTGGCTCTGACTCATATGCCAAGCCCATAGGCTCTGTTGGCTTTACACAGTAACGTAGATGTATACCGGTTTTTCATCTAGAACCGTTGTATTGATTATGCACATTTGGGTATTTTTCTGTGACTCTTTTTGGCTCTGAACATACACATTATCTATCTCCATGCTGATGTGATTTTACATCTGTCTGCTTTGATGTCTCCATCCTGCTGCTTCCCTGAGAAAGAGAGATTGCAGTTGCATCCCCCTCCTCCCCCTCCCTGTCTTCCGTTTAGGTTATTGAACATTTACAGAGCACATACAGACAGGAAAGGGAAACTATATTTTCTGTTATGAAAGAAGCATAGTATTGGGAACCCCCCAAACATGACCTGTATATTCCCCTGTATGCTAAATGTGTTGACTTAAAAACTGGAAAAAAAAAACTAAAAAGCTAAAGAGAAGGTCAATTATCAGTGGACATAAAAATTCTATTAGATATTAGCTTGACTAACTCATTTATAGAGACTGTGACACAGATGATGGGAGTTTCAGTATTCTTACTGACCTCACAGCCTCAGCTTTATCTCCAGCTCCTCTAAATACCGCACGCGCTGCTGTGAGCGGATGCTGTATATAAACCACGTGACCGACCACTGTGACCCAGAAAGAAGGTAAATATATGGGGATTTCCATTTATACATCTATGATTGTACCTTTGTTTAGCAGGAAAAATACAAAAAGTCAATAATACCCTTAAAATGCAAATAAAGCTTCCATTATGACCAGTAGACTAGGCTGGTGGAAATACAGGACTGTTTATGTCATTTTGAGAAATGTCATTGTAATTGGCCAACCCCTTCTCCATTATATTATTATAATATTTTACACACAGGACAAATCATCATTAAGATTGAGCGTGTATCATCCTATTTGAAATAGACTCTAAATGCAGGTGACTGTGTCCAAAATGACATCCAAGTGGGGTTGTCTCCTGGTAGACCTATGGTACCTGTTAGTTTAGAGGCCTATTTTTGTGTCAGAGATTGAATGTTCAAGAGAAACCTCTGGGATTCTGGTGGGACAGTCCAACCCTGGGCAATGTATAGTGGTACTGTTTATGCATTTTGATATTTGAGCATGATTTTAGCACTATGGCTGTCTGAGACGTCCAAGGACCTTCATTTGGCCCATGGACATACGGTAATTACATTGTATTTGTTTTTTTTCTACCTCTAGATGGAGCTCTAGATTCTTGAACTACAGGTGCCTGAAAAAATGCATTGCGCTCAAGAATGCACTGACATTGAGTATTTTTCTTTAATAACACACCATGTGGTCAGGTATGTATGGTATTGCACATAAAATTGACAGTGGTTGGTTAAGTTAACCAATGTCATGAAAGGGCCCTGTAATACAGAATATTGTCTACAAACCGGATTCCAAAAAAGTTGGGACACTAAACAAATTGTGAATAAAAACTGAATGCAATGATGTGGAGATGGCAAATGTCAATATTTTATTTGTAATAGAACGTAGATGACAGATCAAACGTTTAATCCGAGTAAATGTATAATTTTAAAGGAAAAATACGTTGATTGCAATTTTCACGGTGTCAACAAATCCCAAAAAAGTAGCAATAAGAGGCTGGAAAAAGTAAATTTGAGCATGGAAGACCAATTAACACTAATTAGGTCAATTGGCAACATGATTGGGTATAAAAAGAGCTTCTCAGAGTGGCAGTGTCTCTCAGAAGCCAAGATGGGTAGAGGATCACCAATTCCCACAATGCTGCGCAGAAAGATAGTGGAGCAATATCAGAAAGGTGTTACCCAGCGAAAAATCATCATCAACTGTGCATAACATCATCCGAAGATTCAGAGAATCTGGAACAATCTCTGTGCGTAAGGGTCAAGGCCGTAAAACCATACTGGATGCCCGTGATCTCCGGGCCCTTAAACGACACTGCACCACAAACAGGAATGCTACTGTAAAGGAAATCACAGAATGGGCTCAGGAATACTTCCAGAAACCATTGTCAGTGAACACAATCCACCGTGCCATCCGCCGTTGCCAGCTGAAACTCTACAGTGCAAAGAAGAAGACATTTCTAAGCAAGATCCACAAGCTCAGGCGTTTTCACTGGGCCAGGGATAATTTAAAATGGAGTGTGGCAAAATGGAAGACTGTTCTGTGGTCAGACGAGTCACGATTCAAAGTTCTTTTTGGAAATCTGGGACGCCATGTCATCCGGACCAAAGAGGACAAGGACAACCCAAGTTGTTATCAATGCTCAGTTCAGAAGCCTGCATCTCTGATGGTATGGGGTTGCATGAGTGCGTGTGGCATGGGCAGCTTGCATGTTTGGAAAGGCACCATCAATGCAGAAAAATATATTTAGGTTCTAGAACAACATATGCTCCCATCCAGACGTCATCTCTTTCAGGGAAGACCCTGCATTTTTCAACAAGATAATGCCAGACCACATTCTGCATCAATCACAACATCATGGCTGCGTAGGAGAAGGATCCGGGTACTGAAATGGCCAGTCTGCAGTCCAGATCTTTCACCTATAGAGAACATTTGGCGCATCATAAAGAGGAAGGTGCAACAAAGAAGGCCCAAGACGATTGAACAGTTAGAGGCCTGTATTAGACAAGAATGGGAGAGCATTCCTATTTCTAAACTTGAGAAACTGGTCTCCTCGGTCTTCAGACGTCTGTTGAGTGTTGTAAGAAGAAGGGGAGATGCCACACAGTGGTGAAAATGGCCTTGTCCCAACTTTTTGGGGATTTGTTGACACCATGAAATTCAGATTCAACATATTTTTCCCTTAAAATGGTACATTTTCTCAGTTTAAACTTTTGTTCCGTGATTTATGTTCTATTCTGAATAAAATATTAGAAGTTGGCACCTCCACATCATTGCATTCAGTTTTTATTCACGATTTGTATAGTGTCCCAACTTTTTTGGAATCCGGTTTGTAGATAATTAGTCTACTTATAGTCTGAAATATATAGTATGTATGTCAGTGCCATATACTCACATGCGAGATATAGGGTTCTTCCTCTTTTAGTTTGTATCACCAGAAGCAGCAAATTCTCTCCAGTTTTGAAGGTCATACAAATTATATCCCCAGCTAACAACAAAATTAAGAAAATCAGTCACTTAAATGGAAGCATGGGGGAGGTAATGGTTGGCAAAGGTTGGCACGAAGAGGGCTAACCACCCTGTTCCTCCCCTCTAGGTAGGAGTGGGCTGGTCCTGCTTCCTACCAGGAGGGGGAGCTCCAGTCTCACTAGGAGAAGGGAGAACAAGTTCCTGTTCTGATAGTGGGGGAGTGAGGAAGCACATGAAGGGCTCCTACTACCAATAACCATATCTTATTTTCATGTGAGACCAACACTCCAGAGAGAAACTCAGAAACTGGATATTCTTCTACTGTGTGACCAACACTAAAGAGTGACCAGCAAATTCAGCTTAAATAAAACATCTGGGTGACAAGACAGCAGAGTGATCAACAAAATACAGCTTTGCAGACACTGCTGCAAGGTGAGGGACAACAGGTCAGACACCACCACCTACCTAAGCCATCACTAAGCCAAACTATACTACAGTGGACACCTATATAGTGCTTCCTAGTGCCAACCTATTTACTTCTGGCCTGATTCTTCAAACTACCTTTTCACCACACCGAACCCCAAGCAGTGACAGCCTGAGGGAGCACATTGGGCCACTACCACTCACATCCTCTGCACAGGCTCCTTGGGAACTTGCTGCACATGCATTCAAATTCAGACATTAGAGCTCTATCTTAGTCTGTACCTGGAAATGACTTGCCAAACTTCAGCTCTAAGATGATGTTATCGTTCGGCCTAAGGAAGAAAGTAGTGAGACAAAGCAAAGTTATGAGAATGAGCCACAGAGCTTAACTTTTCTCTAAACTTGTATTGCTAAATGAAAATTGGAGATTTGTTTTTTTAATATGGTGTAACACCCCATAGTTGTGTTACTAAACTCTTTTACCCCGCTACAATCTGTTAAAAGCATTTACCTTGTCATCTCATGTAATTTTACATTATATCCTCACAACTGTGCATTGTAAACCTTGTTAAATATATATTGCTGTAATTTTCATGTTCACCAGCAGGTGGCAGCAACGTTCTGGCAAGGACTTAAGTTCAGTTTAGTACATCTAGGCTGGAATAGTTCATTCCAGTTTAGCTCACCCCTCTGTGATAAGAGTGGGCTGTGCCCACATCCTGCCTCATGGGTGGAGAAGGAAGTTAGAGTTAGTGTGCCAGCCACCCCTGTTGGGGAAGGCTGTGTGTTAGTCTTCATGAGCCCCCCTGCTTAGGGAACCAACCCAGGATCTTGTCTCGGCTGAGACATTGATCCCCATCCCCAGTTTGAGCCCTGCAGCATCAGCTGGAAGACAGAAGCAAGCAGATAACTCCAGTTCCAGGAAGAAGTCATACCCTGTGAAGATAACTGTGAGTAAAGTCCAGAGATCCAGGAGAAGCCATATTCCTCCTCAGCTAGTCAGTCCCCATACAGCAGTAGATAGATAGTGCAGAAGCCAAATTCCTGCCACAGTATAGAGCTACAAAGCAGACGTCCTTTCCTGCAAGCTCCAGGTTGATAGAGCAGAAGATAAATTCCTGCCAACCATTGCCAATACCTGCTGGGACCTAAGACAAAAGCTGTATCTTGCTTGGATGGAAGTTACAATCAGTAAAGACAAGTCTGAACTTCACCCAAGGTTTGGATCTCAATTTCTGCTGCAAATTCCTCTATTACTCCTACTAGCACTACACTCAATTTATTGAAAGTGAGCCAGGATCCAGGAGTCCAGCCATACCCAGGTAGGAGACACCGTTGACACCATTATAACCACCATACAGAGACATTACACCACTCTGGCATTCTTAACCTGGGGTGTGAATTATAACACCTTGGAGGGCCCTGTGATTGTACCCTGTGCATGCTGCAATTGGCATCACGAACAAAACTATAGAATATCACCTACACCTGAGCCAGCCACTGCATAATTTGGCGTCAGAGTGCATACCCCGCTCCGGCTCACTGCATTGTCATCTCTGTTTTAAGCATGTTTCTCAGACTTTTAGAAGTTTGTTGTATCCTCCATTGAACTGGATGTAAACCATAATATAATCAGGATTGTTAACTCCCAGGGTTCATGTGAGCTATTATATGGACATTGTTACCATTGGTATAGATGCAACAGAACATGCTAGAGTGTGACTCTGGTGGTAACATTCACAAAGTAGGAGGTAAATTGAAGAGAGTAAAATGTATAGATATACAGTACAGACAAAAAATTTGGACACACCTTCTCATTCAAAGAGTTTTCTTTATTTTCATGACTATGAAAATTGTAGATTCCCACTGAAGGCATCAAAACTATGAATTAACACATGTGGAATTATATACATAACAAACAAGTGTGAAACAACTGAAAATATGTCATATTCTAGGTTCTTCAAAGTAGCCACCTTTTGCTTTGATTACTGCTTTGCACACTCTTGGCATTCTCTTGATGAGCTTCAAGAGGTTTTCACTTCACAGGTGTGCCCTCTCAGGTTTAATAAGTGGGATTTCTTGCCTTAGAAATGGGGTTGGGACCATCAGTTGCGTTGAGGAGAAGTCAGGTGGATACACAGCTGATAGTCCTACTGAATAGACTGTTAGAATTTGTATTATGGCAAGAAAAAAGTAGCTAAGTAAATAAAAACGAGTGGCCATCATTACTTTAAGAAATGAAGGTCAGTCAGTCAGCCGAAAAATTGGGAAAACTTTGAAAGTAAGGGCTATTTGACCATGAAGGAGAGTGATGGGGTGCTGTGCCAGATGACCTGGCCTCCACAGTCACCGGACCTGAACCCAATCGAGATGGTTTGGGGTGAGCTGGACCGCAGAGTGAAGGCAAAAGGGCCACCAAGTGCTAAGCATCTCTGGGAACTCCTTCAAGACTGTTGGAAGACCATTTCAGGTGACTACCTCTTGAAGCTCATCAAGAGAATGCCAAGAGTGTGCAAAGCAGTAATCAAAGCAAAAGGTGGCTACTTTGAAGAACCTAGAATATGACATATTTTCAGTTGTTTCACACTTGTTTGTTATGTATATAATTCCACATGTGTTAATTCATAGTTTTGATGCCTTCATAGTCATGAAAATAAAGAAAACTCTTTGAATGAGAAGGTGTGTCCAAACTTTTGGTCTGTACTGTATATACAGCCAGTGTAGGACTGGGTAGACCAGGGCCCTCCAGTAAAATTTATTTTGGGGGCTCACCGTACGGATACATTCAAATATTACCTGCTCACATAGCATCAAGATGCTACCAGATGATTAAATATAGGGGTCCCTGCAGAAACTTTGAGACGGTAGGTCCTGGAGAAAAGAGGATACTGTCTAGCTTTCCTCTTTACCTAGAAGTCATCTCAGCTCTGATTGCGTCTATAATAATAAACTGGGGAGTTTCTTTAATAATCTATCAAGTTTTTTTTATATGAACATAGGCTGGTTGAAGTGCTGTACAGTGAATATATGTATGTAGTGCAGTAAGTCTACTGTGTTATGTGCCACTTGTGCAGGGAGTGGGAGACTAGGGGCCCACCTTGCTCAGAGGCCCACCGAGGGATTCACCTGTACCCCTGTGGACCAGTCCGAGCTTGTATACAGCTTGAGTGACCAGCAATGTCGGATTGGGGTTGTTTGGGTCCACCAGAGGACTTCTTCTTGGGGACCTATGTTATCGATGAAGTCTAATAGATTTTGAATCCAAGAAATAAACCCTAATGGCAGGTGATTGGCTCTGAAGGCAGGTCCAAATGTTTTTCTCTTGTACCTTTTGGGGCCCACTATGGGTATGAACACAGGGCCCACCAGAAGATCCTCTGGTGGGCCAGTCTGACGCTGGTAACCACTTGACCACAGGTGGTTCTACATACTGTACTTTTGAAAATGGCTAACCATAGTGGAAAAATATATAACCACGGAGAACTTCAGTCTTTGAGAATATTGAGGTTTATAGTGAGATAAAGAAGAAAAATTGGGGTGAATCTATAAAATGTACCAACACAGTGACTGAGAAATTAAGGTAGAACTCACGCTGTAATGATCTCCTTGAAAGTATGGTCTCCTTCTTCTTCACTGATCTCCAGCCGGGCTGTGTACAGGATTCTCAAATTATAATGTTGGTCCATGAAAGTGGAAGACTTAGCCACAAGATGCCAAGAACTAAGTTTCTCCTACAGAAATGGAGAGAGTAGTGGTTAAGATCATTATTGTCTATGTGGCCTAACACAGGGTGATGTAAGGGAATCCCATGTCCCTCATTGCCACCACCTTGGCAATGTCCAGCAAAGTCTATGGGGAGTTACAGAAAAACCAAGCAAGCAGAGCTGTTTCCTTGGCTCCTTATATTTTGTGTATATGCCACCTGTGTGACTCGTCAGAAAACTACCTTTTATAGACTAACTTTGCTTAACTCTCCACAAATAAAATTCATGAGAGTCCAGGAAGACAAGGTCTCTATGCAGTACTTATAGGTATCCCTTTACCCTGAATAAACCTACGTTGATATGTTAAATTATTGTATTAATCTCATTATTATTAGTTTACCAAAATTTCTGGATTATATGAATGGTGGATTGATAGAATCAAGCTGTTCTACATTTTTAAACCACATATAGATACGAACCTCAGTTGCCTCCAGAGATGTACTTTCTTCAAAAATTCCATAACATTTCTGTGCTAAAAAGAATAAACATTATAGTAAAGTGTTAGTTGACACCTAGTGGAATAATTTAATATTCCATAAATTACTGACTTTGATTCCTTAGATCTTTTGCTCAGATCTTCCACCTTATGGGTATGAGCTTCTGACAATGTCACAACCAACCCTGTGATGATGTACAGTACAAACTTTCCTTCACCTTGTTAGCTGTCCAAGTCCTGTATACCTTTGGCAAAGGCAGGGTGACCTGTTGATGATACACTTGGCACCCAGTACCACACTTGGCAACAGTTCCAAGTTTACCAGTACAATCTGGAAAACCGGCCACAAAAAGAGTGGCAGTGTTTTATGCTGTTCTTGGGATAGAGCTTAAATGTCCCTATTTTGACTTTTGACATTACCCAGGACACATTCCACACCAGCTCCCCCTAGATACGTGTACTCTACCAGACTCCCCCAAGTTATGCCTTTGCCACTAATAATCCTCTCTTATGGGCCATCACTAATGATATCAACTCAAGACATACCGAAAAGTAGTTAAAAACAACCTGAACCTTCGCTGTTATCTCATTATTATATCTTCATGCTGCCTGTACTGGTTATAAATGCTTCTAGACAGAGTACATTTCCTCTAACAGTATTTACACAGAGAGTGTCTACAAACAACATCTGTCACTATGGAGGACCTAGCACAACTGTGCATTACATAGATGGCTTATTGATATGTATGGAAGCTATGTAATACTACATTTCTCCCGAGGTGGCGCTCAGGCTAAAATCAACGCATACTGCCAGATTCTTCCACAGATAACTGCTAATTGCTGGAATCTTAGCATTAGGACTAATTCTGATCAGCTTATTATTGGTGGCCCATCACCATGATGACCCATGAAAAATGTTGACAATGTACGTACAGTACAATAGTTGAAATAAAATCTAATTGTCCCATCACAATCGCAGAGGTCAATGATATAATTTTTCTTACCATGATCAACATCGATGTTGAACTCTTTAAGAAAGGCGAACTCCTTGCATTTGATCCATTCTTTGAAATTTTCCACCTCTGATTCTGGATATGATGATGATGATCTCACTACGAGTAGAAATCAGTCAGACTAGTCATCTTGGAACTCCAGTATCAGTACTTGCCAAAATGTTATCATGTAACGTAATGTTTGTTAAAAATAAAAAAAGAATAATTACTCTGAATTTTCTCTCTGCCCCATCAGTTGGGGAGCTGACAGACTCCTTATCTCTGATCTTTGACATCTTACTGATAAGAATGTGGCTTAAATAAACGGCACCAAGTGAAAGTAAAATGCATGATTCATGCAGCTAGACAAACAGTTAACCCTTTGTGACAGAACTTGTCGATATTTTTAAATAAAGACCAACTGGAAAAATGATTTTTGGCCCCAAATGAGCAAAATGCAATCATAAAAAAGAAAGGTGTACATAGCCTTTAAGATACGGGTGTGGATCCGCCATGCCACTTGAACAGATTTGGATTGTGGCTACTCCCATGGCTGCTCCTTTTACCCGTGTACAGGGACTTTGCTGCAGAGGGACTACTTGGCCACTACATATTGGAGTAGTCTATGTTCAAGTGACAGCTGACCCATGGGGGTAAGAGGCACTAGTGTGAAGCACTGAGAAATCAGACAAAACCATAATCAGGGCCTGATTCCATACACATGACTCACCGTATAAGGCTGATGTTTTAATGACTTCATTTGATTGACGGTTTACGATTAAAACATTGGGGTGAACTTGAAAAAATTTCAACAACCAAGGTTCTGGATGAAAGAGAAATGAACATGTCACACTTAGACCTCTTCAACCACTTTGCCATGATATTATAGTCGAATATTAGAACAATTGTCTTCTGTCCAGTTCTAATTTATAGTTTTGACAAAGCTGGATGACAAGCACTATACAGGCTATATTTCTCATGTAGGGGTGTCTAAACAGTAAGTCTGCTAATGATACATCCTTCTTTGATATAATGGCTTAGGATTCTTTCACACTTGCGTTGTCCGGATCCGTCGTGCACTCCATTTGCCGGAGGTGCCCGCCGGATCCGGAAAAAAGCATTTGAAGACGGATCCATCTTCAAAATGCGTTCAGTGTTACTATGGCAGCCAGGACGCTATTAAAGTCCTGGCTGCTATAGTAGTAGTGGGGAGTGTACTTACCGTCCGTGCGGCTCCCGGGGCGCCACAGAATGACGTCAGAGCGCCCCATGCGCATGGATGACGTGATCCATGTGATCACGTCACCCATGCGCGTGGGGCGCCCTGACGTCACTCTGGAGCGCCCGGGGAGCCGCACGGACGGTAAGTATACTGCTCCCCCGCTCCCCACTACACTTTACCATGGCTGCCAGGACTTTAGCGTCCTTGCAGCCATGGTAACCATTCAGAAAAAGCTAAACGTCGGATCCGGCAATGCGCCGAAATGACGTTTAGCTTAAGGCCGGATCCGGATTAATGCCTTTCAATGGGCATTTATTCCGGATCCGGCCTTGCGGCAAGTTCAGGATTTTTGGCCGGAGCAAAAAGCACAGCATGCTGCGGTATTTTCTCCGACCAAAAAACGTTCCTGTCCGGAACTGAAGACATCCTGATGCATCCTGAACGGATTTCTCTCCATTCAGAATGCATTAGGATAAAACTGATCAGGATTCTTCCGGCATAGAGCCCCGACGACGGAACTCTATGCCGGGAGAAAAGAACGCAAGTGTGAAAGAGCCCTTAACTAGACAGATTTAAAGGTCAGGACAACTTGGCGACAACCTTTGCAGGAGCTACTATATAATGATGGCCATGTTGTTGTTGCTATTGCTCAGGAGAGTTCACCATTTCTTAGATTCACTATGCCAAGAAAGAGGCACGTGCCCAAAGTGTTAGGCGCTAAGGGGGCCACGGTATGCCAACAAGCCACCCTGTCTTGGCCAGTAGGAACTGAAGGAGTAATTACGAACAGAATACACCACTTTTTGGCGTATATCTGTTGCAGATTGCAGTGCAGTTTTCTGGGGTCATATTCTGTGATCAGTTGACTTGGTCCATCTACCTTCATGGGTAAGAATATCTGAGATGACTGGCTTCCATTGTGCTGCTTTCTTCCAAAAACAGCTCAACAACTGTCCATGGGTTGTGTCTAGGATTGCAGTTCAGCTCAATTGAACTAAATGGAGCTTATCTTCAATTCCACACACAAACTTTGGGCAGGAGAAGGCAGCCATGTTGTTTTTATCCTGGACAACCCCTTTACACTGGCGGTTTTTGAACTATGACTTGGTCCTGAAACTTGTGAAGGCTTACCACCAAAGTTATAGTTTTGTAGCATGCAGTTATTTTACCATTCTGAGCAACGTTTTTGTAAGCCAGAGTCTCCTTCTCGTCATACACCCTCTGAAAACTAATGGGTCCACGGTTGGTACTCTTCAGGCTGTGAACGTTAAGGAAAAGATCATTTGTAAATTATACAAGGTCTCAAAATCACATATGATAATAATCTCTACCTCAGCATTTCAAAGGTTATAAAAGACAGATAACATAAAAACTTATTACGAGGACTCCAACCAAAAAATAATGGATATCCTCTTAAGCTATGAGGGACAATGACTCTACCCAATTAAAGAATTTTCAATACTCCAATACATGGAATTCTGACATGAACTTACGGATTAGAGAATTCTGTTATTGTTCCCTCCTTTTCTGCAAGAGATATTTTGGCATAGGAATAATGTATATCATTTAGAGCCATCAACGTTTCCTGGGATGCTATGGCTTTCATGTTCCACAGGCCATTGATCTGTAGAGAAAAGACGTAGAAAACTCTATGTCAGGAATCACGTGTCTGTAATAACGATAATCGATAATGTAATGACATTAAAAACCTTTTAGCTCCACAAAACATGCATCATTTTTGATATGCCAGTGCTGCAGGTCAATTTATTCATGTAGAATACTGACTTGGTGACCACAAGAAACCATCATCTCCAGTGGTCTGCAGTTCTGTGTTCTGTGAGACATGTACTAAAATATTGCATTTCCTGAGTTTCTACACACAGACCCTCAGTCCATGCAGAAAAGTGGGGGTGTGAATAGCACCATTTACTGGTGCCTCTACATAACTTTGGCGGATCCACTGCTAGTGCAGGGCTTTATTAAGACTGGCGTCTAAAACGGCAATCTTAATAAATTACCCCCATAGTCTACAACAGTAAACTGGGATGCTGCTGACTACCTTCCCCTGAGCCCTAGTCCTATCTTACCCCAAGTTCTCTTTTCCTTGTGTAGGGTCATAGTAGGTTGAGTGCAATCTGTCATGTTAAAAAATCTAGAGATCAGATGCAGTAGAAATCTGCGGATTTTTCTATTTGAACTGCTACGGATCTGTGCATGGACCAATTCCATTCAATCCTCATGTGGTTTTCCACCGTGGTCTCCACACTGTGTCAATATGGGAAATGTCACTTGACATTAATTTCAAATCTAAGTGTACAAAAGGCAATGCGGATTTCCATTTAAAACAATGGGATGCGCATTTCAGAATAAGCTCTGAAATCCACGTGAAAAAGCACTGTGTAAACATACCCTATGAACTTGGGTGAAGTCAACTGGTTATATGGTGACACCAACAATAAAGAAGCAAAGTAGTCAGCATTAGGTTGGGAGGTCAGGGTAAAATTCTGGGATTATCTCTACAGTAAGTAGTTGAGGAGCCAACCCGGAAGGAGGCCATTTTAGATTTAGTATTCACAAATGGGAATTTGGTATCTGATATTACTGTAGGGGAAAGCTTTGGATCTAGTGATCACCAGTCAGTGTGGTTTACTATAAGCACAGTGAGTGAGTCACCCCACACAAAAAACTGACTTTTCTAAAATTAGATTAGTGATATATGAGTCCCTATCAGATTGGAACTGTTTCAATGGAGTCCAGGAGAAATGGAACTACTTAAAAGTGGCACTATTGAAGGCAACAGATAATTGCATTAGGCTTGTCAGTAAAAGTAAAAAAAGGGAAGAGACCACTGTGGTACTCAGTAGAAGTTGCCAAAATCATTAAAAACAAAAAGATAGCATTTAGTAATTATAAAAAAAAAAGAGGATGACAGGGAAATTTATAAGATTAGGCAGAGAGAGGCCAAACAAGTTATAAGAGCTTCTAAAGCACAGGCAGAAGAAAAATTAGCTCAGTCAGTGAAAAAAGGAGATAAGACCTTCTTCAGATACATAAATGAAAAAAGGAAACTAAAACAAGGAATTAACAAATTAAAAACAAAAGAAGGAAGGTATATGGAAGAAGATAAAGAACTAGCTGACTGCCTCAATGATCACTTCTGTTCAGTTTTTACAAAGGAAAATGAAGGAAAAGGACCTCAGTTAGGAAGGAAGATAATGAATCTTTTGATGCATGTGTCTTTACAGAGGAAGAAGTTCTAAGTCAGCTGTCTAAAATTAATACAAATAAGTCACAGGGGCCTGATGGGATACACCCAAAGCTAATTAAAGTGCTTAGCGGTGAACTAGCAAAACCATTAACAGATTTATTTAACTAATCACTGGCAACAGGAGTCGTCCCAGAAGATTGGAAATTAGCAAATGTTGTGCCCATTCACAAGAAAGGTAGTAGGGAGGAATCGGGCAACTATAGGCCAGTAAGCCTGACATTAATAGTGGAGAAATTAATGGAAACCATACTTAAGGAGAGGATTGTGGAACATCTAAAATCCCATGGATTGAAAGATGAAAAACAGCATGGGTTTACTTCAGGGAGATCATGTCAAACTAATCTTATTTATTTTATTTGATTGGGTGACTAAAATAATAGATGGCGGAGGTGCAGTAGACATCGCTTATCTAGACTTTAGTAAGGCTTTTGATACTGTCCCACATAGAAGGCTTATCAATAAATTGCAGTCTTTGGGCTTGGACTCCCATATTGTTGAATGGATTAGGCAGTGGCTGAGGGACAGACAACAGAGGGTTGTAGTCAATGGAGTATATTCAGACCAAGGTCTTGTTACCAGTGGGGTACCTCAGGGATCTGTTCTGGGACCCATATTGTTTAATATCTTTATCAGCGGAATTGCAGAAGGCCTCGATGGTAAGGTGTGTCTTTTTGCTGATGACACAAAGATTTGTAACAGGTTTGATGTTCCTGGAGGGATACACCAAATGGAAAAGGATTTAGGAAAACTAGAGGAATGGTCAAAAATCTGGCAACTAAAATTTAATGTTGATAAGTGCAAGATAATGCACCTGGGGCGTAAAAACCTAAGAGCAGAATATAAAATCAGTGATACAGTCCTAACCTCAGTATCTGAGGAAAGGGATTTAGGGGTCATTATTTCAGAAAACTTAAAGGGACTCTGTCACCACTTTCTAACCCCCCCTTTTCAAAGTATTGTTATCTGCATGGCGCCCCTGTGATTATAAATGTGTTGTTAGAAGTTAAATTCGCCGTCTCCTTTTGATAAAAAGAGCTTTTATCTAACCTGTCAATCTTCTTGATAAGGTGCCCAGGGCGTTTCTTTTCGTCTCAATCTGCCGCCCGCCGCCGCCACCGTTGGTACCCAGCTCCTCCCCTCATGCTTTCAGCGCCGCCTGAATGTAATCAAATACGCCTCCGGCTCTCTCTCAGTGCCCCCTCCTCCTTTTCAAAGATCCCGCGCGTGCGCACAGGGCTGTGCCTGATGCGCCCGTGCGGACATTTACAATCAGCCTCATTGAGCGAAGTGCGCATGCGCGCACTTCGCTCAACCTCCTCATCAGACGAGCACTGCAGCCAGCCGGCTGCAGTGCTCGTCTGATGAGGAGGTTGAGCGAAGTGCGCGCATGCGCACTTCGCTCAATGAGGCTGATTGTAAATGTCCGCACGGGCGCATCAGGCACAGCCCTGTGCGCACGCGCGGGATCTTTGAAAAGGAGGAGGGGGCACTGAGAGAGAGCCGGAGGCGTATTTGATTACATTCAGGCGGCGCTGAAAGCATGAGGGGAGGAGCTGGGTACCAACGGTGGCGGCGGCGGGCGGCAGATTGAGACGAAAAGAAACGCCCTGGGCACCTTATCAAGAAGATTGACAGGTTAGATAAAAGCTCTTTTTATCAAAAGGAGACGGCGAATTTAACTTCTAACAACACATTTATAATCACAGGGGCGCCATGCAGATAACAATACTTTGAAAAGGGGGGGTTAGAAAGTGGTGACAGAGTCCCTTTAAAGGTAGGCAGACAATGTCATAGAGCAGCAGGAAATGCTAGCAGAATGCTTGGGTGTATAGGGAGAGGCATTACCAGTAGACAGAGGGAGGCGCTCATGCCGCTCTACAGAGCACTAGTGAGACCTCATTTGGAGTATTGTGCTCAGTACTGGAGGCCATATCTCCAGAAGGATATAGATACTCTAGAGAGAGTTCAGAGAAGAGCTACTAAACTGGTACATGGATTGCAGGATAAAACTTACCAGGAAAGATTAAAGGACCTTAACATGTATAGCTTGGAAGAAAGACGAGACAGAGGGGATATGATAGAAACTTTTAAATACATAAAGGGAATCAACAATGTAAAAGAGGAGAGAATATTTAAAAGAAGAAAAACTGCTACAAGAGGACATAGTTTTAAATTAGAGGGGCAAAGGTTTAAAAGTAATATAAGGAAGTATTACTTTACTGAGAGAGTAGTGGATGCATGGAATAGCCTTCCTGCAGAAGTGGTAGCTGCAAATACAGTGAAGGAGTTTAAGCATGCATGGGATAGGCATAAGGCCATCCTTCATATAAGATAGGGCCAAGGGCTATTCATAGTATTCAGTATATTGGGCAGACTAGATGGGCCAAATGGTTCTTATCTGCCGACACATTCTATGTTTCTATGTTTCTATTCGGGGTGGTGAATTTTCAATTGATGATCAAATAGTTAACCTTTCACAAAACATAGCAATACTTTTCTTGTGAAAATCTGGTCTTTTAATCATAAGAAATGCGTCTATTTATGCAAATAATGCTTTTGGTGCACCATGGGCCGGGGTGCTCCATTTGGTGCACCTGAATTCCCCTGTATCATCATTACCAGTTTAAGAACTGTCAATATAACAAGAAGGAGAGGTCTGTACGGTGTTACTGGAGAAGCGGTTGTTTACCCTTTAGAAGAAGGGAAGAACATAACAATTGAGAAGTCTTCTATTCGGACAACTTACCTGGCTGAAATCGATGGTTAAACCCTTTAGCTCCACGCAAGAATCTGAGGATCGCGCACATGTTACAAAGAGACAAACGATCAGTCGGAGTGTGGTGGTGATCCTCATGGTTTTACGAGATGAATGAGAAAGGAACCTATTTTCCAAGAACAGGTCATAATATAACTGTATAATTACTCAACAGAAAAAAAAAAAAAACAGCTCCCATTACCAGGGGTCAACGATCGGAGGTCTCACAGAGATGAGGAAACAAAGTACAATTCATACAAACTTAATATTGACACAGGTCTTGCAATCAGGAAGATAAAATACTTAACCCTGGCATTGCATAGTTTTCACTATTCATACTATACAAAAAGTATTGCTTTAGCTGTGTCATATACATAGAACAGCACGTCAAAAAGAAGTCTATCTTACTGGTTCTTGCAGTTGCACCCTAGTGATAGGAAAGGTTCTCTCTCCTTACTTCCTAACTCCTGCAGGAGGAAAGGGTGGTGTGACCCTTGGAGCTGTTTCCATCTGTCCTGTTTGCTAATAGGCATAGCTGGTGGAGAGGGGAAATCATGTGAAGAATCATGACAAAGAAGAGTGGTCATAAGGTGGTCCTTCACAACAGGACCTCCATGGGACTCGCATCATTGTGTTTATTTTACATACAACTTTCAAGAGCATAAATACCGTAAAGACAGGAGGCTGTGGGGCTAATGGAGAGAGGTTCCAGTCCTGGTTGCACATACCTCCCATTTAAAGATTAAATCCTTTATAGCCAGCAAAAGGGTGGGGGCTTGATCCACAGGCTATACAAATGATGTGTTTTGGGTGGCAATTTAGATCTTTACTTTGGAGATTTGTCTCTTCTATGTATGCCTCTGTCTACATTGTCTTTTGGAAACCAGTGATGTCACTTCCAGTCAGTAGAAGGCCTGTTGTCTCATCTCTACCAGCCCTGTCTACCATGGAGAGTATACCGTTTAGACCATGGTTGTGATTTCTTTTAACCATAACACTTTTCGAGCAACCAATATAGACAATTGTTTGTGTGTAGACAAGCTTGCCCCTAGATGCCTACATGGTGCCACTGAAGCCAACACAGATGTGTTCATCTTTACCATTGCTCAAATTTGGTTAAAGGTGTTCTCCATTTCAATAATATTTTTTAATGTACCTAGAGTGCCCCAAACACTACAGATTTACCCCCTCCATATACCTATTTTTCATGTCAGCAAGTTCCTTCCCGTATTTACCTGCACAACTTTCTGTTTTCATCAGCTTCCTGCTGTTGTTTGCTAATCAATCCCAGCATGCTGTGCTCTGTAACTTTTTATCTGGACTTGCTCCTCCTGTCACACAATTCCATCTGTAGTAGTTATCCCCTCTCAATGGCGGAGCAAGCCCGGTGAAACATTACAGAGCTAAGCATGCTGGGATTGGTTAGCAAACACAGCAGGAAGCCTCTGAAAACAGGAAGTTCTTTTTGTAAACATACTGCCAGGAGGCATTGATGCTGACAAAAGGGGATGGAAAGTGCTAGCATGAAAAACTGGTATATGGGGCAAAAGTATTCAGTGTTTAGGTATTTAAAAAAATCATTATGAAACCAGAAAACAAAACGAATTCAATACAATATAGCTTTATGCTAGCAAAACTCTTGTCAATCTGCAATTCCTATCACCGCCACCAGTGTCGGACTGGAGTTCCTTAGGCCCACCAGAGGAAATAATGTCTGATTAAATGTTTTTAATCAAAGAAATAGACCCCAGTAGCAAGTGACTGGCTCCAAAGGCAACTTCTAATGGGATTTTTCTCCTGGACCTTTGGGGCCCACTATAGTATGAGAGCCTGGGCCCACTGGAGGATCCTCCGGTACTCTAGTGGACCATTCCAGCACTAAGCAAACATAAGTTTTTTTTTTAAAGCAGATCCTTGTGTGCCACACATCTCAGGTTACATTACATCTAGGACAGATCTGCACTTTCCAGTAGAATTAGGGTTAAAAGGTGTGGTTAAGCATCTAACATTGTAATTCTAAAATGAACAATAATAGATGAGTTTGGATTGCTCACCGAAATATAAGACGGCCCAGCTGAAACCACTCAGCTGTAATTATAAAATATTGAACACATGACCGGTTCTACCTTCTTTAAAAAATATAAATTTATTCTAAAACCAATACATTCAACATTTATGTAGTGAAATAAAAACGAATTCATAAAATAAAACCAATTCATATAGCTTGTGCGCACTTTTTGTATTCGCGTGTATTCATACACTGCGATAATGGTAATCACAGTCCCTCTTTTCCTGTTGCGGAGCTCGCGCAAAGCAGGAATAGTATAGCGGTGTTATGTATAGCAGGAATAGTATAGCGGTGTTATGTAGGAGACAAGTACGTGTCTTGCACTGTATATTTATGCAGTGATAGTCTGTTGTTGCTGATCCCTTATATTGCAATATGCGTATAATCAGCAGGTGGATATGTTTAGCGCTTCAATTCTGCGCCATATTGGTCTTTTATTTATTTATTGCCTTTTGTATCAATGTTTTTATGGTACCCTTTGTTACTGTTGTCCATCGAATATGACATATAGTACCCAATACATTGATTAAACACACCAGGAAAAGGGTAAGCAACAAACTAACCCAAGTGTGTCCTATATGTTATATTCGATGGACAACGCTAACAAAGGGTAACATAAAAACATCAATACAAAAGGCATAAAATAAAAGACCAATATGGCGCAGAATTGAAGCGCTAAACATATCCACCTGCTGATATAGGCATATTGCAATATAAGGGACCAGCAACAACGGACTATGGCCTCATGCACACGACCGTTGTTGTGTTCCGTTCCGCAAAATGGGGTTCAGTTTTTCAGTGATCCGTTTTTGTTTCCGCGTGTCTTCCTTTATTTTTGGAGGATCACCAGACATGAAGGAAAGTAAAAAAAAGTCCAAGTCAAGTTTGCCATGCAAATGATGGGAAAAAAACGGACACGGACGCGCGGACGCGGATGACAATCTTGTGTGCCTCCGCGTTTTGACTTGAATGGGTCCGCGAGCCGTTTTCCGTGAAAAAAATAGGACAGGTTATATTTTTTTGACGGACTGGAACCACGGAACACGGACGCGGATGACAAACGGTGCATTAGCCGAGTTTTCAACGGACCCATTGAAAGTCAATAGGTCCTCAGAAAATCACGAACAACAAAATAACGGAACAACGGACACGGAATAAAACGGTCGTGTGCATGAGGCCTATCACTGCATAAATATACAGTGCAAGACACGTACTTGTCTCCTACATAACACCGCTATACTACTCCTGCTTTGCGTGAGCTCCGCAACAGGAAAAGAGGGACTGTGATTACCAATACGCGCGAATGCAAAAAGTGCGCACAAGCCATATGAATTGGTTTTATTTTATGAATTTGTTTTTATTTCACTACATGAATGTTGAATGTATTGTTTTTATAATAAATTTATATTTTTTAAAGCAGGTAGAACCGGCCATGTGTTCAATAATTCTGAAATGAAACTCGAGCCAGAATGTAAGAGTCTTGGGACAAATTAAAACAACATTGAACATAACTCCTACGCTGGTTGTTGTTTAATTTACCCTCACACAACCTGAGCGCCCATGTTACATTTTAACTAGCTCTATCAGATGACAATATCAGTAATATATTATGTTATATGGGGTGACAACCTTTGTTGCATGGAGGTTGTCACAGCTCCATCCCTAGCATCACATTAACTCCAGTATCCTGTATCTAGATCTTAGGTGTAGTAACTTTGAAGTTTCTTCCTACCAGGACATAGACGGAGTGGAATATGCACATGAGGCTTTTTACATTGACCCGGGGGTCAACAGCTGAGATCACACGGTGTCCATAGTTGTATTTACAGTAGGTTGCGTCCAGACCTTCTGTTTATTCAGGCTGTTTCGAAATATTTACAGTGATTTAGGGTCTGCTACATTCATATGAGATGGAGAATATAGCATAACCACAGATACTACAGCGAAAAGTTTGCATTGCTATTTTTCTATTTGTTTCTTTTTTAGTACAATTTTTTATTTCATGTTGCTACCTGGAAACTGTCAACAAGCTACTGTTGACCGATCTATTCTTATTTTGTACAGCACCTTGAGTATAAGTAAAAAACTAGTTTGCCCTTAGGCATTCAGACAGAGTTCAGCAACGCCGGATCCAGAGAGCTTCAGTAGGCCGTTCTGTGCCCTAACAGTCTCCTGGATCTCTGATCACTGGTGTGACACTAGGCCTTAGACCAGGGATCAGCAACCACTGGCATTCCAGCTGCTGTGAAACTACAACTCCCAGCATGCATCATACTCACCTGTTCTTCTAACTCTCATAGAAGTGAACAATTTTAGATGTCTGACTTTTTACCGCCTTGTGGTTAAGCTTACTTTGCTCTTAAATTTTGGTGAAATTTTGGAGCACATTAGTGCATCTCAAGCCAAGCTCCTTCCAGCTATTTCACGTCTCTTCCCAGATGAGCCACGCTCCCTTGGCGAGTACAAAAAGATTATAAGTGTTTCTGTTTTTAAGAAAAAGTTTCACTTTGACACATTAATACCCCATGTTAGTATTACATATTATGTACTTATGAGCAGAGAATGCTGGAATTGGCCTACGTTACTTCACACAGATCTCCTATTAGGATTCTCTTACCTCAGGTTATCCACACCAGTCTCCACTTCTCAGGCATTTACGTCAAGGATCCCATAATATGGTCAGGAGGTAGACCTCTGCTATCCAGTTCCTCACCTCAAAGGCCCCTTTATATGCACTCTCACTCTAAAGGACATAGAGAGGCTTTCATCCACTTCTCTTCAGTGGAAAATCCAGTCTACCCTCCAGCACACTGACTCCTATCGAGCCCTCTTTGATATACAGTTCACCAACATGCTCTTAATGGACAAGCTCAGGCCTAACAGTTCCATAGGCCAGCAACAGCTTACCCATGCATCTTCCACATTTCTGAAAACCATGTTTGTTGCCCGGAATGCCAGCATTGTTGCACAGCACACTACTGCCAAATGCCAATACTAATACCTTTAGCAGCGTTAGACTTGGAAAAAGTAGGTGCTGACACCTACTTATAAGGGAAAGGTTGAGTGGTGGTGTGGAATATAGAAGCCCACCATCTTGCCACCAACCTGATGTACAAAGTGCGAGACCGACGTGGGGCAAAGCGCAACACAGCACAAGATACACACCTCACACACGAAGCCTGCACCTCAGGGATGACACCAATACATTTTAGCCTGTCACTTACACATCAACCCTCTTTCTCATAATTGTTATCTCCTGCACCAATACCTCTCATCTCCTCAATGACATTTGCAGGGTATTCGAAGCTTATCACCAACATGTTTAGTTGCTGCTGTCATATTTCTCATAGACATCTCTGAAGCACTTCCTTTGTCAGACCCCTTCTTAAGGAATCAAACCATGCCCCAAGTCTTGTTGTCATCTCTTAGATTAGTGCAAGACATCTTTGCATACCATGTGGCTTCAGCCACATTCAACCTAACCTCCTACAGGCAGTTCTGTATGTATCTTTTACAACAGTGACATCTAGTGACAAGAGATAGAACTACATTACTAATCCTGAACTGCATACAAAAGTCCTGTGTCTTTCATTAATCTTTTATACTAATATAATAATATACTTGTAGATTGTAAGTAGAGTTGAGCGGACACCTGGAAGTTCGGGTTCGACGGGTTCAGCCGAACTTCGCAAAAAAGTTAGAGTTCGGGACCCGAACGTGACCCGAACTTGACCCCGAACCCGAACCCCTTTGAAGTCAATGGGGACCTGAACTTTGGAGCACTAAAATGGCTCTAAAAAGTCATGGAAAGTGCTAGAGGGCTGCAAAAGGCAGCAACATGTGGTTAAGAGCATGGCAAGTGCTCTGCAAACAAATGTGGATAGGGAAATGACTTCAAATAACATAAAATATGTAAAAATAAAAAATAATTGTCATGGTCTTACCTTCTTGCTGTTCTCCTTCGTTTGACATGTGCTGGCGGCCATCTTGGTTTCTGGGTTTCTTGTAGCCTTCCACCCTGCGGCTCCTCCTTCCCACTGGGAGGAGCTGGATGCCTAGCTCATATATATAGGAGGTCTGTGGCTTCAGTTCCTTGCTTGGTCCTCTTGTGTTCACATGCTTCTAAGACTGCTGCTGCTTCTGGTTCCTGATCCTGGCTTCGTCTGACTACCCTTCTGGTTCCTGATCCTGGCTTCGTCTGACTACCCTGCTGGTTCCTGATCCTGGCTTCGTCTGACTACCCTGCTGGTTCCTGATCCTGGCTTCGTCTGACTACCCCTCTGGTTCCTGACCTCTGGCTTCGCAAAGACTCTGCTCGGTTTCACCATCCGTTTGGACTTTTGCTTTACAGCTTTATTTTCAATAAAGCCTTCTTATTTTCTCTTATCTCTTGTTGTACGTCTGGTTCATGGTTCCGTGACATTAGGACCAAGCCATGACTTCTGACGGTACAGGGCCATCCTCGCTACCCACGCTGGTTGCCAGACTTGATCAGCAGGATCACCTGTTGGGTCGGTTCGCTGTGGCGTTGCAAACCCTGCTTTAACGCACGGCTCATTTCGCTCCCGTTGCCGATGGGTCGGTTGTCGCTCCTGGGCTCGCTCCTACTGCCGCTCCGGTTGTTGCACCAGAGTCTACCCCGACACCTGTTGTTGCGCCTGCGGTGTTTCGGGGTATGACCGGTTCTGCCCCTCTTCCACGGCGCTTTGGGGGAGAGCCAACTCAGTGCCGAGGTTTCCTTAACCAGGTGGGCATTTATTTCGAGTTGCTGCCACATGCCTTTCCTACTGAGAGATCAAAGGTGGGCTTCTTGATCTCGCTGCTCTCGGACAAGGCCTTGGCCTGGGCCAGCCCTTTATGGGAGAACAACAATCCGGTGGTTGCCGAGTTTTCCGGTTTTGTTGCTTCTCTTCGGAAGGTATTCGATGTGCCGGCTCGTGCTGCCTCTGCTGCGAAGCTCCTTATGTCCATCAGACAGGGTTCACGATCCGTAGCTGAATACGCCATTGAGTTTCGTACCCTGGCAGCAGAGGTGGGCTGGAATAATGAGGCTCTGGTCGCTGCTTTCTCTCATGGTCTCTCGGATGCCTTGAAGGATGAGGTTGCAGCTAAGGACCTACCAGTTGAGCTCGAGTCTCTTATTTCTTTCCTGATTTTGATTGACACCAGACTCAGGGAGAGACCTTCCTTTAAGGAGAACTTGCGGAGGTCTTCTAACAGATTGGTGCCTACGTTTGCTGTCCCACCCGTGCCTCCCTCTCCTCCCACGCCTCCTGGGGATGACTTGTCTGGGGGTGAACCCATGCAGCTGGGGTTTGCTCGCCTGTCCGAGGGGGAGAGGGCACTCCGGAGACGCGAGGGCCGATGCATGTACTGTGGTCTCGGTGGGCATTTTCGGTTGGCATGTCCGAACCGTCCGGGAAAACGCTCGTACCTGAGATCCTGTCGGGGGCAGATCTTGGGTGGAGTTGGCCACGATTTTTGCCAGGGAGGTCTTCCGGTTGCACGGTTTGCCCAAGGAGATTGTGTCGGATCGGGGGAGTCAGTTTGTGTCCAGGTTCTGGCGCGCCTTTTGCTCCCAGTTGGGGATTCATCTCTCCTTCTCCTCGGCCTACCACCCTCAGTCCAATGGGGCCGCAGAACGATCCAATCAGGCCTTGGAGCAATTCCTTCGTTGCTATGTCTCCGATCACCAAGACAATTGGGTTGACCTCCTGCCTTGGGCTGAGTTTGCCAGGAACACGGCGGTGAACTCTTCCTCTGGGACGTCTCCCTTCATGGCCAATTATGGGTTCCAACCTGCCGTGTTACCGGAGGTATTCTCTCCCCAGGATATTCCGGCTGTGGAGGATCACCTTTCCGTCCTACGTGCTTCTTGGGTACAGATCCAGAAGTCCCTTGAGGTCTCTGCGCAGCGCCAGAGACTCCAGGCTGATCGCAGACGAGCGCCTGCTCCTTCCTACCAGGTCGGAGACCGTGTATGGTTGTCCACCCGCAACCTCAACCTTCGAGTGCCCACTCCCAAGCTGGCGCCTCGCTTTGTTGGTCCCTTCCGAGTGCTTCGCAGGGTAAACCCGGTAGCCTATGCCCTTGCGCTTCCTCCTGGCATGCGGATCTCCAACGTGTTTCATGTCTCCCTGTTGAAGCCACTGGTGTGTAATCGTTTCACTTCCTCGGTTCCTCGGCCTCGTCCGGTCCAAGTGGGCAATCGTGAGGAATATGAGGTGAGCAATATCCTGGACTCACGCCTGGTCCGCGGTCGGTTGCAGTTTTTGGTCCATTGGCGTGGTTATGGTCCAGAGGAGCGTTCCTGGGTTCCCTCCGCAGATGTCCATGCTCCTGCCTTGCTCCGAGCCTTCCACGCACGCTTCCCTCAGAAACCGTTTTGTGCTCCGCGGAGGAGGGGCCCTTGAGGGGGAGGTACTGTCATGGTCTTACCTTCTTGCTGTTCTCCTTCGTTTGACATGTGCTGGCGGCCATCTTGGTTTCTGGGTTTCTTGTAGCCTTCCACCCTGCGGCTCCTCCTTCCCACTGGGAGGAGCTGGATGCCTAGCTCATATATATAGGAGGTCTGTGGCTTCAGTTCCTTGCTTGGTCCTCTTGTGTTCACATGCTTCTAAGACTGCTGCTGCTTCTGGTTCCTGATCCTGGCTTCGTCTGACTACCCTTCTGGTTCCTGATCCTGGCTTCGTCTGACTACCCTGCTGGTTCCTGATCCTGGCTTCGTCTGACTACCCTGCTGGTTCCTGATCCTGGCTTCGTCTGACTACCCCTCTGGTTCCTGACCTCTGGCTTCGCAAAGACTCTGCTCGGTTTCACCATCCGTTTGGACTTTTGCTTTACAGCTTTATTTTCAATAAAGCCTTCTTATTTTCTCTTATCTCTTGTTGTACGTCTGGTTCATGGTTCCGTGACAATAATAATCTTGATCTAGGGCTTGAGGCTCACTGGCACCAACAACTTATCGGTCTGTTGTTCCATGCCCATCCACATCTCCTGCGCGGTCTGGGGTTTGTCCCCCAAACAGATACGTTTCAAAACTGCCTGCTGTCGTTTACCCCTGGCTGTGCTGAAGTTGGTGGTGAAGGTGTTTCGCTAACCGGATGAGGAGGCGGTAGAGGATGAGGAAGCGGAGTAGGAGGAGAAAGCAACAGGAGGCAAAGAGAAACGCCCTGCAATCCTCGGTGGTGGAAGGACATGCGCCAAACTGCTATCCGCCTCAGGCCCAGCCGCCACTGCATTTACCCAGTGTGCTGTTAGGGAGATATAACGTCCCTGACCGTGCTTAGTGGTCCACGTATCCGTAGTTAGGTGGACCTTGCCACAGATGGCGTTGCGCAGTGCACACCTGATTTTGCCCCCCACCTGGTTGTGCAGGGAAGGGATGGCTCGCCTGGAAAAGTAGTTGCGGCTGGGCACAACGAACTGTGGGACAGCCACCGCCATCAGATTCTTAAAACTGTCCGTGTTCACCAGACGGAATGACAGCATTTTAAAGGCCAGGAATTTGGAAATGCTGGCATTTAGGGCTAGGGATCGCGGGTGGGTAGGGGGGTACTTCCTCTTTCGCTTCAGTGTTTGGGAGATAGAGAGCTGAACGCTTTCATGGGACATTTTGGAGATGCTTGGTGACCGAGGTGGTGACGTTGCTGCCACATCCTCTGTCACTCCAGAGGTGGATGAAGAGGCCGAGACTGCAGCAGAAGAGGAAGCAGGAGGAGCCAGAGACCTTTCTTGGTTTTTGAGGTGTCTACTCCACAGCAGCTCGTGCTTTGCACTTAAATCCCTGGTCATGCAGGTTGTGCTCAGGTTGAGAACGTTTATGCCTCGCTTCAGGCTCTGATTGCACAGCGTGCAAACCACTCGTGTCTTGTCGTCAGCACATTGTCTGATGAACTGCCATGCCAGGGAACTCCTTGGAGCTGGCTTTCGTGTGCTCGGTCCCTTGGTGCGGTGGGCAGTAGCAGGTGTACTATCTAGGGGATGGCTGCTCCGCTTTTGCACCCTGCTCCTTGTTTTGCTGTGCTGGTGGCTTTGTGCGACCACCGCCTCTTCCTCCGAAATTCACAGGTCACTCGCATGTCCTTGATTCCATGTGGGGTCGAGAACCTCATCGTCCTCCACATCATCTTCCACCCACTCTTCACCCCTGCCCTCCTTGTCGGTCTGCACACGGCAGAAAGCCACAGCAGTTGGCACATGTGTTTCGTCATCATCCGAGACGTGCTGCGATGGTCCTCCCATGTACTCACCCTGAAACATAAGTGGTTGGGTCTCTTCCACTTCTGGGGGAGGGCTATGTGGATGGCCCTGGAAAACCGTGCTAGCAGAGTCAGCAAAAATCAGAAGAGACTGCTGCATGACTTGGGGCTCAGACTGCTTGGCTGATTTGCAAGGGGTGAGGTGAAAGACTGATGGCCATCGGCTGCAGGTGCCAACTCTGATCTTTCAGCAGGAGACTGGGTTGGAGACAATGTGAGGGAACTGGAGGTACTGTCATCCACCCAATCTACTATAGTCTGTACTTGTTCTGGCCTCACCAAATACCGCTGCAGGTTCTGTCGCCTACTCGCACCTGAGGAAGGTGTTTCACTTGTGCGTGTAGCTGGCATAGATCGACCACGTCCTCTTCCTGCAACAGGAGCTCCACCAACACCAGCAGCACCATGACAAGGGCCACGTCCCTTATTTGACGCTCTCCTCATTCTTTGCGTTCACCAACCAAAGTAACAGTTGGTTTATGTCAGGCGACAATGTAACCGCCAATAGTCAACAATTAAGTTCACTGACAGTAAGGCAGTGCCGGTGTCATAAAGAGAAAACATTTCTTGAGGCCACACAACAGTGTGACAGCCGAATTTAATACAATTACTTCACGGTCACAAAAAATATGAATTTGTCAACCGACAATGTAACCGCAGTATTTAACGGTTTAGTGGACTGTCAGAAAGGCAGCGCAGGCCGCAATTGTACTATCTAGCACAAAAAGTGTGCTTTTTTTCAGCCAACAATGTAACAGCAGTATTTAACGGTTTTATTTGACTGTCAGATATGCAGTGCTGGTGTCAGAAAAATAAAAAATCGCTTTAGGTCACACAAATATGTGACAGGCTAATGTAATTGAATTATTTTCACTGGTAGGTATGCCCTGCAGGCCGCAGTGGTACTTGACCGCCAAAAAAAGGGAATTTGTCCCCCTGGAATCTAACAGATGGATTTAATGAATAGATTTTCCCTGTCAGATATTCAGCACAGGGGTAGTTCACAGAAAAAAATGTGAATATGTCGCCCCCCTGGGGCCCTGAAGACGGATTACCTATATTATTTTCCCTTCCCCTGGCACATATGCAGTGTAGGTGTCCTTAAAAAATGCCTAGATGTCGCCCACTGAGCTACCAGAACAGGATTAAAATAATGTCCCTGGCACACATGCAGTTGCAAGTGCACTGGACTTGAAAAAAATTGGTCGCCGACGCCAACCTAACAAACTGATTAAAGCTTATTTCAGGGGTACAAAAATGTAGCATAGCACCCACAAAAATAATTGCTGTAGTTTGCAGATTTAACACCAAGAACACCAGAATTCTTTCCTATTCTCTCCCTCACAGCAGCAGCATCCTATCCCTACACTGGTAAGAGCAGAGTGACGGGCGGCGCTACGTGACTCCAGCTTATATAGAGCCTGGGTCACATGCTGCACTGGCCAATCACAGCCATGCCATTAGTAGGCATGGCTGTGATGGCTTCTAAGGGCACACGAGTTAAATGCTTGTTGATTGGCTGCCCTGCAGCTTTTCAACACGCGCCATTAAATCGCCGAACACCGAACTTGAACCCGAACTTTTACTGAAAAGTTTGGGGTCAAAAAATCTTAAAGTTTGGTACGAACCCGATCTTTCCAGTTCGGGTTCACTCAACCCTAATTGTAAGCCCTGGCGGGCGGGGTCCTCTCTTCTTCTGTACCAGATTGTAACTTGTTCATGATTATTACAATTGTTTGCATTATGTATTTTATACCCCACTTCATATGTACAGCCATGGAATGAATGAATGGCACTTTAATAATAAATAATACTAATAATAAAAATCTACTCATGCTTATTTTGTTTCATACTTTGTACAATTCATCGTCATTAAAATAATCATCTCTCCTGGGATAACCCCATTCTCCAGTGCTTTAAATCCCTGAAGACTCTTCACTGTTTTGATAACTTTATTGCACTTGCACACGTCTGATGGTATATTAAGGTGAGGGAGACTGTTATACGTACAGGTACCTGAGCTGGTAAGATGGCAGGGCATATGTACTTGTAGATGTAATTGAGAAAAAATCCTCAGTTACCAGATATTGATGGCTCATTAGTAGAGTATTGTGTCTATCACAGACACAGCCTGCAGTTATAGAGCCATTTATACTGACTTCTCTGCCCTTGTTATTAAGTCTTATCAGTTTAATATATAAATATCAAGGCTCGGAAAGACATGGCTTAAGGTTTCCTAAGGGTCCTTCTACAAGGGTTGATTCATTTTCATGTAAACAATCACTAATCAACATTACGACATGTCGATTGGAACTTGTTGAGCACGCTGAAATGAAACAACGGTTGTAAGTTTGATTATTTGCCCCCATAAAGTTTGCAGTTTGTCGGCAGCACATCCCCTGTTTACATGAGAAGATGTGCTGCCAACATTGATCCGCATCTCAACGGAAATAAGCAAATAACGCCATATCAGCATGGCTTTGTGAGGGATCGGTCATGCCAAACTAATTCAATCAGTTTCTATGAGGAGGTAAGTTCTAGACCTGACAGCGGCGAATCAATGGATGTCGTATATCTGGACTTCTCCAAAGCATTTGACACTGTACCACATAAAAGGTTAGTATATAAAATGAGAATGCTCGGACTCGGAGAAAACGTCTGTATGTGGGTAAGTAACTGGCTCAATGATAGAAAACAGAGGGTGGTTATTAACGGTACACACTCAGATTGGGTCACTGTCACTAGTGGGGTACCTCAGGGGTCAGTATTGGGCCCTATTCTCTTCAATATATTTATTAATGAGTGGAGCAGGGAGACAGGGAAAGGAAAATGCAGCGGCACTACTTGCAAAACACCTATACCTTCGTGCGTCCGTGTCAAATCCAGGGGAGGCAGCCGTGATGTGGGACCCAGCTGGAGGTGGTGCTCAGCGTGATAAAGTGGTAACTGAATAGAAGTTGAGAAAGAGACGCGGCACTCACCGGACTTCTGAATGCTGGTGACTGTTTATTACAGGTACGACATCATGCGCAGGCAGGGGGGGCGGGATGGCCACAGTGTGCGTCGGCGGCGACGGCCGTTTCGCGCTGGGATAGCGCTTCTTCTGGCCGGATAATATTTATTAATGATCTTGTAGAAGGCTTGCATAGTAAAGTATCAATTTTCGCAGATGACACTAAACTGTGTAAAGAAAGAGGCGGACTTAAGGCGCAGCATAGGGGGAGGCGAGCATGACAGGGGGTGGTTTAAGGAGACCCCTCCCTGTGGATAGTTAGGGATTGGTGGGTTGGATTTAGGTAAGGGGGAGCCAGAGGGGTTAAAAGGGGGAGCGAGGGAGGAGAGAGGGGCCATTTTGGTGCGTACTGACCGCCATCCGGACGCATCATGGAGGCGATCATTGCACAGCTTCGAGCAGCGGCGGCCGAAAAGGGTGAGGACTGGCTGCAAGGTCGGGTCCAGGAGCTGCTGCAGGGGGTGGCAGAGGCTCCCGCTTTGTCTCTGCCTCAGACGTCCCGGCCGCGGCGGTCCGTACCGCCGGCGCGCCTCAGTCCCGAGATGGCGCCCCCTAGAGCTCAGCGCCGGAAAAGGAGCCCCTCAAGGGACCCTTCACGCCTGGGGCCGTCGGTACCTGTGCCTCCCTGGACGCCCAGGCGTGGGAGGAATCCTGCTCAGCGGCGGAGCTCTGCTGCATGCTCTGCCAGGCCTGCCCGGCGTGACGGTCGGCGTGTGGAGGCGGGACCCGGTACGGCAGGCCCAGTCCATGGAGCGGGGACTGGGGCCTCCCAGCGAGGGAGCGGTGGAGAGCATGGCGGGAGGGCAGCTTGAGGAAAAAGGGGGGTCGAGTGGGAATAACCAGTACCCTGTCAAGAAGGAGCCGGACTTAAGGCGCAGCATAGGGGGAGGCGAGCATGACAGGGGGTGGTTTAAGGAGACCCCTCCCTGTGGATAGTTAGGGATTGGTGGGTTGGATTTAGGTGGGGGGGAGCCAGAGGGGTTAAAAGGGGGAGCGAGGCAGGAGAGAGGGGCCATTTTGGTGCGTACTGACCCCCGCCCACCCACCCTTGTGTTTTGGGAGGGGGAGGGGGGTGAAGGCCCATGGAAAATAGTCGTCAGTGTGGGATTTTGGGTTGTGTGTTGGTCTGCACATAATGAGGGTTCCATTTGTAAAAAAAAAAAAAAGTAGAAGGATGAAAAGGGGTGGCTCTTGTCACGGCGGCTTAGGTTGGCGGTGGGAGGTCCTTGGAGTCGGTGGGTTTATCAGAGGACGAGGATGGGAGGGCCCCACGGTGGGGGCTGGACTCCCATGGTTGCTTGGCGGCTGTGGCGGGATTGTTGGGGTGTGTCAACCGTGGTGCTTCCGAGCTAAGGTGCAACGGCTGGAGGTAAGGTCGGCCACCCCGGCATGGTTTCCAAGGTTTCCGGGCTTCAAGGACCTCCCCCTGGGTTAGGTTAATGTGGGGTTAATTTTATATGTATGTTTGTTTAATAAAAGGCTGCTGTGGCCAATTTATTCCATCCAGGTGTCGGTGTTTTTATTTGGAGGGAAGAAGGTTGGAGGGGAAGTTGAGGCGTGATGGTGTGTGGAGGGCAGCCTGAGGAAAAAGGGGGGTCGAGTGGGAATAACCAGTACCCTGTCAAGTAATTTACACGGAAGAGGACAGTATACTACTACAGAGGGATCTGGATAGATTGGAGGCTTGGGCAGATAAGTGGCAGATGAGGTTTAACACTGACAAATGTAAAGTTATGCACATGGGAAGGAATAATGCAAGTCACCCGTACATACTAAATGGTAAAACACTCGGTAATACTGACATGGAAAAGGACCTAGGAATTTTAATAAACAGCAAAATAAGCTGCAAAAACCAGTGTCAGGCAGCTGCTGCCAAGGCCAATAAGATAATGGGTTGCATCAGAAGGGGCATAGATGGCGGTGATAAGAACATAGTCCTACCACTTTACAAATCGCTAGTCAGACCACACATGGAGTACTGTGTACAGTTCTGGGCTCCTGTGAACAAGGCAGACATAGCAGAGCTGGAGAGGGTCCAGAGGAGGGCAACTAAAGTAATAACTGGAATGGGGCAACTACAGTACCCTGAAAGATTATCAAAATTAGGGTTATTCACTTTAGAAAAAAGACGACTGAGGGGAGATCTAATAACTATGTATAAATATATCAGGGGTCAGTACAGAGATCTCTCCCATCATCTATTTATCCCCAGGACTGTGACTGTGACGAGGGGACATCCTCTGCGTTTGGAGGAAAGAAGGTTTGTACACAAACATAGAAGAGGATTCTTTACGGTAAGAGCAGTGAGACTATGGAACTCTCTGCCTGAGGAGGTGGTGATGGTGAGTACAATAAAGGAATTCAAGAGGGGCCTGGATGTATTTCTGGAGCGTAATAATATTACAGGCTATAGCTACTAGAGAGGGGTCGTTGATCCAGGGAGTTATTCTGATTGCCCGATTGGAGTCGGGGAGGCATTTTTTATTCCCCTAAAGTGGGGAAAATTGGCTTCTACCTCCCAGTTTTTTTTTTGCCTTCCTTTTGAATCAAAATAACATAACAAAAACAAAGACAGGTGCACTCTCCGGTCTTACTAACCCTCGTACTGGTGTAAAATTGAGAATTAGCCAACATATCCTGCTTGGAGGACATGTATGAGCCCGAGCACCGCGCCAAGGTTTCTCAAGTAGCTCGGGACCTAACGCTAAACCTACCTAGGCCGTATGGGCAATACCAGGAGCCAGTGGGCGAATTACAGGTGTGCAAGCTCCGACTCAAAGCAATCTCCCAGTGACCTCCAGCATGTGACCATGCATACAATGGGAGGAGGCAGAGAGCTCTGAGCCACACCCAAGACTGGCTGATATAGCCCGGGCCTCACATGTGCACCAGAATGCTGCCTGTGGATGGAAATAAAGGCACATTCAGAATTATTAGGCAAATGAGTATTTTGACCACATCATCCTCTTTATGCATGTTGTCTTACTCCAAGCTGTATAGGCTCGAAAGCCTACTACCAATTAAGCATATTAGGTGATGTGCATCTCTGTAATGAGAAGGGGTGTGGTCTAATGACATCAACACCCTATATTAGGTGTGCATAATTATTAGGCAACTTCCTTTCCTTTGGCAAAATGGGTCAAAAGAAGGACTTGACAGGCTCAGAAAAGTCAAAAATAGTGAGATATCTTGCAGAGGGATGCAGCACTCTTAAAATTGCAAAGCTTCTGAAGCGTGATCATCGAACAATCAAGCGTTTCATTCAAAATAGTCAACAGGGTCGCAAGAAGCGTGTGGAAAAACCAAGGCGCAAAATAAATGCCCATGAACTGAGAAAAGTCAAGCGTGCAGCTGCCAAGATGCCACTTGCCACCAGTTTGGCCATATTTCAGTGCAACATCACTGGAGTGCCCAAAAGCACAAGGTGTGCAATACTCAGAGACATGGCCAATGTAAGAAAGGCTGAAAGACGACCACCACTGAACAACACACACAAGCTGAAACGTCAAGACTGGGCCAAGAAATATCTCAAGACTGATTTTTCTAAGGTTTTATGGACTGATGAAATGAGAGTGAGTCTTGATGGGCCAGATGGATGGGCCCGTGGCTGGATTGGTAAAGGGCAGAGAGCTCCAGTCCGACTCAGACGCCAGCAAGGTGGAGGTGGAGTACTGGTTTGGGCTGGTATCATCAAAGATGAGCTTGTGGGGCCTTTTCGGGTTGAGGATGGAGTCAAGCTCAACTCCCAGTCCTACTGCCAGTTTCTGGAAGACACCTTCTTCAAGCAGTGGTACAGGAAGAAGTCTGCATCCTTCAAGAAAAACATGATTTTCATGCAGGACAATGCTCCATCACACGCGTCCAAGTACTCCACAGCGTGGCTGGCAAGAAAGGGTATAAAAGAAGAAAATCTAATGACATGGCCTCCTTGTTCACCTGATCTGAACCCCATTGAGAACCTGTGGTCCATCATCAAATGTGAGATTTACAAGGAGGGAAAACAGTACACCTCTCTGAACAGTGTCTGGGAGGCTGTGGTTGCCGCTGCACGCAATGTTGATGGTGAACAGATCAAAACACTGACAGAATCCATGGATGGCAGGCTTTTGAGTGTCCTTGCAAAGAAAGGTGGCTATATTGGTCACTGATTTGTTTTTGTTTTGTTTTTGAATGCCAGAAATGTATATTTGTGAATGTTGAGATGTTATATTGGTTTCACTGGTAAAAATAAATAATTGAAATGGGTATATATTTGTTTTTTGTTAAGTTGCCTAATAATTATGCACAGTAATAGTCACCTGCACACACAGATATCCCCCTAAAATAGCTAAAACTAAAAACAAACTAAAAACTACTTCCAAAAATATTCAGCTTTGATATTAATGAGTTTTTTGGGTTCATTGAGAACATGGTTGTTGTTCAATAATAAAATTAATCCTCAAAAATACAACTTGCCTAATAATTCTGCACTCCATGTAGGAGTTTCTACACCTCCAAAAATTCAAAATACAAACTACAAATTGGCGTGGTATTAAAAAGCAGGAAGTGGATCAACTTGCAGGATAACAGGCCGAACTGGATGGACAAATGTCTTTTTTCGACCTTATGTACTATGTTGCTAATAGATAGATAGATAGATAGATAGATAGATAGGAAATAGAAAATAGATAGATACCGTATTTTTCGCCGTATAAGACGCACTTTTTCCCCCCCAAAAGTGGGGGGAAAATAGCAGTGCGTCTTATACGGCGAATGCTGCCG
This sequence comes from Bufo bufo, assembly GCF_905171765.1. NCBI lineage: Eukaryota > Metazoa > Chordata > Amphibia > Anura > Bufonidae > Bufo > Bufo bufo. The sequence goes on along the minus strand of NC_053396.1, from coordinate 204,181,056 downwards.
ATTTTGCCGGGTTTTCAATGATACACCCGCCGCGATGCCGTGCGGCGGGTGTATCAGCTGTGAGGGAGGCGGGACTGGGGGCCGGCATCTGCTTTTATAATGACAGCGGGGCCCGTGCAGTGACTGTATTCTACTACACGGGCCCCGCTCACTGTATGATCCTATGTCTAATAGTTAATTGTAATTGTATGTAATCACATAAGGAGGGCTGTGTATTACCGGTACTTACAACTAGAAGCGGTAGGTAGCAGAGAGAGGAGGGAGGAGGGAGGAGGCAGGCCGGGAGGACGGACGCTGGCAGCGTGAGTCATACGTCATGCGGCTGCGCCGCCCACTTTATGAATGAATGAATGAAGCAGGCGACGTGGACTGGGCGCATGACGTATGACTCACGCTGCCAGCGTTCGTCCTCCCGGCCTGCCTTCTCCCTCCTCCCTCCTCTCTCTGCTACCTACCGCTTCTAGTTGTAAGTACCGTGTCAGCGCTCCTTATGTGATTACATACAATTACAATTAACTATTAGACATAGGATCATACAGTGAGCGGGGCCCGTGTAGTAGAATACAGTCACTGCACGGGCCCCGCTGTCATTATAAAAGCAGATACCAGCCCCCAGCGTGTATTGAGGGTCATTCACTACAGGGATACTGTTATGGAGGGGATCTGTGGATGACACATAGCATAAGATGCTATATATGTGTCATCCACAGATCCCCCCCATAACTGTCATACACAGATCCTCATAACAGTGCCATCCAGAGAGCCCAATAAGAGCTACCCACAGATCCCCCATAAGTGTCACCCACAGATCCCCCATAAGTGTCACCCACAGATCCCCCATAAGTGTCACCCACAGATCCCCCATAAGTGTCACCCACAGATCCCCCATAACAGTGCGTCACCCACAGATCCCCCATAACAGTGCGTCACCCACAGATCCCCGATAACAGTGCGTCACCCACAGATCCCCCATAACAGTGCCATCCACAGACCACAATTAGTTATAAAACCCACCAAAAGCACACCTTTTGGTTCAAAATATTTTTTTTCTTATTTTCCTCCTCAAAAACCTAGGTGCGTCTTATAGGGCGAAAAATACGGTAGATAGATAGATAGGAAAAAGATAGATAGATAGATAGATATGATATAGATAGATAGATAGATAGAAAAAGAAAGAAAAAAAGCAGCACACATTAAACGCGGGTGCAAAGTCCTCTTGGGGGCCTGAGACCAAGGTCCCAAGTGTATAGAGTAAAGAAAAAAAGGCAGCACTCCAAATTTGTGATGAAAAAAAGTGGACGGTTTATTCACCCATCAGACAGCAACGTTTCAGCTCTCTCAATGGAGCCTTTGTCCAGCTGAATAACATGTGCAAAATAGCATATATATATATAGTGCAAGCAATATCATGATTACAAATTGGTAATTAAACATTAAAGTGCAAGTGCATCAAGAATATGACAGTGTTAAAAAAATGCAGTTCATCTGTCACCATGATTGAATCTCATATATTGTGAACATGATCGTATAAAATACATATCGTCATTAGTACAGTGCAAAATCCATAAACATACATGACGGGCGATCAAGCATAGTGAAGTGTGCACAGTGAATAACAATCAAGAATCAATATAAACATTAAAACCTTTGAATGGATCACGTTTGAACCATGGAGACCTGGTGGAATCTGCTGGCGTCCGGAAGAGCAGTCGGCGCATGCGCTGCTCCTATGTGTTCACGCGAGACACGTGAAAATAACCAAGAATAGGGAACCACTTCAAAGATGGCCGCTGACAAACTTCGCATCAGAGCGCATGCTCATGCCCATACAGGCCGGCCGGCGCCCAGCGACTAGCACAATTATAGCAGACACTGTACAGTGTCAAAAGCCCCACAGTATGAAGCAGATGAGGCTAGTCCACAGCCGGGGAACCGGCGGGTGAGCGACGGTCTCCAAATGTGATATCCGTCACAGGGGGGCGGTACGGCCGTGAAAACCGCATACACCCCTCTGTCCAGAAATGACAGCACATCCGCTCCGCGACACAACCCACCAAATGGGAATAGGGGTCCACATAATGTGAACCCGCTACCACCAAACAGCAGGGGGAGTCACGGATGAACCGCATCAGAACATTACAAAGTATATAGTATAATAAATATTACAAAAGGACACGGCAGCCCGTCTGAGGTCAGTGTCACCCAAGTCCCTAGGGGCTGGAGTGGCACCAAGTACGGACGAAGACTGTCGTAAGAAAATTAAAGTGGTATCCCAATATAATAAACTATTTAGTAGCATTTAAGTGGATCGTCTGCATAGTTCCTCCAGTCTACACCGAACGTGACCATTCATGACATACAGTCAAGGAGATTGTCCTACAGAAAAAAGAGAGAACACAATTTTAGCATATAGCACATGTTGTTTTCCATACAAAAAACGAAGGGAGAGGGCACATACACAACTGGTAACTAAACGACCCTAAATTCTGCGTTAAGACCCTGTGGCTTCAAAGTACCTAGTGTGTATATCCAATAGAGCTCTCTTCTTTTCAATAATTTAGTTCTATCACCACCTCGTCTCAAAAGTGGTATTTGCTCTAGAATTCTAAACCGTAAATCCCTTTCTGAATGTTTTGCCTCAGCAAAATGTTTTGATACAGGGAGATCCATTTTTTGTTTCCTGATAGAATATCGATGTTGGTTGAGTAGGGTTTTAACATCCCAGGTAGTTTCACCTATGTATAAAAGATGGCAGAAGCACATCAACAAATAAATAACATGGGACGAGTCACACGTTAGGTATTGTTTGATTTTAACTGTTTGGCCAGAAACCGGGTGAACAAAAGAGTCACCTCGTAACATCAAATTGCAATTTACACAATTGTAGCATGGAACAATTGTGTAAATTGCAATTTGATGTTACGAGGTGACTCTTTTGTTCACCCGGTTTCTGGCCAAACGGTTAAAATCAAACAATACCTAACGTGTGACTCGTCCCATGTTATTTATTTGTTGATGTGCCCCTGCCATCTTTTATACATAGGCGAAGCTACCTGGGATGTTAAAACCCGACTCAACCAACATCGATATTCTATCAGGAAACAAAAAATGGATCTCCCTGTATCAAAACATTTTGCTGAGGCAAAACATTCAGAAAGGGATTTACGGTTTAAAATTCTAGAGCAAATACCACTTTTGAGACGAGGTGGTGATAGAAATAAATTATTGAAAAGAAGAGAGCTCTATTGGATATACACACTAGGTACTCTGAAGCCACAGGGTCTTAACGCAGAATTTAGGGTCGTTTAGTTACCAGTTGTGTATGTGCCCTCTCCCTTCGTTTTTTGTATGGAAAACAACATGTGCTATATGCTAAAATTGTGTTCTCTCTTTTTTCTGTAGGACAATCTCCTTGACTGTATGTCATGAATGGTCACGTTCGGTGTAGACTGGAGGAACTATGCAGACGATCCACTTAAATGCTACTAAATAGTTTATTATATTGGGATACCACTTTAATTTTCTTACGACAGTCTTCGTCCGTACTTGGTGCCACTCCAGCCCCTAGGGACTTGGGTGACACTGACCTCAGACGGGCTGCCGTGTCCTTTTGTAATATTTATTATACTATATACTTTGTAATGCTCTGATGCGGTTCATCCGTGACTCCCCCTGCTGTTTGGTGGTAGCGGGTTCACATTATGTGGACCCCTATTCCCATTTGGTGGGTTGTGTCGCGGAGCGGATGTGCTGTCATTTCTGGACAGAGGGGTGTATGCGGTTTTCACGGCCGTACCGCCCCCCTGTGACGGATATCACATTTGGAGACCGTCGCTCACCCGCCGGTTCCCCGGCTGTGGACTAGCCTCATCTGCTTCATACTGTGGGGCTTTTGACACTGTACAGTGTCTGCAATAATTGTGCTAGTCGCTGGGCGCCGGCCGGCCTGTATGGGCATGAGCATGCGCTCTGATGCGAAGTTTGTCAGCGGCCATCTTTGAAGTGGTTCCCTATTCTTGGTTATTTTCACGTGTCTCGCGTGAACACATAGGAGCAGCGCATGCGCCGACTGCTCTTCCGGACGCCAGCAGATTCCACCAGGTCTCCATGGTTCAAACGTGATCCATTCAAAGGTTTTAATGTTTATATTGATTCTTGATTGTTATTCACTGTGCACACTTCACTATGCTTGATTGGCAATCATGTATGTTTATGGATTTTGCACTGTACTAATGACGATATGTATTTTATACGATCATGTTCACAATATATGAGATTCTATCATGGTGATAGATGAACTGCATTTTTTAACACTGTTATACACTGCTCAAAAAAATAAAGGGAACACAAAAATAACACATCCTAGATCTGAATTAATTAAATATTCTTCTGAAATACTTTGTTCTTTACATAGTTGAATGTGCTGACAACAAAATCACACAAAAATTAAAAAATGGAAATCAAATTTTTCAACCCATGGAGGTCTGGATTTGGAGTCACACTCAAAATTAAAGTGGAAAAACACACTACAGGCTGATCCAACTTTGATGTAATGTCCTTAAAACAAGTCAAAATGAGGCTCAGTAGTGTGTGTGTCCTCCACGTGCCTGTATGACCTCCCTACAACGCCTGTGCATGCTCCTGATGAGGTGGCGGACGGTCTCCTGAGGGATCTCCTCCCAGACCTGGACTAAAGCATCTGCCAACTCCTGGACAGTCTGTGGTGCAACGTGACGTTGGTGGATAGAGCGAGACATGATGTCCCAGATGTGCTCAATTGGATTCAGGTCTGGGGAACGGGCGGGCCAGTCCATAGCATCAATGCCTTCGTCTTGCAGGAACTGCTGACACACTCCAGCCACATGAGGTCTAGCATTGTCTTGCATTAGGAGGAACCCAGGGTCAACCGCACCAGCATATGGTCTCACAAGGGGTCTGAGGATCTCATCTCGGTACCTAATGGCAGTCAGGCTACCTCTGGCGAGCACATGGAGGGTTGTGCGGCCCTCCAAAGAAATGCCACCCCACACCATTACTGACCCAATGCCAAACCGGTCATGCTGGAGGATGTTGCAGGCAGCAGAACGTTCTCCACGGCGTCTCCAGACTCTGTCACGTCTGTCACATGTGCTCAGTGTGAACCTGCTTTCATCTGTGAAGAGCACAGGGCGCAGTGGCGAATTTGCCAATCTTGGTGTTCTTTGGCAAATGCCAAACGTCCTGCACAGTGTTGGGCTGTAAGCACAACCCCCACCTGTGGACATCGGGCCCTCATATCACCCTCATGGAGTCTGTTTCTGACCGTTTGAGCAGACACATGCACATTTGTGGCCTGCTGGAGGTCATTTTGCAGGGCTCTGGCAGTGCTCCTCCTGTTCCTCCTTGCACAAAGGCGGAGGTAGCGGTCCTGCTGCTGGGTTGTTGCCCTCCTACGGCCTCCTCCACGTCTCCTGATGTACTGGCCTCTCTCCTGGTAGCGCCTCCATGCTCTGGACACTACGCTGACAGACACAGCAAACCTTCTTGCCACAGCTCGCATTGATGTGCCATCCTGGATAAGCTGCACTACCTGAGCCACTTGTGTGGGTTGTAGACTCCGTCTCATGCTACCACTAGAGTGAAAGCACCGCCAGCATTCAAAAGTGACCAAAACATCAGCCAGGAAGCATAGGAACTGAGAAGTGGTCTGTGGTCACCACCTGCAGAACCACTCCTTTATTGGGGGTGTCTTGTTAATTGCCTATAATTTCCACCTGTTGTCTATCCCATTTGCACAACAGCATGTGAAATTGATTGTAGCTCAGTGTTGTTTCCTAAGTGGACAGTTTGATTTCACAGAAGTGTGATTGACTTGGAGTTACATTGTGTTGTTTAAGTGTTCCCTTTATTTTTTTGAGCAGTGTATTTTTGATGCACTTGCACTTTAATGTTTAATTACCAATTTGTGATCATGATATTGCTTGCACTATATATATATGCTTTTTTGCACATGTTATTCAGCTGGACAAAGGCTCCATTGAGAGAGCTGAAACGTTGCTGTCTGATGGGTGAATAAACCGTCCACTTTTTTTCATCACAAATTTGGAGTGCTGCCTTTTTTCTTTACTCTAGATAATAGATAGATAGATAGATAGATAGATAGATAGATAGATAGATAGATAGATAGATACAAGAATAAATAAATCATGGAGCACCGCTGTAAAACAAACAAATGCTGGAGTGCCAGCGGCTGAAGGGCCATCCCTCAAGCCCAAAAATACAAAAAATAAAGAAAAGATGCGGCATTTCCGTGAATGTGCGTTTATTCACCCGGTATCATGCTAGATAGATAGAAAGAAGATAAAGACAGATTTATAGATAATAGATAAATGTTAGATGATGTTACAACACTCCTTTATTTTATAAGTCTAATGAACATGTCATAATGAATAATTGATACATATTTCCCATATTGAATATGAACTTTGACACAATTTCCTTCAGGACTTATGAGTTCCTCAAACCACACATTGGTGATGTTTTTCTTTCTAACTGGGATTTCTAATATCCCAATGCTTGTTGGTAACATCACTATTTTTCTCCTGGTCTGCCTGGATCATCACCTCCACACCCCAATGTACTTCTTTCTCTGCAATTTGTCCATTCTGGACATGTCCTCCTCCACCGTCACAATGCATAGGATCTTCATCAACTTTATTACAGGAGATACCACAATATCCTTTTTTGCTTGTATGACCCAAATGTATATTTTTGCATTGTTAACTAGTGATGAGCTGCTTCTGTTGATTATGAGCTATGATCGTTACATGGCCATCTGCAGCCCCTTGCGTTATCACACTGTGATGTGTCTTAAGTTCTGCAGCAAGTTGACTGCCTTCTGTTGGGTGGTTGGGTTCCTACAGGTGTTGCCTCTTGTTGTCATGCTTTCACGCATCACTTGCTTTAAGACCACTGAGATCAACCACTTCTTCTGTGATATCATGCCCCTTATAAGACTTCCTTGTGAGGACATCTCCACTTTGGAACTGTACAATTTAATCAATGGACTAATCCTGGCTGTATTTCCATTCTTCCTCACGTTCATCCCTTACATATTTATTGTCCTCGCTATTCTCAAAATTCGTTCTTCTACCGGGAGACGTAAAACTTTCTACACTTGCTCCTCGCACCTCACGGTCATAATACTTCTATACACTTCTCTGGTTTGCCAGTATCTCCAACCAGATTCAATGGTTAGCAAAGGCTCCAATAAACTTTACTCTCTGTTTAATACCGCGGCGGTCCCCATGTTGAACCCCTTAATTTACAGTTTGAAAAATAAAGACGTGAAGGAAGCTCTAAAGGGGAGGAGGAGAACGATGGCATTAATTAATTAGTCTTCGAATCATTGGGTGCTTTTCTGGGGCTTTTAAAGGGGTTGTGCAAAAATTTAGTTTTTTTTTGCAACACCGCCACCCACTTTACCAGACCTGTAGAGAAGATTACTTACCTGCTTCCTGGCGCTGGCTCCCTGCTCCTTCTCCTCCTAGGCTGCAATGCTCCACTGGGCTCCCTCGATGTAATCATCCAGTTTGACATCACCTCAGTCAATCACTGACAACGGCAAAGACCGGATCCCCTTACATCATGGTAAATGGTCACACAAGGGAATCTGGTCTCCACCACCCTTTAAGCTCTTGGCATCACAATGTCATACAAAGATTATTACTGTTACACTACAACGTTATCCCCTACTTCCTAAAACTTGAATAAAGGAAGATACTGTAGAATCGTTCCCCTCTTTTAGGTTTTCGCCTATAAGGAAGGAGGCTATGCCCCAGCAGAGCTAGAACCCCTCTAGGTATACCCCATTATTTAATGATGTCAAGAGCTTTGACATGGGCAAATACTGCAGCCTATTTATCCCTTGGTGCACCATGACGAAAAAGTTTGTCACAGCGATCTGGTTGTAATAGAGCACAGCTATACTCAGATCTTTGTTGTTCACCTTGTTACTTACCACAACTGAAGCTGATTGTGGTAAACCTTGGGTATGGACAAAGCGGAGCTTTGATTATGGTTTGTGCGCATGTGGTTAGAGATGAGCAAATTTATTAAACCTTGATTCTGGGCCAGTTTCGTCGAGTTGGCCAAGTTTTTCAATTTGGCCAGGATAAATTTCAACCTGAAAGTGTCCCAAATGCCTGGAATTCTCTCTCTCCACTCTTTATTTATCTTTCTTTCTCTCTCCTGAATGGAATCACACAAATTTCAAGTTCCTTAGAATCTAAATTTTTTGAAAAATTTGGGCTAAGTTTCCAAATTTTAGAATTTATGCGATCATATCTACCTGTGTGTTATTGCTAATCTGGTTGTATATCACACCCCACCGGGGTGGTCATCAAAGAGTGCGGGGATCAGAGAAGTCCGAGCATGTATGCAGCAGTCCCTGTTCCTGTGTGACATCACAGGAGATGGCTATCTGTGGATTGGCTGCATGGCATTATGGGTGATCTTGCATTCCTGGGCTTCTTACTTTCACAATTTGTTAAACAAATTCTCCTAAACTTCGGACTGTATTCTTGTATATTGTAAAAAAAATTTTTTTTTTTAACTCACCGCCAGTATTCTAGCAGTGTCATTTGTTACACCCTAACTCAGTTGCATCCTTATATTTTGAACCATTTCATTATGGGAACCTGGTCATGTGATCTCAATTCTGACCCCCAGCCCAGAGCTTGCTCCAGTATGTAGCCAGCAGTGGTGAATCTCTCAACAGTCTTTCTATGTGAACTACAGGATGACATCATCACCAATCAAATTCCTCCTGGCACATTCAGGCCCCTCCTCTTCGCATCCTCCATGTTCCTCTGTATACCCCTATAGCAAGTGAGTGTATAAGGTGATTGGCTGCAGTTATATAAACCTACTGAATCACACTGCCTGTCTGTACTATCTGAGTGTGCTGACTCTCCAGTGTACTGTAGTTCTATGAGTAGCTTCACACTGGTCTCCCTGCCTCCTGCATGTAACAGCTGATCGGGAGGGGGGGGGGGGGGGGGAGAGATAAAAAGGCAGAGAGGGGAGACAGGCTCAAATTGCATCACCTAGGAAAACAGAGACCCTGCCGTGTGAGGGAATAGCAGCTGTGTCACTGATCTGTCATGGCTGCCCTCTCAGTGCAGGGTGGTGAAACTCCTCCACCTCTATCTCTGCAAAGCCAGGCATGATGGGAAATGTAGGATTCATTAGGAGAACCATATGTTAAGGGGAGAAGGAATCAAGATGGCTGCCAAGCCCCCAAAACTGCACACCAAATAAAACAGGTACAGTATACACAAGACCCTCTATCTTATTATTTAGTAATGGTCTATCCTGCACTATATCGGCAAAATAAAAAAACATGTTGGAGTGCTTCTTTAAGTTCAAAATTGGAAACCTCTGTTCATTTGGATTGTTTTTTCTTTTGTATTTTCCTACAAGAGAACTCAAGAGTGCAGAAGAAAGAAGATTATAACTGATATAAGATGTAACGATTGCACAATGAGTTACCTTTAGGGGGCCAGTGTCCTGGGATTAAAAACATTGGCCAAATGTTTTGCTTAAAAATAAAAACGAATGTCTCCGTGAATAACACACATCTGACATGTCAAGGAGTATGCCCACAACACTGCAATGAAAGTCAATGAACATTTCAAGACTACAGTTTCCTATGGTCCATGTGGCAGCTGTAAATATTGATTAAAAAAAAGCTAAGCACTGCTTGAATAGAGTTCCCATGTCTCACAGTAAGGAAAGTTTGAAAATTGTTTATTTGGAATAAAAGTTAGTAAAAAGTTTAAGACAGAAATAGAAATTAATAAGAAAAAAGTGCACAGAGAAATGACTGAAGAGTTCTGGCTTATAAGCCATTTTTCTGTGGCCACCCTGCATTAGGGCATACTCCTCGAAATTTTAACATCAAGAGTTAACACATCATTGATTTCAAGAATTACGCAGTCTAGAATACTGTCATCAATCATTTTGACTACAGCACCTTATCTGAACTAGGTTGTTCACCAACCGCCACGTAGTCGGACTTAGGCTCCATTCACACGTCCGCAAATGGGTCCGCATCCGTTCCGCAATTTTTCTATGGGGACGGAATGGATGCAGACAGCGCACAGTGTGCTGTCAGCATCCGCATTTGCGGAGCGCGGCCCCGGTCTTCAGGTCCGCAGCTCCGCAAAAGATAGAACATGTCCTATTCTTGTCCGCAGCTTGCGGACAAGAATAGGCATTTCTATAGGGCTGCCGGGCGGGTGTGTTGCAGATCCGCAATTTGCGGGTCCGCAACACACCACGGACGTGTGAATGGACCCTAAACATGTCCTACTCTCAGTACTGTCACAGTATGTACAAAAAAATATTTTGCCCAATCCACAACACTAAGGGAGCAAGTATTCCAATGCCTAAGTGCAGTGGCGTACATAGAGAAGCAAGGACCCCATAGCAAGGATCAAATCAGGCCCCCCCACACAGGACAAAAGGGTTTCCGCCTAAACCCTTTTCAATGACCCTTGTGCCATTTTTCCACTGCCTCATTTGCCAAAAATTGTTCCTTTAGAGGGGGTAGAGTCCTGACCAAGTCTTCACCTCCAGTAGAAGAGGAAATAATCCCATATAAGACTGTGCTCCCTCTTGCCCTGGGCTCAATAGAAGTCGCATGGTCTGCCGCTATGGCAGTTACCCCCTTGTCTAAGTGTGAAACGTGTGTCAAGATTTGATGGCCAAGTTGCCTTGACTGTGGCACAACATTCGCAAGAAATCCACCAGGTCTGTGGCGCCGCAGCATCCTGTCATTGGGGGGAATTTATCATGAGAAAAAATTTGAAGTCACTTTTGCTTGACTGTGCGTTGGAGAGCTTTATGCCACATTTATCAAATGTCTCATGTTACTTGATACATTTGTCTTCTCCTTAAACCTAACACTTTTGTCTAGACAAAATGATAAATCTAGAGTGAAACTCATTAACATAGCTAACCACACCCATGTTCCCACCTACATTACAAAAGTGGAGTGAGTGGTGTGAAAATGCAAAAAGTTGCAAAATTTTGCAGAAGCGAGTGTAAAAAAAATAAAAAAATAATTTGGCGCAATTGATTCAATTGTGCGCAAGCGAGCGCAAAAAGTCGCAAAGCCCTATGGTATGATAAATCAGGGCAATTTTGGGTATTACTAGCCTAAAAGTATAAAAAACAAGATCAGTGCAAAGTTGAGGTCACTCAAGTTTGGTTTTGGCCAATCTCATGGAGTTCTACATCTTAACAAATTTTTTCCTATGTGAATGCAGTTTCGTCCTGTTCCCTTCTAGACCCCAGCTGAAGCCAGTGCTGAATCCAACAGCAAACCCAAGTAGCGCTGGCATGAGCCACTGGAACCAGTTGTAGTTTTTCCTACTCTTCCTGCCATGTAACTAACATCCAGCAAAGGACAGTTGGAGGCCTCCAGAATGATTTCAATGGTATACAAGAATATGGGCTAAGCCTAGGCCTTATGTTTTTGTCTTCACATGGCTTTACAGTTCAGCCTTTAATCGTGCATTACAAATCAACAGTGATGGTCAGTTCGCAGTGTTCGCCAGCGAACACATGCGGGCTGCCATCTTTAGTAAGGTAGACTCACCTGCCCGATGATGCACATCTAAGCCCTTACCTGTGCCGGGAGCCGGTCTGAAATCAAATGCAGTCACCGGGAGCAGGCAGTTCCGAGAACTCTAAGGGCTTACCTGTGCATCGCCGGACAGGTGAGTCTTCCTTACTAAAGATGACAGCCCACATGTGTTTGCTGGCGAACACTGCGAACCGACCATCACTGCAAATCAATTCTTCGTCTGTAAGTGACCACCAACCAGCATTTTGCACCACTATTCCCAGTCATCCCTCTCCATGGGTAAGAGCTATAACTCCTTGCCTTTTCTTTCAGCAGCATATCAGGATTAGGGATGAGCGAACCCGTGGAAGTTCGGGTTTGCCGAGTTTGGCCAAACTTCAGGTCAAAGTTTGGGTTCGGGACCCGAACTTGACCCCGGGCCCCATTAACCTGTTGGGGACACATGACGTACCAGTACGTCATGATGTCCTGGTACTTAAGGACACATGACATACCGGAATGTCATGTGTATTTCCGATCATTACCGCACGGCGGACGGTGATCGGAACTGGGTGACTGCTGAAATCAATCAGCAGGCACCCTGGGACAATGCGGGGGGGTCCTGTGACCCCCCCATATCGGCGATCGCGGCAAACCACAGGTCAATTCAGACCTGCGGTCTGCTGCGTTTTCGGGTTATTCAGGTCTCTGGTGACCTGATAACCCGGAACAGGATGGTGATCGGTGGTGTGATAATACACCACCAATCACCATCCTGCGATCCTGAGAGGTGATGATGGACATCACCTCTTAGGATTGCTTCTGATTGGCTGCAGGGCGGGCGGGAGGTTCAAGTTATTGCAGCTCTCCTCCTCCTTTCTGTGTACAGGAGCGAGGAGAGAGGAGCCTGCAATCGGATCTCCTGAACCAGCATCCCCATCTGTGCCTAGCACCCCCCTTCTGACCGTCCACAGTGCCACCTAGCACTAAAAGGTACTTAGGGAAAGGTTAGGTTAGGCAGGGATATTCAGGGAAAGTTTAGAAAAAAAAAAAAGTTTGATTGTTGCATCATAGCTGTGTGACCCTAGACCCCCCAATGGTGCTGCACCTTGCCCCCCTGCCCCCTCCCCACATTTTTGGGGGCGCAAGCATTTTTTTTTCTGCGTATGCTGACTGTGGCCGCACACTCCACCGCTGATCAACTTCAGACGGCTGATCAGCGAGTTTGAATCTTTTTTTTTTTTTCTTTTTTTTTCTTTTTAGGCCTTTTTTTTTATTAGGTTTTTTTTTCTGTTAGGTTTAGGGATAAGTACACGAACTGCCGTCCCTCACACACACGCACACTAAATAAAGATTTCCACATACGCACACACACACACACATTCCCCTATGGCCCGCCGGATGTTCTCGGCCGAGGAGGCATACGCCCAGCCTGTCTCCGACTCCGAGAGCCCCAGTGAGGACGATGATGACCCCACTTTCCTTTTGTCATCAGCATCCTCCTCATCATCTAGCGATGATTATGAGCCCCCAAGGCGGCGGAGACGTCGCCAGGCAGAGCAAAGGGACCGCCATGCCAAGGACCCTGTGGCCCACACTAGTACGAACAGCTCTGGGGCTCGTACTAGTTTTCCGGCCCACCAGATAAGTCCACCAGAGCCCCCTACCGGGGAACTTGCATGGTGTACCCCAGAGAATTTTGAGCCTGTGATTCATGATTTTGTTGGTCAGCCAGGAATCCAGATTCCCACAGTGGGCTTCACTGAATATGACTATTTTAGTCTTTTTTTCAGTGACCACTTTGTGAATCTGATGGTGGAGCAAACGAACATGTTCGCCCAACAGTTCGTTGCTCAACACCCGGGCTCCTTTTTGGCTAGGGTCGGTGGCTGGACTCCGGTCAGTGCAGCCGAGATATGGACGCTTTGGGGCCTCATGCTGCACATGGGCATAGTCAAAAAACCAAGTGTCAGGCATTACTGGAGTGGGGACGTCCTCTACCAGACCCCACTTTACAGTACGGCCATGACATGTACCCGGTTTGAGGCCATCTGGAAATGCCTGCATTATGCAGATAATGCAGCATGTCCCCCCCAAGGTGATTCTGCCTATGACCGCCTGTACAAAATCAGGCCGGTCATCGATCACTTCGGGGCCAAATTTTTGGAGGCCTATGTACCTGGAAGGGAGGTCACGGTTAATGAGTCTCTCATTGCTTTCAAGGGGAGACTCATTTTCCGCCAGTATGTTCCCTCTAAGCGGGCGAGGTACGGTGTGAAGCTGTACAAACTTTGTGAGAGTACCTCAGGGTACACTTACAAGTTTCATGTGTACGAGGGGCGAGATTCCCGCATTCAACCCCCAGAATGTCCCCCCACTCTGGGTGTTAGCGGGAAACTTGTGTGGGACCTTATGCACCCACTGCTAGATAAGGGTTACCACCTGTACATGGATAACTTTTATACTAGTATCCCCTTGTTCCAATCCCTCGCCGCCAGATCCACGTCCGCTTGTGGGACCGTGCAGAAAAATCAACGCGGCCTCCCTACCCACCCCCTCCAGGTACCTATCCCCAGGGGTGAGACCGTGCCCTTACCAGTGGAAACCTGTTGCTGGTCAGATATAAAGACAAGAGGGATGTCCTTGTACTGTCCACAATTCACGGTAACGACATCACCCCTGTCCCTGTGCGAGGTACCGCGGCAACGGTCCTCAAGCCCGATTGTATCGTCGACTACAATCGGTATATGGGAGGAGTTGATCTCTCTGATCTAGTCCTCAAGCCAAATAATACCATGCGCAATATCCGGGCATGGTACAAAAAAGTTGCGGTCTACTTGGTGCAGGTTGCCTTGTACAACTCTTTTGTGCTGTCCCGGGGTGCTGGCAACACAGGGAAATTTCTCCAGTTCTATGAGGCAGTCCTCAAGGCCCTGATCGGGATAGAGCAGGCCGGAGTACCTCAGGAACTGGAGGTGCCCGGATTGTCCCTGGCAAACACTTTCCAGGTGTGGTCCACCATACTGGAAAGAAGGGACGGACCCAAAAAAGGTGCAGAGTGTGTCACAGGAGGGGGATACGAAAGGACACCACCACTCAGTGTGACACGTGCCCCGATCATCCGGGCCTCTGCCTTATTGGTTGCTTCAGGGAGTACCACACTTCCATGGAGTATAAAATTTATAATCCCTTTCCCCAATTTTTTTCCATTTAGCCACTGACAATCGAAAAAAAACTATGGTTCTCAGACTTGAGACACTAAAACAGTTCTAAAACTAAAATAAAAAAGTAGACATATTAGGTATCGCCGCATCCGTAAGAATCTGCTTTCTAAAAATACCTCATTACCTAACCCCTCAGATGAACATGGTCAAAAAAAAAAACTGTGAAAAAAAGGTATTTTTTTGTCACCTTACATCACAAAAAGTGTAATAGCAAGCGATCAAAAAGTCATATGCCCCCCAAAATAGTGCCATAAAACCGTCCTCTCACCCCACAAAAAATAAGCCCCTATCTAAGATAATTGGCTAAAAACTAAAAAAAATTACTCTTAGACTATGGATATACTAAAATGTTTTTTTTTTGGTTTATAAAAGGATAATACAGGGAGTGCAGAATTATTAGGCAAATGAGTATTTTGACCACATCATCCTCTTTATGCATGTTGTCTTACTCCAAGCTGTATAGGCTCGAAAGCCTACTACCAATTAAGCATATTAGGTGATGTGCATCTCTGTAATGAGAAGGGGTGTGGTCTAATGACATCAACACCCTATATTAGGTGTGCATAATTATTAGGCAACTTCCTTTCCTTTGGCAAAATGGGTCAAAAGAAGGACTTGACAGGCTCAGAAAAGTCAAAAATAGTGAGATATCTTGCAGAGGGATGCAGCACTCTTAAAATTGCAAAGCTTCTGAAGCGTGATCATCGAACAATCAAGCGTTTCATTCAAAATAGTCAACAGGGTCGCAAGAAGCGTGTGGAAAAACCAAGGCGCAAAATAACTGCCCATGAACTGAGAAAAGTCAAGCGTGCAGCTGCCAAGATGCCACTTGCCACCAGTTTGGCCATATTTCAGAGCTGCAACATCACTGGAGTGCCCAAAAGCACAAGGTGTGAAATACTCAGAGACATGGCCAAGGTAAGAAAGGCTGAAAGACGACCACCACTGAACAAGACACACAAGCTGAAACGTCAAGACTGGGCCAAGAAATATCTCAAGACTGATTTTTCTAAGGTTTTATGGACTGATGAAATGAGAGTGAGTCTTGATGGGCCAGATGGATGGGCCCGTGGCTGGATTGGTAAAGGGCAGAGAGCTCCAGTCCGACTCAGACGCCAGCAAGGTGGAGGTGGAGTACTGGTTTGGGCTGGTATCATCAAAGATGAGCTTGTGGGGCCTTTTCGGGTTGAGGATGGAGTCAAGCTCAACTCCCAGTCCTACTGCCAGTTTCTGGAAGACACCTTCTTCAAGCAGTGGTACAGGAAGAAGTCTGCATCCTTCAAGAGAAACATGATTTTCATGCAGATCAATGCTCCATCACACGCGTCCAAGTACTCCACAGCGTGGCTGGCAAGAAAGGGTATAAAAGAAGAAAATCTAATGACATGGCCTCCTTGTTCACCTGATCTGAACCCCATTGAGAACCTGTGGTCCATCATCAAATGTGAGATTTACAAGGAGGGAAAACAGTACACCTCTCTGAACAGTGTCTGGGAGGCTGTGGTTGCTGCTGCACGCAATGTTGATGGTGAACAGATCAAAACACTGACAGAATCCATGGATGGCAGGCTTTTGAGTGTCCTTGCAAAGAAAGGTGGCTATATCGGTCACTGATTTGTTTTTGTTTTGTTTTTGAATGTCAGAAATGTATATTTGTGAATGTTGAGATGTTATATTGGTTTCACTGGTAAAAATAAATAATTGAAATGGGTATATATTTGTTTTTTGTTAAGTTGCCTAATAATTATGCACAGTAATAGTCACCTGCACACACAGATATCCCCCTAAAATAGCTAAAACTAAAAACAAACTAAAAACTACTTCCAAAAATATTCAGCTTTGATATTAATGAGTTTTTTGGGTTCATTGAGAACATGGTTGTTGTTCAATAATAAAATTAATCCTCAAAAATACAACTTGCCTAATAATTCTGCACTCCCTGTATAGTGTAAAACCTAAATAAATAAAAAAAAAGTAGACAGGTATCGCCGCGTCCATAAGAATCTGCTCTATAAAAATACCCCTTGACCTAACCCCTCAGATGAACACGGTCAAAAAAATAAAATAAAAACAGTGCCAAATTTTCCATTTTAATCCGTTTTTTCAAGTAGCAAAGCAAGGGTTAACAGCCAAACAAAACTTAATATTTATTACCCTGATTCTGCAGTTTACAGAAACACCCCATATGTGGTTGTAAACTGCTGTATGACCAAACGGCAGGGCGCAGAAGGAAATGAACACCGTATGTCCCATTTGAAGAACCCCTGATGCTCCCCTAGAGTAGAAACTCCATAAAAGTGACCCCATCTAAGAAACTACTCCCCTCAAGGTATTCAAAACAGATTTTACAAACTTTATTAACCCTTTAGATGTTCCTCAACAGTTTATGGCAAATGGAGATGAAATTTCAGAATTTCTATTTTTGGTAACCTTGCCTCACAAAAATGTAATATAGAGCGACCAAAAATCTCATGTACCCTAAAAATAGTCTCAACAAAACTGCCACCTTATCCGGTAGTTTCCAAAAAGTTTCTACTCTAGGGGTGCATCGGGGGGGGGGGGGGGGGGGGCTTCAAATGGCACATGGTGTAAATAAACCAGTCCAGCAAAATCTGCCTTTCAAAAACCACACGGCGCTCCTTTCTCTCTATGCCCTACCATGTGCCTGTACAGTAGTTTACATATGGGGTGTTTCTGCAAACTACAGAATCAGGGTAATAAATATTGAGTTTTGTTTGGCTGTTAACCTTTGCTTTATTACTGGAAACAATGGATTAAAATGGAAAATTTGTCCAAAAATTTAAATTCTTAAATTTCATCTCCATTTGCCAATAACTCTTGTGGAACACCTAAAGGGTTAACAAAGTTTGTAAAATCCGTTTTGAATACCTTGAGGGGTGTAGTTTCTTAAATGGGGTCACTTTTATGGAGTTTCTACTCTAGGGGTGCATCAGGGGGGCTTCAAATGGGACATGGTGTAAATAAACCAGTCCAGGAAAATCTGCCTTCCAAAAACCACACAACGCTCCTTTCCCTCTACGCCCTACCGTGTGACCGTACAGCAGTTTACGACCACATATGGGGTGTTTCTGCAAACTACAGAATCAGGGCAATAAATATTGAGTTTTGTTTGGTTGTTAAATCTTGCTTTGTTACTGGAAAAAGTGGATTAAAATTGGAAAATTTGCCCAAAAATTTAAATTATGAAATTTCATCTCCATTTGCCAATAACTCTTGTGAAACACCTAAAGGGTTAAAAAAGTTTGTAAAATCAGTTTTAAATACCTTAAGGGGTGTAGTTTCTTAGATGGGGTCACTTTTATGGAGTTTCTACTCTAGGGGTGCATCAGGGGGGCTTCAAATGGGACATGGTGTAAATAAACCAGTCCAGCAAAATCTGCCTTCTAAAAACCACACGGCGCTCCTTTTCCTCTACGCCCTACCGTGTGCGTAGTTTATGACCAATAAATATTGAGTTTTGTTTGGCTGTTAACCCTTGCTTTGTTGCTGAAAAAAATGGATCAAAATGGAAAATTTGCCCAAAAGAAATCTAAATTCTGAAATTTTATCTCCATTTGCCATTAACTCTTGTGGAACACCTAAAGGGTTAACGACATTTGTAAAATCAGTTTTGAATACCTTGAGGGGTGTAGTTTCTAGAATGGAAACAGATGAACACGGTCAAAAAAATAAAATAAAAACAGTGCCAAATTTTCCATTTTAATCCGTTTTTTCAAGTAGCAAAGCAAGGGTTAACAGCCAAACAAAACTTAATATTTATTACCCTGATTCTGCAGTTTACAGAAACACCCCATATGTGGTTGTAAACTGCTGTATGACCAAACGGCAGGGCGCAGAAGGAAATGAACACCGTATGTCCCATTTGAAGAACCCCTGATGCTCCCCTAGAGTAGAAACTCCATAAAAGTGACCCCATCTAAGAAACTACTCCCCTCAAGGTATTCAAAACAGATTTTACAAACTTTATTAACCCTTTAGATGTTCCTCAACAGTTTATTGAGTTTTGTTTGGCTGTTAACCCTTGCTTTGTTGCTGAAAAAAATGGATCAAAATGGAAAATTTGCCCAAAAGAAATCTAAATTCTGAAATTTTATCTCCATTTGCCATTAACTCTTGTGGAACACCTAAAGGGTTAACGACATTTGTAAAATCAGTTTTGAATACCTTGAGGGGTGTAGTTTCTAGAATGGGTCAGTTTTGGGTGTTTTCTATTATGTAAGCCTCACAAAGTGACTTTTTGAAAGTGGGTTTTTGAAAATTTCTGAAAAATTTCAAGATTTGCTTCTAAACTTCTAAGCCTTGTAACGTCCCTAAAAAATAAAATGTAATTCCCAAAATGATCCAAACATGAAGTAGACATATGGGGAATGTAAAGTAATAACTATTTTTGGAGGTATTACTATGTTTTATAGAAGTTGAGAAATTGCAACTTGGAAATTTGCTAATTTTTCAAAAATTTTTGCAAATTTGGTATTTTTTTATAAATAAAAATGAATTTTATTGACTACATTTTACCAGTGTCATGAAGTATAATATGTGACGAAAAAACAATCTCAGAATGGCCTGGATAAGTGTTTCAAAGTTATTCACACATAAAATGACACTGGTCAGATTTGCAAAAAATGGCCTGGTCCTTAAGGGGAAATATGGCTGTGTCCTTAAGGGGTTAAAGTCAATGGGGACCTGAACTTCACTTTATTATTTTCGGTTATAACATGGTTATGACGGAAAATAATAGCATTCTTAAGACATAATGCTAAATAAAATGGCCATTGAGGGGTTAAAAATAATTAAAAAAAAACTCACCTCATCCACTTGATTGCGCAGCCGTTATCCTATTTTTTCTTCTTTCTGCAGGACCTGCAAAAGGTCCTGTGATGACATCATTGCAGGTCCTTTTGCAGGTCCTGCAGAAAGAAGAGGATATAGGCTGCGCGGTTAAGTGGATGAGGTGATTTTTTAAAATGATTTTTAACCCCTGAATGGCCATTTTATTTAGCATTATGTCTTAAGAATGCTATTATTTTCCGTTATAACTATGTTATAATGGAAAATAATAAAATCACCTAAACACCAAGCCGATCCCAAACTTCAGTGAAAAAGTCTGGGTTCTGGTCCGGGTCCTTAAACTCTCAAAGTTCGGGTTCGCTCAACCCTAATCATCCCGATTTGTGGCATTGCCCAGATATTTAAAAATGACCCGCAAAGTTAAACCTGACAACTACTTAACCTGACTAGAGCAAACAGGACAAAAGAATATGAAAAATTCCTGAAAATTTAACCAGCTCTTGAGAGGGCTGTCAAGGTAAACAGTTGGCATCTTGTGAAACTTATTTTTTGCATGAACTGTGCAGCCATCAGTAGCTTTACAATATACATCTACATGCATCTGGTCAACTGGTCAACCATCTGGTGGTCACAAGAATTGGAGTAAGGGACATCGCTGTAGGTGGTTCAGAGGAACTAGATGCACTTGGGCTCTGGTATCTGAGGGGGTTAAAATGTCTCACATAAAAAGGCACTGATATTATAATGGGCACATGAAAGATTGGGGGCAAAGTAAACGTTTTAAACTGGGGCCCAGATGCTTCAGAATACTCCTATTGTTGGAGTGCTACAAGGTGCTGACCTATTACTCAATAATACAAGAAACTTTCCAGAAGTTGATTTGTTTGTTCAGAAGTTACTGTAAGTTGTGAAACTCTCTGGAGACTCCAGAACAGTGAGAGTCAAAGATATATAAAGACTGAAGGCATTGTACAAAGGAGACACACAAAGAATGAGAGTGAGATGCAGGCAGTTATTGCTTTCACTCTTTTCAAGCTGGTTTGATCTCTGATGGAAAAGTGGGTAAATATGAGTAAAACTGTTTAAAGGACTAAAACATAGTGATATAATATCCTGCTTCAGGAATTGTTTATGGACCTACAGTGGTGGAGCGAGCTCAGAACCGTGTGCTAATGTAAATGGAGATGACATGAAGACCATGTGAAGATTGATTACAGAGAGTCTTCGTTTGAATCTTGGTTTTTCTACCTAAAGGGAATGTGTCAGCAGAAAATATTAAGTTTTTATGTTTTTGGTGAGTTTCATTTTAATTTTCCAAGTCTTTATTTAACAAAAATGTACATAATCTTGCAATTTTTGGACATGATAAATCCAGATTTCCTGTTCTGCACAGGTAAGTTTTCAGTAGTTCTAATTATCACCACAGGTAGAATTACAACAACAAGTAGCTCCTCCACATAGATAAGACAGGATCCACCATTTACACTTGGAGATATCACTGCTCTGCACAGGTCACAGTGTGCCTTTTCAATATGCATAGTAATCCATATGTAGAAGAGCTGAGTTTGTTATATGTTTCTTGTATTGGGAGATCCCTAGGATTGATGTCCCAAACCTTTATTCTGGAGGAGTTTGCATGTTCACTGCTGCCCCATTGGAAAGTCAATTTAAATCACTCAGTTATCTCTATCAGTTCCATAGACATTGAATAGAAAGCCTAAGCACTGCTCCAGCTAAACTCTTCTGGAATAGGCGCTCAAAACCAGTGTTGAGCGAGCTAGCGATTTGCAAGTTCGGAGTTCGGGTTATCTAAGAATTTCGTAATGGATTCCGTTACCATGGACCATACCAGAATGCTATGATGGCATGCACCACGGAAGCCTATAAGGGGTTGTTCACATCACCGTTATAGATTCCGTCATTGTTTTCCGTTAGAACATGGTTATAACGGAAAATAACGGAATCCATAAAATGGAAGTCAAAACGGAAGCCTTTAAAAGGCATTCCATTTTGTTTTCCATCATAATAGAAGTCTATGGGCAAGCATAACGGATCCGTCCGTTTTTCTTCTTGCATAACGGGAACCAGACAGATCCGGTATGATTGCCCATAGACTTCTATTATGACGGATCAAAACGGAATGCCTCCTAACACCTTAAGGACCCAGGACGAGAATGCTCATCCTAAATGGCCGGTACTTTGCGCCCCAGGACGAGCATTCTCGTCCTGCGATCCTTCCTCCCCCCCATGTGCTGTGCCATGATCAGCAGCACGGATTCGGCTGTTACTGACAGCCGGATCACTGCTGCATCCACCAGCATCGGTGATAATGCCGATGCTGGTGGATTATCCCCTCATATTCCGCGGTCAGCGCTGACCGCGGCATATGGGAGGTTTGCGCTCCCTCTCCTTAGCCATCGGGTCCCCGAGCTGCGGTGGCGGGGACCCGATGGTTGCCATTGCAGCCCCGATACCTTACTTAGGCATCGGGGCATGCCATCTACGGAAGCCCAGGAGATTCAGCCTGAGGGCTGGGTCTCCTAGGCAACTGTCAGCGTCTTACTGCGTCTTAACTAAATTAAAACAGGGATCAAACCCTGAAAAGGAGTGGGACAAATATAAAAAGTAAAAAAAAGTCCTTTTCCCAAAATAAAGTAACAAAAATTGTAAAAAAATTGGGGAAAATAAATATAGACATATTAGGTATCGCCGTGTCCGAATCAACCGGCTCTATAAACATATAACATGACCTAACTCCTCAGATGAACACCGTAAAAAAAAAAACAAGACAATCACCCAAAAAATAAAAAAAGCTATGGCTCAGACTATTGATTTTTTTTGTTTCAAAAATGCTTTTATTGTGTTAAATGTAAAATAAAAATAAAAAAGTAGACATATTAGGTATCACCGCATCCATAAGAATCTGCTCTATAAAAATACCACATGACCTAACCCCTCAGGTGAACACTGTAAAAAAGATAAAATAAAAACGTCAAAAAAGCCATTTTTTGTCACCTTACATCACAAAAAGTGTAATAGCAAGCGATCAGAAAGTCACATGCACCCTGAAATAGTGCCAATCAAACCATCATCTCATCCCGCAAAAATTATACCGTACCTAAGACAATCGCCCAAAAAATAAAATGACTATGGCTCTCAGACTATGGAGACACTAAAAACATGATTTTTTTGTTTCAAAAATGATATTATTGTGTAAAACTTAAATAAATAAAAAAAGTATACATATTAGGCATTGCTACATCCGTAAGGACCTGCTCTATAATTTTTTTTAATTAAAACTGTGTCAAAAAAGCCATTTTTTTGTCACCTTACATCACAAAAAGTGTAGTACCAAGCGATTAAAAAGTCATACGCAACCCAAAATCATGCCAATCAAACCATCATCTCATCCCGCAAAAAATGAGACCCTACCGAGGACAAGCTGCCAAAAAAAAAAAAAAACATGGCTCTCAGAATATGGAGATACTAAAACATGATTTTTTCTGTTTCAAAAATGCTGTTATTGTGTAAAACTTAAATAAAATAAAAAAGTATATATATTAGGTATCAACGTGTCCGTAATAAACTGCTCTATAAAAATATCACATGACTTAACCCCTCAAGTGAACACCGTAAAAAACAAAAACTGTGTCAAAAAAGCCATTTTTTTGTCACCTTACATCACAAAGTGTATAGCAAGCGATCGAAAAGTCATATGCACCCCAAAATAGAGCCAATCAAACCACCATCATCTGATCCCGCAAAAAAATTGACCCTACATAAGAAAGTCACCCAAAAAAAAAATATATGGCTTTCAGAATATGGAGACACTAAAAAATATTTTTTCAAAAATGCTTTATTATGTAAAACTGAAACAACCAACCAAAAAAGTCATATTTGGTATTGTCGCTTCGGTAACAATCTGCTCTATAAAAATACCGCATGATCTAACCTGTCAGATGAACATTGTAAATAACAAAAAATAAAAACAGTGGCAAAACAGCTATTTTTTGTTACCCTGCCTCACAAAAAGTGTAATATAGAGCAATCAAAAATCATATGTACCCTAAAATAGTACCAACAAAACTGCCCCCTCATCCTGTAGTTTCCAAAATGGGGTAACTTTTTGGGAGTTTGTACTCTAAGGGTGCATCAGGGGTTCTTCAAATGTGACATGGCAACATGTGACATGAAATCTGCCTTCCAAAAAACCATCTGGCGTTGCTTTCCTTCTGCGCCCTGCCATGTGCCCGTACAGCAGTTTACAACCACATATGGGGTGTCTCTGTAAACTACAGAATCAGGGCAATAAATATTGAGTTTTGTTTGGCTGTTAACCCTTGCTTTGTTACTTGAAAAAATCATTAAAATGGAAAATCTGCCAAAAAGTGAAATTCTGAAATTTCATCTACATTTTCCTTTAATTCTTGTGGAACACCTAAAGGGTTAGCAAAGTTTGTAAAATCAGTTTTGAATACTTTGAGGGGTGTAGTTTCTAAAATGGGGCCATTTATGGGTGGTTTCTATTATGTATGCCTCACAAAGTGACTTCAGAACTGAACTGGTCCTTAAAAAGTGGGTTTTGGAAAATGTTTCATCCGAAGTCGATTTGCTCATCTCTACTCATAATCTTTAGGAAAACTTGATCTCTCTTTTCATTTATTTTTTTATGATTCTCTTTCCCTCTCCCCTCCTCAAGTACTGGAAAATTCTCTCTTTTACTTGGGAGCAGCAGCGGTGCAGTGTGGATGGGGAACAGTACATCTATAGTGGCCGCAATAGTAGTGGCAGCATAGGATGGAACATACAAGGCTGTCTCTGGGTAGTAGTAGCCATAGTAGTAGTACTAGTGATACTGGTGGTGGTAGGGGATTAACAGCGAGGAGGAGAAGCAGCAGGTGAAGCAGCAGCAGCTGCAGCAACAGCGATATGGTACTTGTTGGCAGTATATTGGAGGCAGCAGCAGCCTTATGTAAGATGATGGTCGGCAACTCGCAGCAGTTACATGATGGCGTGGGTAGCAGCAGGGCAGAACATGATCGTAGGCAGGTCGCATTAGTGGCATGATGGAGGGATACACATTATTTCCTGGTAATAAGGTAATTTGTCCTCCCTTTCTATAAGATGAAAACATTCCCCCATTTTGCCTTAATAGCAAGGGTCTAAAAGCATGTCTATCCAGTAAT
Organism: Bufo bufo; assembly: GCF_905171765.1. Lineage (NCBI taxonomy): Eukaryota > Metazoa > Chordata > Amphibia > Anura > Bufonidae > Bufo > Bufo bufo. The sequence continues at coordinate 204,156,226 of NC_053396.1, read as the reverse complement.
CATCAGACTGCTTGATGTCACTGCGCAAGCAAACGAGTCTAGGGGTCACCTTTCTGGCCAGCATTTCTGAGGAGCTAGTTCTTTCCACTTATGCCCCCCACTGAGACGATTAGGTGTTGTGGCCGGTGTCACCATCATCATCATTATCTTCCTTCCCCTCCAACTCTATCTCCTCCTCCTCAAGTGTCAACTCAACACCTCCTCCTCCTCCTCCACATGTGAGTTTCTCATTGTGGGTCCTCAACAGCTACAAGGCAGATAGCAAGATGCGTTAACTGTTCTTCCTCCTTCATTGCCACCTATTACATGAGCATCAGCATCTCTTCAAAAATACATATGAAGGGGATGAAGGACAACTGTAGCATGAACATCATGAGCTGCCACTGCCTGACCTGGAAATAATACATACTCCCAGCTGAGGTTGTTTGGTGCATGACCAGTAGTACATGGCTCTCCACTGCTTGTACTGATGCTCGATCATGTGCAATGTTGAGTTTTAGATCTTGAACGGAGTATGTTTTTTTTCCCCCCGGCCAGGATGTTGTGCCCATTTTTGCTGGCCAACTTGCCCAGTTAGAGTCGGTGGGGTGACAGCTGTTTGCTTTTTGATGTTCTTTAGCTGCAACTGCTCACCTGTGTGGCTATGTTCGCCCAAGCCGATCAACTCCAACACAGCGTGGCAATGTTTGACTTAACACATATGATAGGAAAAAGGGGTAGTGTGAGCGACGCTTTGTCCATGGAGGAGGAGTTGGAGGAGACAGATAGTTGCCTGCTCTGGGAGCCAGCACTATTATATGGTGGGAGAGGGTCAAAAAAATCATTGAAATAGAGGGCCATGAAAGACATGTTGTCAGAGCCTTTGGTGTACGCTGTGACACTGTTGCCACACTTGCGGTTGCCTGTGGCAACGTGTTGCTGTGAGAACATGTGGTGGCAGTGTCTCGGCCTTCTGGGTGATTGCCGTGACATGGTTGCCACGCATGCTGTTGCCGGTGGTTATGTGTTTGGTATGCTTGTGTGTGCACTTCCCCTTTAAGTTGTAGACTCCCTCTGTCTGGTACTTTAAGGGTTAATTCCCTGACAGGGTGTGGTCACTTGCCTTATATCTTCTGTGGTTTCCTGGCTGGAGTCTGTTGTACTTCAGCTGTTGTTGGTGCTGGAGCTCTACTCCAGTCCAGGGTGTTCTATCTGTGCAGTGAGGGCCACCCTTGTGGTCATACTGTCACGGTGGGGAGTGGGGGAAAACCCCACCGTGCGGTGTCAAAGGGTAAAAGGGAATCAGCCTGGCCAAAAGGAGTAATAAGGGAGCAGGTCGTCTCCTACAGCGTCCCTAATCCTCTCCCTGACTCCTCACCATATGAGCGGACCCCGATGGTAGGACGACTCATACTCAAGATTCCTAGAGACCCTAAGTCGCCCTGGTAATCCCTCACCAATAGAGTTGAGCGGACACATGAATGTTCGGGTTCGGAAGGTTCGGCCGAACTTGAAAAAAAAGTTTGGGTTCGGGACCCGAACTTGACCCGAACTTGACCCCGAACCCCATTGAAGTCAATGGGGACCCGAACTTTTGGGCACTAAAATGTCTCTAAAATAGTCCAGGAAAGGGCTAGAGGGCTGCAAAAGGCATCAATGTGCTTAAGAGCATGGCAACTGTTCTGCAAACAAATGTGGATAGGGAAATGACTTAAAATAACATAAAATACAGAAAAATTTTAAATAACAATCTGGATCTAGGAGTAGGAGGTTGAGGAGGCGGTGGATGGGTGTATGTGGCGGTGTAGGTTGACGTGGCCATGTAGGTGGAAGCGGCGGTGAAGGAGAAATAGGTAGCCAACTGATTTGTGTTATTTTTTATTTTTAAATTGGGGTATCTCCCAAAATATTGGGACATATAACAAAATAAAACTAAGAATAAGTGAACTTGAGTACAAGAATGGATGGTTGAGGCTGGTATAAATGTCTATTTTGCACAAGGTACAGACAAGTCCTGTGGGATCCACAGCGTGCGCTTGTAGTTGCGCATCTTCCGATCAGTAACAGATGTTTTCACTAAATTTAGTTCCCTGTCAGGGGTTCATTCACGGCAAAAGGGGGTTCATGTCACCCAGCAATAAAACAGAGGATTTTGAGAGATTTAGGCCCCTGTCACCCAGGCACAGCATGGGTTTGTATACGCCAAAAATGGTAACCCGACAATTAAAAATAAGAATTTTTTAAATTTAGGGCACTAGAATTGGCACTTTTTTTTAAAATTAAAATGGCTCTAAAATAGTCCTTGAAAAGGCTAGAGGGATGTAAAAGGCAGTAAAATGTGCTTAAGAGCATGGCAACTGCTCTGCAAACAAATGTAGATAGGGAAATAACTTAAAATGAAATAAAATAACTAAAAATTACAAATGATTAACCTGCAACTTAGAGAAGGAGGTGGATATGGAGTCGGAGGTTGAGGAGGCGGTGAATGTGGTGTTGTAGGTGGAGGCAGCAATGGAGGAGGAGGAGGTAGCCAACAATGTTTTTTTTTATTTATTATTGGGGTAGGTAGCCCCCAAAATATTGGGACAAATTAAAAAAAGAAAACAAAGAATTATTGCACTTGACTTGAGTACAAGAATGTATGTTTGATGGTGGTATAAATGTCTATTCTGCACAAGGTACAGAAAAGTCTTGTTGGTTCCAAGCCTGGTTCATTTTAATGAACGTGAGCTTGTCCACGTTGGCTGTGGACAGGCGGCTGCGTCTGTCTGTAATGACGCCTCCTGCTGTGCTAAATACACGTTCAGAGAGTACACTGGCACCAGCACCTCCAAGGCATACAGGGCAAGCTCTGGCCATGTGGACAATTTGGAGACCCAGAAGTTGAATGGGGCAGAACCATCAGTCAGTACTTGTAGTCGTGTGCACAGGTACTGTTCCACCATGTTGTTCAAATGCTGCCTCCTGCTAACACGCTCCATATCAGCAGTTGGGGCCGGTTGTTGCGGCGAGGTGACAAAGCTTTTCCACATGTCGGCCATGCTAACCCTGCCTTCTGAGGTGCTGGCGCTGACACAGCTGCGTTGGCGACCTCTTCCTCCTCCCCTGCCTTCGCCTTGTGCTTCCACTTGTCCCCCGCTATCAGTCAGGAATTCTCTCAGGAGCGCGTCTACCAGCGTGCGCCTGTAGTCGCGCATCTTCCGATCACGCTCCAGTGAGGGAATTAAGGACGGCACATTGTCTTTGTAACGGGGATCCAGCAGGGTGGCCACCCAGTAGTCAGCACACGTTAAAATGTGGGCAACTCTGCAGTCGTTGCGCAGGCACTGCAGCATGTAGTCGCTCATGTGTGCCAGGCTGCCCAGAGGTAAGGACAAGCTATCCTCTGTGGGAGGCGTATCGTCTGCGTCCTCCGTATCCCCCCAGCCACGCACCAGTGATGGGCCCGAGCTGCGTTGGATACCACCCCGCTGTGAACATGCTTCATCCCAATCCTCCTCCTCCTCCTCATCCTCCTCCTCCTCGTCCTCCAGTAGTGGGCCCTGGCTGGCCAAGTTTGTACCTGGCCTCTGCTATTGCAAAAATCCTCTTTCTGAGCCACTTCTAAAAGACTGGCCTTAAAGTGTTAGAGGTGACCCCTCTTCCTCCTCCTCGTCCTGGACCACATCCTCTTCCATCATCTCCCTAAGTGTTTTCTCAATGAGACATAGAAGTGGTATTGTAACGCTGATAATGACTTCATCGCCACTGGCCATGTTGGTGGAGTACTCGAAACAGCGCAACAGGGCACACAGGTCTCGCATGGAGGCCCAGTCATTGGTGGTGAAGTGGTGCTGTTCCGCAGTGCGACTCACCCATGCGTGCTGCAGCTGAAACTCCACTATGGCCTGCTGCTGCTCGCACAGTCTCTCCAGCATGTGCAAGGTGGAGTTCCACCTGGTGGGCACGTCGCATATGAGGCGGTGAGCGGGAAGGCCGAAGTTACGCTGTAGAGCAGACAGCCGAGCGGCGGCAGGATGAGAACACCGGAAGCGCGCACAGACGGCCCGCACTTTATGCAGCAGCTCAGACATGTCAGGGTAGTTGTGAATGAATTTCTGCACCACCAAATTCAGCACATGCTCCAGGCAAGGGATGTGCGTCAAACCGGCTAGTCCCAGAGCTGCAACGAGATTTCGCCCATTATCGCACATCACCAGGCCGGGCTTGAGGCCTACTGACAGCAACTACTCATCGGTCTGTTGTTCTATACCCCGCCACAACTCCTGCGCGGTGTGGGGCCTGTCCCCCAAACACATCAGTTTCAGAATGGCCTGCTTACGTTTACCCCTGGCTGTGCTGAAGTTGGTGGTGAAGTTCTGTCGCTGACCGGATAAGGAGGTGGTAGAAGAGGAGGAGGAAGCCGAGTAGGAAGAGGAGGCAACAGGAGGCAAAGAATGATGCCCTGCGATCCTTGGCGGCGGAAGGACGTGCGCCAAACAGCTCTCCGCCTGGGGCCCAGCGCCACTACATTTACCCAGTGTGCAGTTAGGGAGATATAGAGTCCCTGGCCATGCTTACTGGTCCACGTATCTGTGGTTAGGTGGACCTTGCCACAGATGGCGTTGCGCAGTGCACACTTGATTTTATCCAATACTTGGTTGTGCAGGGAGGGCATGGCTCTCTTGGAGAAGTAGTGGCGGCTGGGAACGACGTACTGTGGAACAGCAAGCGACATAAGCTGTTTGAAGCTGTCCGTCTCCACCAGCCTGAATGACAGCATTTCAAAGGCCAGCAGTTTAGAAATGCTGGCATTCAGGGCCAGGGATCGAGGGTGGCTAGCTGGGAATTTACGCTTTCTCTCAAAGGTTTGTGAGATGGAGAGCTGAACGCTTCCGTGTGACATGGTGGAGATGCTTGGTGACGGAGGTGGTGTTGTTGGTGGCACATCCTCTGTTTGCTGGGCGGCAGGTGCCAACGTTCCTCCAGAGGCGGAGGGAGAGGCCGAGGCAGCAGCAGAAGAGGGAGCCCTTTCTTGGTTTTGAAGGGGCTTACTCGACTGCAGCCCGTGTCTCGCATGTAGATGCCTGGTCATGCAGGTTGTGCTAAGGTTTAGAACGTTAATGCCTCGCTTCAGGCTCTGATGGCACAGCATGCAAACCACTCGGGTCTTGTCATCAGCACATTGTGTGAAGAAGTGCCATGCCAGGGAACTCCTTGAAGCTGCCTTTGGTGTGCTCGGTCCCTGTTGACGGTGGCCAGTAGCAGGCGAACTGTTTTGGCGACGGCTGCTCTGCTTTTGCACCCTGCTCCCGCTTTTGCTACTCTGTTGGCTCGGTCTCACCACTGCCTCTTCCTCCGAACTCTGAAAGTCAGTGGCACGACCTTCATTCCATGTGGGGTCTAAGACCTCATCGTCCCCTGCATCGTCTTCCACCCAGTCTTCCTCCCTGACCTCCTTTTCGGTCTGCACACTGCAGAAAGACGCAGCAGTTGGCACCTGTGTTTCGTCATCAGAGACGTGCTGAGGTGGTATTCCCATGTCCTCATCAGGAAACATAAGTGGTTGTGCGTCAGTGCATTCTATGTCTTCCACCCCTGGGGAAGGACTAGGTGGATATCCTTGGGAAACCCTGCCAGCAGAGTCTTTAAACAGCATAAGAGACTGCTGCTTGACTTGAGGCTCAGACAGGTTCCCCGATATGCACGGGGGTGATGTGACAGACTGATGGGCATGGGTTTCAGGCGCCACCTGTGCGCTTTCTGCAGAAGACTGGGTGGGACATAATGTGAACGTGCTGGATCCACTGTCGGCCACCCAATTGACTAGCGCCTGTACTTGCTCAGGCCTTACCATCCTTAGAACGGCATTAGGCCCGACCAAATATCGCTGTAGATTATGGCGGCTACTGGGACCTGAGGTAGTAGGTTCAGTAGGACGTGTAGCTGTGGCAGAACGGCCACGTCCTTTCCCTGCACCAGAGGCTCCACCAACACCACCACCACGACCGTGACTGCGTCCCTTATTAGATGTTTGCCTCATAGTTAGCATTCACAAAGCAAAGTAAAAAGTGGTTAAGTATGTTAAAAATAATTAACCGCCAATATAAACCCTGATGTAGGGTATTGCACTCTATTTTTATTTTTTTTAACTCTATATGACAGCGGTATTTGTGACACTTATGCGCGTCTTATCCCAGATGTGCAGTATATTAGAGGTTTTTTTTACCGCAGTATGCCAAAGCCGTATTTATGGCCTAAATGTGACAGGGACTTATGCACGTGTAATCCCAGATGTGCAGTATATTAGAGGCTTTTTTCACCCCAGTATGCCAAAGCCAAAGTTTTTTCACGCTAACCAAAAAGCTGTATATCTGTCCTAAATGTGACAGTGATAATTGCACGTGTAATCACAGATGTGCAGTATATTAGAGGTTTTTTTTCACCCCAGTAACTAAAAAGCTGTATTTCTGTCCTAAATGTGACAGTGACTTATGCACGTGTAATCACAGATGTGCAGTATATTAGAGGCTTTTTTCACCCCAGTATGCCAAAGCTGTATTTATGGCCTAAATGTGACAATGACTTATGCATGTGTAATCCCAGATGTGCAGTATATTAGAGGGTTTTTTCACCCTAACCAAAAAGCTGTATTTCTGTCCTAAATGTGAGAGTCACTTATGCTTGTCTAATCCCAGATGTGCAGTATATTAGAGGCTTTTTTCACCCCAGTATGCCAAAGCTGTATTTCTGGACTTGCAGATAGCCTATGCTGGTGCACTATCGTTGCATAAAATGGCTGCCGATCATATATTGATATTGACTAACTGTAACGGTCACGTCCACACACACACAGGGGGAAGGGTAGTGACCACTGCGCTCCACCCTCACCCCTGGCCCTGCCTACTTGCCTCACGAGTCCTGATGACAGGGGACAACTGGACGGCAATCCCTAACTTAGGATATGTGCAGGGAAGACAGACAAGACAAAATACGGAACATGAACGGACCGGGTCAGAACCAAGAGAGCTACGCAGTACAACGGATTAAGCAAAGAATGGTCAGGAGAAGCCGGGGTCAAATACAAGGAGAGTAGCGAAGTACAAGAGGAGTCCTAAGAGAGTAGTCAGGTGGGAGCCGAGGTCACAATACCAGGAAGTATGCGCAGTACAGGAGGAGCAGGCAGAGGATCGTCAGGGAACAGGATCAGGTAAATATTCAGTAGTCCAACAAATAGCCAGGAGCCTAGAAATTAACAGGCAACCTGTAGCCAGCAGGCTGCCTGTATTTATAGTGGGGAGTGAGGGTCATGTGACGTGGCCAGCATCACATGACCGACAGACCAACCAGTCGAGCACCGAGTGATCAGCTCGGCGCTCAAGGCAGACTAGGAGCAGGGAGCCACCCAGCTAGTAAAGCCGCCCTGGGAATGAGGTCAAACACAGAACCTCATTCCAAAAGCTAAGCAACAGTTCTGCGGGCAATGGGGGACCGAGTGCACCTTCGGAACCCCGTGACAGTACCCCCCCTTTTACGAGGGGCCACCGGACCCAAGACTTCAGGCGATGGCTTTTCAGGGTGTTCTAAATGAAATTTACGAACCAATCTAGGAGCATGAACCTCCCTGGCAGGTACCCAAGATCTCTCTTCAGGTCCATACCCCTTCCAGTGAATCAGATACTGCAAGGAGTTACGCACCTTCCTGACATCCACTATTTTAGACACGACATACTCGACAGCATCATTAACAAGAACCGGCGGAGGCGAGGCTTTCGATGGTACTACCGGTTCAAAATATTTTTTAAGTAGAGATTTATGGAACACATTATGAATGTGGAATGACTCGGGCAGCTCCAACCTAAATGATACCGGGTTAATCACCTCCGTGATCTTATATGGACCAATAAAACGAGGAGCAAATTTTCTAGAAGCTACCTTGAGAGATAGATTCTTGGAGGACAACCATACTTTATCCCCAACCTGAAAGTTCACCCCCCTTGAACGTCTCCTATCGGCCTTGAGTTTTTGAGAACTTTGAGCCTTTTCTAGGTTCGATTGAACCCAGGCCCAAACTGTGCACAGTTCGGAGGAGAGTTTATCAGCTTCAGGGTTAGAGGAAGAGACGGACGACCCAGAATGAAAACGGGGATGAAAACCATGGTTACAAAAGAAAGGGGAGACCCCAGCAGAAGAATTGACACGGTTATTCAGAGCAAATTCAGCCAACGGAAGGAATTTGACCCATAATTGCTGGTCATCAGCAACATACAACCTCAGGAATTGTTCCACAGACTGATTAAGGCGTTCAGTCTGCCCATTACTCTCAGGATGGTAGGCGGAAGAAAAAGACAATGAAATTTTACATCTTTGACAGAAGGCCCTCCAGAATTTGGACACAAACTGCACACCCCTGTCCGAAACAATATTTTCCAGGATGCCATGTAAACGAACAACCTCTCTCACAAAAATAGACGCCAGGGTTTTAGCATTCGGAAGTTTAGACAGGGGAATGAAATGAACCATCTTGCTAAACCTATCGACCACTACCCAAACCACAGTCTTACCCTCCGCCAGCGGTAGGTCAGTTATAAAGTCCATCGAGATATGGGACCAGGGTCTACTGGGAATGGGTAGGGGTCGTAGGTTACCAGCAGGGCGAGTCCTAGGTGTCTTAGACCTGGCACAAACCTCACAGGCTGACACGTAGGACTTGACATCCCTGGTCAGAGTGGGCCACCAATAAGATCTAGAAACCAGATCCTTAGTGCCCTCAATACCCGGATGTCCACAAAAGGCAGAATCGTGACACTCACGCAACAGCTGGAGACGAAATTGTACGGGAACAAACAACTTATCTGTTGGGGTGGATGCCGGTGCCAGATGTTGTTCAGCCTTAATGCGAGCCGAGATATCCTGGGTTAGAGCCGCTAAGAAGATGTTTGCTGGTAGGATGGATTCAGGCGGCGTCTCAGTGGGTTGAAAAGCATGGAAGCTCCGAGATAATGCGTCTGCCTTCACATTTTTACTTCCCGGCCTGAACGTAATGGAGAAATCAAAATGGGTAAAAAACAGAGCCCATCGGGCTTGTCGGGGATTCAACCTCTTAGCGGACTTGAGAAACATTAGGTTTTTATGGTCAGTGACAACAGTTACTTGATGCCTTGCCCCCTCCAAAAAATTTCTCCACTCCTCAAATGCCCATTTAATGGCCAACAGCTCCCTATTCCCTATGTCGTAGTTTCTCTCCGTGGGAGAGAATTTCCTAGAGAAGAAGGCACACGGTCTCAGGTTAGTGAGGCTAGAAGGACCTTGTGAAAGGACTGCTCCTGCGCCGTCTTCGGACGCATCCACCTCCACAATAAAGGGTCTCTCCTGATCAGGCTGGATCAGAATGGGAGCGCTACTAAATGCCTTTTTTAATGTTTCAAATGAAGAAATGGCCTTGGTAGACCAATTCTCTAAATCCGCCCCTTTCTTAGTAAGGTCGGTCAATGGCTTAGCAATTACAGAAAAATTCATGATAAATTTACGGTAGTAATTAGCGAAACCCAAAAACCGTTGTAAAGCCTTTAAGGATGAAGGCCTTACCCATTCCTTAATTGCTAAAACCTTACCAGGATCCATCTTAAAGGCGTAAGGAGTCAAAACATGCCCTAGAAACAGTATCTCCTGTACACCAAAGACACATTTCTCTTGCTTAGCGGATAGCTGGTTCTCCCTCAACACCTCTAATACTTGTTTGACATGGGACACATGAGATTCGAGATCAGGAGAGAATATCAAAATGTCATCAAGATAGACAATAATAAATTTACCTAAGAACTCCCTAAGAATATCGTTCATTAAGTTTTGGAACACAGCTGGGGCATTGCTGAGTCCAAAAGGCATCACCTGATATTCAAAGTGTCCTATCGGAGTATTGAACGCTGTCTTCCATTCGTCTCCCTCCTTGATTCGGATTAGATTGTATGCCCCTTTCAGGTCAATCTTGGAAAACCAGGTTGCCCCCAAAACCTGGTTAAATAAATCCGGAATCAGTGGGAGAGAGTATCTATTTTGGACAGTGATTTTATTTAATCTCCGGTAATCAATACAAGGCCTAAGACCACCATCCTTCTTTTTGACAAAGAAAAACCCTGCTCCCATAGGAGAGACTGAAGGTCTAATATGCCCTTTAGCAAGGCTCTCCTTAATATAATCCTCCATAGCCTTGCGTTCGGGCCCTGAAAGATTATAAATTCGACCTTTAGGAAATTCGGCACCCTCAATTAGCTCTATGGCGCAATCATAAGGTCTATGGGGGGGGTAGAACCTCTGGAGTAAGGGACGAGAACACATCAGAATATTCCTTAATAACAGAGGGTAATGTATTAGACCTTACTGAAACCCCAGCCTGGACCACGGACAAGCATGAGTCACACTTAGGTCCCCATTTCACCAACTCTCCTTTGGACCAATCAATTGTGGGGTTATGTAAACGGAGCCAAGGCAACCCTAGTACCACCTCAACCGGTAGGTTCTCCAGGACTAGAAGAGAACATCTCTCAGAGTGGCACACACCCACGGACAGAGAAATTTCAGAGGTACATGACCTCACCGTACCACCAATCAGGGGAGTAGCATCAATAGCCATGACATGGATAGGTGTAGGTAAAGCAAACATTGGAATACCCAATTTACAAGCAAACTCAAAGTCAATAAAGCTGGCCGCTGAACCGGAGTCAATAAAGGCCTTACCCGGCCACTTATTAACCCCCAGAGAAATTGTTATGGGTACCAAAAGCTTACCTTTAGAAAAATCAGGGTGTACCTGGTCTTTAGGTTGTCTTGCTTTAGAAGACTTGTCAGAGAGGTCCCTCTTAGGACACTTGTTGATCCAATGGCCAGGATCTCCACAGTAGAAGCACTCTCTGCGTCTGCGACGAAGATTACCCCGGGTCATGCCAACCTGCATGGGTTCCTCGGTGGAGACCTCAGTGTTGTCCCTGGAAAAGGCCTCTGGCTGGACCACCATCTGAGAACTGAACTGTCGTTCTTGTCGTCTCTCTCTAACTCGTCTGTCAAGTCGGACAACTAGGGTCATCATCTCCTCTAAGGTCTCAGGAATTTGGTAATTGACCAATAGATCTTTTAAATTATCAGATAGACCAGACCTAAACTGACTCTTCAGGGCTGGTTCATTCCATCCTGAGGGGACACACCACCGTCTGAATTGGGTGCAATACTCCTCCGCAGGGAGATGGCCCTGAATCAGTGCCCTAAGAGCTGTCTCGGCTACCAGGGCCCTGTCTGGTTCGTCATAGAGGGTACCCAGGGCCTGAAAAAAACCCTCCACAGAAGTTAGACAACTGGCCCCAGGAGGTAACGAAAATGCCCAGTCCTGGGGATCACCCTGTAGTAGAGAAATGATAATCCCCACGCGTTGGCTCTCGGGACCGGAGGACACGGGGCGCAAACGGAAGTAGAGTTTGCAATTCTCCTTAAAGGAGAAAAACCTCTTCCGGTCTCCAGAAAAGGGTTCTGGGAGCTTGATCTGGGGTTCAAAATATGGACTGGAGGACAGAGGAGTGGAAGAACCTTGCCCTAACTCACAAGAACGGAGTTTCTCTCCTAGCTCCTGCACCCTCTGTGTCAAGTTAGAGACATGGTCAGTCAGGGTAGTAAGAGGATTCATGATACAGTGGTTATTGGGCCTGTTAATCTGTAACGGTCACGTCCACACACACACAGGGGGAAGGGTAGTGACCACTGCGCTCCACCCTCACCCCTGGCCCTGCCTACTTGCCTCACGAGTCCTGATGACAGGGGACAACTGGACGGCAATCCCTAACTTAGGATATGTGCAGGGAAGACAGACAAGACAAAATACGGAACATGAACGGACCGGGTCAGAACCAAGAGAGCTACGCAGTACAACGGATTAAGCAAAGAATGGTCAGGAGAAGCCGGGGTCAAATACCAGGAGAGTAGCGAAGTACAAGAGGAGTCCTAAGAGAGTAGTCAGGTGGGAGCCGAGGTCACAATACCAGGAAGTATGCGCAGTACAGGAGGAGCAGGCAGAGGATCGTCAGGGAACAGGATCAGGTAAATATTCAGTAGTCCAACAAATAGCCAGGAGCCTAGAAATTAACAGGCAACCTGTAGCCAGCAGGCTGCCTGTATTTATAGTGGGGAGTGAGGGTCATGTGACGTGGCCAGCATCACATGACCGACAGACCAACCAGTCGAGCACCGAGTGATCAGCTCGGCGCTCAAGGCAGACTAGGAGCAGGGAGCCACCCAGCTAGTAAAGCCGCCCTGGGAATGAGGTCAAACACAGAACCTCATTCCAAAAGCTAAGCAACAGTTCTGCGGGCAATGGGGGACCGAGTGCACCTTCGGAACCCCGTGACACTAACTGAAGAAAAAAAAGTTCGTTTTCAGCAGTAGTTGGCTCAGGGCAGGCTTAAAAAAATTGTGCACTGCACCCACAAAACACTTTTTCTGTAGATCGCTGAGTACATAAACCAGTTCTTGATAAAATTTCTCCCTGATCTCTCCCTCACAGCAGCTGCACCCTCTCCCTACACTAATCCGAGCAGAGTGACGGGCGGCGCTACGTGACTCCAGCTTAAATAGAGGCTGGGTCACATGCTGCAGTTGGTCAATCACAGCCATGCCAATAGTAGGCATGGCTGTGATGGCCTTTTGGGGCAAGTAGTATGACGCTTGTTGATTGGCTGCTTTGCAGCCTTTCAAAAAGCGCCATAAAAATGTCCGAACACCGAACCCGAACTTTTACGTAAATGTTCGGGTTCGGGTCCGGGTGCCGAAAACCCTAAAGTTCGGTACGAACCCGAATTTTACAGTTCGGGTTCACTCAACTCTACTCACTAAGGAGCAGGGAAGAGACAACCTGTTCATCCCAGTAATGGAGGAACAGGAGTCTCTATCTGAGGCCAGGCTGCAAGGAGAGGGGAACACATACAGCATAAGGAGATGGCAGGTAAGCAAAACCAATAACACACTTACCTGCCACAGACACACCACAAACCAAACAGGAACCCAGGACATCCATATCTGCAATAAACATGAGACAGGGGAATGTCTAGTAAACATGCTGGACACCAAACACCACCAGACATTTAACACCAAACTAGACATACAAACATCCTGAACATAACCCACTCCATACAAATAGGGACAGGAAGGGAAGGAGACACCGGGATAACATTGAACATCTATGACCACAAAGGCTCCTTGCATGGAGCCTTCGGAAGAGGGCCCAGCATGTGTCACCTGCCGTTTTTCTGGTGCACATGCTTATCCTCCGGAGGGAGGGTGAAAGGTGAGACGCTGTTAACAGTGCTGTTCTCTGTGACTGTTGGTTGCAGTAGGTGTGAACCGTCACTTGTGTTTTCGTTTCTCCTCGTCCATTTCTCAGTGGTTCAGGTGCTTGTGTGCTGGTTGGGTATGCATGCTGGCAGCGACCTGGTGTGAACCGTGTCTGAGGTGGACACAGCGTTCAGTGCGGTTTCTCTGGGCTGTTTGGTGGCTGGTAGCCTGGTTCCTGTGTGTTGCTCCAGGGGCTGGCGGCAGTCTGAGAGACATCCTTACTGATGCAGAATTTTGTTACTTCCCCTTGTCCATGTCTCAGTGGTTTTGTCACTTGTGTTGTGTGCTGGCTGCATTCCTGTGGTGTACTGGCTGTGTGCTGGTTGGGAATGCTTTCTGGCAGCGACCTTGTGTGAACTGGGTCTGAGGTGGACACAGTGTTCAGTGCGGTCTCTCTGAGCTGTATGGTGGCTGGCTGCCTGGTT